>NC_141110.1:18003453-18475953 GCF_041138505.1 Cibotium barometz
CAAGCAAAAATAGCTCAACATGTTTTGACGGACAAGCTCACAAAAGCTGTAAGGAGCTACCCTTCCACTTCACATTAGGCCAGAGTTCCTTTGTACTCCTTTTTGTTGGTAGACCATGAATACCTAGTATAACGCTATTTTGTGATGGTAGAAATACCAGCATAGGCATCTCCATGTGATCTAAAATTTTCACTTTAAGAAGTTATCATGAAATTCCATGTGTCTCATATTCTCCTAAAAACTAGCACTATAATCTTACTTCTTCTTACCTCAATATTACTACTGGTATATTTTTTATGTTGTATTATGTGTAAATTACTTGTCAATTCATGATCAACTTGTTATTTGATGTTAGTAGATATAGGCAGTTTAGTATTCCTTTATGATTAATTACTACATTTGTACATATCCATACATCTTTGGCTCACTCTTGCTCGCTCACACACTGGTAAGTTGTCAATAACCCAATCTGCTCACTCGTGCTTGCTCCACATACACACCTAGATCCTCAACATAGCTACTACAAGGTCATTGGAGAAGGTCAAAAGCATGGAAAACTTTTCAAGTTGAGTGGATCAGTAGCAAAACTGCTAGCAATGCCAACTGTTAGGTTAGCCTCCTTACCTCCCTCAAAATTATGGCATAAAAGGTATGTCACCTAAATTTCAATAGCATGTGTCTGCTGAAAACCAAAGGCATGGTTTTGGGCATACCATCTCTACAAAAAGTTGATAAAGTATGTAAAGCCTATTGCATTGGCAAGTAATCCAGAGCACCATTTTCTAGAAGCACAAGTAGAGCAAGAGCAGTCCTTGGCCTCATTCACACAGATGTCTATTAATTAGCCCACGCCCCTTCACTTGGTGGTAATATATACTATGTACCCTTCATAGATGATTATTCTAGATATACTTGGGTTTTCTTCATGAAATCCAAAGATGAAGTATTTGGCATTTTCAGAATTTCATGTTATGGTTCAGAACATGACAGGTAGAAGCATCAAGGTCCTGAGGTCAGACAATGGAGGAGAATACCTCTTAAAAGACTTGAGCAAATACCTTCTTGAGCATGGAATCAGAAGACAATTGACCTGCAGCTATACACCTCAGCAAAATGGAGTTGCTGATGAGAGGAAGAACAGAGTCTTGTTTGAGTCAATCAGGTGTATGCTAAAGGAGAAGAACCTCTCCAACACCTACTGGGCTGAAGCTATCATCACAACATGCTACTTGATGAATAGATCCCTAACAATCACCCTATATGGATCCCTAAAATTTTGGCCATTGCTTCTAATAACACATTGACACCAGACCCTCCATCTATAAAAGGACACCTATTTAACCCTTGAATACTATTGCTACCTCCGGAACTACTTTGTCAAAATCTGAAAAATGGTTATACTGATCTGCACTACACGACATTATCTGGATTGGGCTTCTACCAAATTTTCCACGGGCATAATCCTTCTCAAAAGCTAATTCATCACTAAATAAAGCAATTGATCCAATGGGATGTTTAAATTCATTTTTTGTAGATCCTCCCACAAATCATATTCAGATGTACTTCAACTAGGTGCTCTATTGTCCCTTGCTTCCAGGTATTTAAGGTAAAATATCTACCCCTTTCTTGATAGAGCACTGCTCCTGGATTCCACTATCTTTCTTGATAGAGCACTGCTCCTGGATTCCACTATCTTTCCCCGAGATTACCTTTTGGCTTCCCTCTTTCTTCTGGACATTAACAATATTCTTTGTTGAGTCAAAAAGCTCCTCTGACTACTTTACCAAGTCTACAGCTTGATCCAAGTGCTTTCGGTACTTTTTGGCACTACACTGCACCTTGGGTCTTTTCTTCCGCTACAACTTTACTAGGTCTTCACCTTGATCCCAATGCTTTTGACACTTTCTGGCAGCGCACCACACCTTGGGTCTTTTCTGGCTCTTTTGACTCAGAAAGACAATTTTCTTATGGTGTTGTGGTCAATAAGCTATGCCACTCTATCAGTAAGCCTTTGTAACATGAGTGGCACAGTAGGGAGTGACCTTACACCCCTCCTTGGTATGACCTTGATTTAAACACTTCATGTAGTTTTCAGTCTAGATCTAACTCCTCCTGCACTTCCACCTTGAAGCCTAGCCCATGCTGCCACTAGTCATTCTTTGACGATCTTCGACTTCTAACTTTTCTTCTCCCAATTCTTGTGCTTGGATTATGAATCTAACTCCACATCCAAATCATCATCCCAAAGTGTCTTCTTCCTCTTGCTCATCCCCTTTGTCCCGCTTTTTCTTCGCCTTCTTGGAAGTTGAGGTTTTCTCTAAACTGCGCTCCAATCTTTGAGAAGTTTCCACCAATCCATATTAAATCTACTGATCACATGAGATTAACGAAAGCTACTATAGGCTTCAATTTCTTGTGTAAACCACAAACAAACCAATCTCCCATGAGCGCATCGGTTAGCATAAAAGTTGAGAAATGATTAGGGCCAAATTGCACATGCCAATTAGTTTCTAGCCCATCAAAAGTATATCACTAAATACATTGCGCTTCTGAATTGTCGGAACTATAGACTGCATACCATCCCATTAGCTAGCTAGATATTCTCAAAATTTGCCACATCTGTATTTGGATTCTCCTCCTTATCATGAAACTTTGGGTATTGGAGGGATACATGTTGATCGATAATGACTCTCTTGCATATGAGGTAATATCGTTCCCTACAAGACCAAGTGGACCCAAAGTCATCGGAAGACTACTGAGCCTGAAATAGCCAAAAGACCAATTGAGCTTGGAACCATAAAATGGAATCTCAAAGGAAGATCCATAAATTTATATCCTTTTATATTCACATGGATTGTAAAAAGGAAATTTAGAAAATCTATCGAGATCAAAATGTTTAGATAAATGATTAATTTATTCCTCATTGGAATTTGTAAACTAATTTAGAAATCAGTTAAGTGAATATTCAAAAAAAGAAATTCAGTAAAATAGTAAGTGAATTATCAAACCTTTTCGAGAAAGATAGTTCGAGAAAAATCTTATCCGACTCGAATCTTGAATCAGACTATGACCAAGACCAAACTCTTTCATCAGTTTCGAGGAAAGAAGGTGTGACCAGTTTAGAAAAATACACTCAAAACTCCCACCAAATCTGAAACTAAGTTTGAGACCCTTCGAATTGATATGTGGATCAAGGTTATAGAATTCAAGGAATTTCGGTATGAAATTTAGAACTCCGACTAAGAAGTTTTGGGGATACTGATTCAAGAAATACTCCTTGTATTCAAAATAAAATCAAACTGAAAACTTGCATAGAAACCCTGTTTTCTTAAAGGACCGTCTTACGCCAGAATGCTAGAGGGAGCAATTGGTATATGTTTTTCTAAGGGAAGTTTGGTTGCAATTAGTAGCTGGTCGGCGGTGAGTGTTCAAAGGATGGCTCACGCGGCAAAGCCTTGACCAGCCTCGGTATGGTTAAAAAATGGTGAGCTTTCGATACGATGGGCGAGGGCCGACGAAGAGGTCCCTGAGTGAATAGATGTGATGTGAATCGGGATGTGAATGAATTACATGTGAATCAGATAGATGTGAATGAATGAATGGATGGGATGTGATGTGAATAGATGTGATGAGATGTCATGTGAATCAGATAGATGTGGATGAATGGATGTGATGTGAATCAGATAGATGTGAATGAATGGATGGATGGGATGTGATGTGAATAGATGTGATGAGATGTGATGTGAATCAGATAGATGTGAATGAATGGATGAGATGTAATGTGATGTGAATCGGGATGTGATGACATGTGAATCAGATAGATGTGAATAAATGGATGGATGGGATGTGATGTGAATAGATGTGATGAGATGTGATGTGAATAGATGTGATGAGATGTCATGTGAATCACATAGATGTGAATGAATGGATGGATGGGATGTGATGTGAATAGATGTGAATGAATGGATGAGATGTAATGTGATGTGAATCGAGATGTGAATGAATGAGATGTGATGTCATGTGGAATCGGGATGTAAATGAATGATATGTGGTGTGAATGGATGAGCTGTGATGAGATGTGAATATGGGTAGATGCAAGTGGATGGATGTGATGAGATGGAAAATGATGTGATTGGATGAGGATAAATGAGGAAAGATGTGATGAGATGGAAAATGATGTGATTGGATGAGAATGGGAATACATATGGATTTGGATGTGGATTAAGTAATGTGGATTGATGTGGAACAATGTGGAAAGACGAGAGTTCGTTATAGAAACTGTATTTATGACCTGTTTTTTTAAATGACTGCTTTATATCAATAATGCTAGGAAAGCATTTTGAAGTGAAGCATTAGGTGACTTGTGAAGGATCCTAGAGGGTGCTGACCATACGGTGCTCGGGCTTTGGGTCGCGGAAGATACCCACACTTGCGTCGTGGAAGATATTAGAACAAGGAGTAAGAGTTTTTTTCTGAATTCGAGCATGGATCTGGTAGATTACCGATGAAGGAAAAATTGGAAATTAGGATTCAACCAGATATTTTGGAGGATTATGATGAGTGATACTATAGTTTCATTAAAAGATTGTTTTAAAGACAGCTGAATATATGAAAAAGGCAATTTTATATTGGGTGTGTAAGTGGTGTGACTAGTTTTAAGTTTGCATGAATATCCGACTAGGGGGCCTGGGAACTCTTTTCCCTGGTACCTGGGACAAAACCTAACCAAATTCTTAAATGGATCCCATCACTAGAGTGGTTGGGCGGTTGGCAAACCCACGGAACTATAGGCTGGACTGATGGATCCCTAAAATGAGACTCAATTCTGTTATGGTACGATAGATGAAGTAAATCCCGGATAAAAATTGTTCTATGGAAAAGAATCAATGCATGTGCCTCTCAATGAGGAAAAAAGCGTTAGTCTCTATGATGCAAGTGCAAGTCTTTTCCTTGATCTAACTATGGGACTTATAGGTTCGGTCAGATCAATTTAGTAAGTTAAGGCTCTTGAGTACATTAGAGTAAAAATATCCTGGAGGAATTGCCCGTGCTTTCCAGGCGAGGGAAGTTTTTCGGGTTCGGTTTTGGAAGAACCGAGGGATTAGTCTCTTGTCCGGATATACGTGGGCGTGGCCCCGAGTGAGAGACCCTGTCCTCATGCAAGAAGTGCTACTTTGCTACTGCTAGCACCCCAGAATTCATTGTGCAGAGGGGACAGGGATCTTTCAGCTGGTATCAGAGCAAATTGGTTAAAGTGGATCAACTGAGAAACCAGAAATACCAAAAATTTATGAAGTAACAGTAAAAGGTTGTAATTGTGTAATGAAATTCATACAAATTGATATTCAGAATGAAGATTCATAAATAGGTAATTGGGTCTTCAAATGGAAGTACCGCAATTGTATGGAATCCCTGACTTGCTTGAGGCCTAGACATGATGGTATTTACCTTAAAATTCCAAGGACCGTGACTACCCGTATATACCAAGGGTATAACTGTCACTCTTTACTGGCAGCAGTATATACAAGTAAATCTAAGACCTTGAAATCATAAGCAAAATTGCTATCCTGATGATGAATTCAAATGTGGTTGATATGATTTTAAAATTCTGGTTGAGAACTGATGAGTTGATTTGGATTCTGATTGAAAAATGATGATTCGTGAATTTTGGTTGAAAAGCGATAAGCTGAGCAAAACCACAATGAGGATGAATGGGACGAGTCCTTGTGATGATGTTCATAAGTGAATGATGATAATGACTTCAGCAAATCACTATGAGATTAGTGGATTGTGTTGACAGATTGCTACTATTAACACTTGACCCAGTGGATCAAGTTAAGGGATGACAAATTAAAAACCTGTATAATTGAAATTCCCATGGAGGAATGTTCAGATGAAAATTTCGATCTAATGGACCATTATTATGTTAAGGATATGAATGATATGATCTATCTGATGATGAGTTCTATATAAGGGATCTTTATCCCAGGATTCTGTTGGGTTCACCAGACTATAAGGAGCCCCAGAATTAGTTGGATCTTAAGGGAAAGATTTGTCCTCTAGTTTGCGAGATGAGGATATCTCACATTTTTTAAGTGGGTTAGGATGTAAGATTCCTCCCTCTAGCTTTTGAGGTGTGCAGGTATAAGAACCTCCCCTTCTGATCTTATAATCATTCCCCTCTCTGAAATAAAAGAAAGATCCTCTTTTACCATGTTTTGGCCTGGAGGGAGAAAATGTCTAGAGGGAGATAATTCAAAATTGAGATATTTTTGGATATAAAAATCCTCCTAGTGTCTAAAATGGTTTCCCGTGAAATAGAAATTCAAAAAGAACTTTCCAATGTGCAATTGAAATTAATTGAAAATAGGTATAAAGGACCTTAGCCTAAGGGTCTAGATTTTCAAAAAATTTTAGATTATGGTACAATTAAGGGTCCTATGGGCCAATAGGATCAATCCAAGTGTAGGGAGGAGATAAATTGAAGAATAAAAGAAAGACTCTCCAAAAATGAGTAAATGCTCACATAAGATGAAGAGTGGACTAAAGACCAAAGAAAGGAATCAAAAAACTAAATTTTGACACCTTAGTGTGGGGATCTCCCCTCAAATGGATTTTTTTAAATTATAAAAGTGGTTCTCTTACGAAATTTGATTTCTATGCATAGAAAGATGCATAAAGAAAATTTTTTTATTATAAAAGTGTTATTCTTATTAAATTTGATTTCTATGCATAGCAAGGTGCATAAAGGAAATTTTTTTATTACAAAAGTGTTATTCTTATTAAATTTGATTTCTATGCATAGAAAGATGCATAATGGAATTTTTTATAAAAGTGTTATTCTTATCTATGCATAGAAAGATGCATAATGGAATTTTTTTTATTATCAAACTGTTATTCTTATTAAATTTTATTTCTTTGCATAGAAAGATGCATAATGGATTTTTTTATAAAAGTGTTATTTTTAATAAATTTGATTTCTATGCATAGAAAGATGCATAAAGGAACTTTTTTAATTACAAAAGTGTTATTCTTATTAAATTTGATTTTTTGCATAGAAAGATGCATAAAGGAAAATTTTTTATTATAAAAGTGTTATTCTTATTAAATTTGATTTTTATGCATAGAAAGATGCAAAAAAGAATTTTTTTATTATAAAAGTATTTTTCTTATTAAATTTGATTTTATGCATAAATAGATGCATAAAAAGATTTCTTTTATGGGTAGATGCGAGTGGATGAGATGTTATGAGGATAAATGAGGAAAGATGTGATGAGATGGAAAATGATGTGATTGGATGAGAATGGGACTACATATGAATTGGGATGTGGATTAAGTAATGTGTATTGATTTGTAACAGTGTGGAAAGAAGAGAGTTCGTTATAGAAACTGTATTTATGACCTGTTTTTTTTTAATGAGTGTTTTATGTCAATAATGCTGAGGAGCATTTTGACCGTCTTGTGAATGAGGTCGTGGAGACCTATATGTTAAATTAGCAATAGCTGGCTGCTGACAGAGTGTCAACGGAGGACGTCTTGCGTAGCAAGGTCGACCGAGGTCTTGATGACCAGCCTCCTCGGTTCGATTTAAATGGTGAGTTTTTGGTACGGTGGCTGAGGGGTGGCTGAGGGACTAAGGAAGCGGCCTATGAGTGAAGCGCTAGGTGACTCGCGAAGGATCCTAGAGGGTGCTGACCATACGGTGCTCGGGCTCTGGGCCGCTGAAGATACCCACACGTGCGTCGTGGAAGATATTGGAACAAGGAGTAAGAGTTGTTTTCTGAATTCGAGCATGGATCTGGTTGATTGACCTTGTTGGTCCTCAACGGATGAGTCCATGGCTCTTTTATATGGATCTTTTGGTTGATCTTGCTGATCTTCAACGGAGATTCCATTTTGACTTTTTTAAGTGAATATATTACCGGGTACTATGAGCTAGGAACTATCGAAAAGTCCCATGAGTGGACAGGTGGTGAGCGTTCTGGTGGCTGCCAATGATGCCATAGGTACACCGATGAAGGAAAAATTAGAAATTAGAATTCAATCGGATATTTTAGAGGATTATGATCAGTGATACTATAGTTTCATTAAAATATTATTTTAAAGACAACTAAATCTGTGAAAAAGGCAATTTCATATTGGATGTGTAAGTGGTGTGACTAGTTTTAAGTTTGCATGAATATCCGGTTAGGGGGCCTGGGAACTCTTTTCCATGTTACCCAGGACAAAACCTAACCAAATTCTTAAATGGATCCCATCACTACAGTGGTTGGGTGGTTGGCTCTAACCTACGGGACTGGATGGGGTTAGGCTGGACTCATGGATCCCTAAAATGAGACTCAATTCTGTTATGGTACGATAGATGAAGTAAATCCCGAATAAAAATTTTTCTATGGAAAAGAATCAACGGCTGTGCCTCTTAATGAGGAAAAAAGCATTGGTCTCTATGATCCAAGTGCAACTCTTTTCCTTGATCTAACTATGGGACTTACGGGTTCGGTCAGATCAGTTCAGTTAGTTAAGGCTGTTGACTACGTTAGAGTAAAAATATCCTGGAGGAATGATTGCCTGTGCTTTTCGAGCGAGGGAAGTTTTTTCGGGTTCAATTTTTGGAAGAGCTAAGGGATAAGTCTCTTGTCTGGATATACGTGAGCGAGGCCCCAAGTGAGAGACCCTGCCCCATGCAAGAAGTGATACTTCCACTGCTAGCTCCATAAAATTCGTTGCACGGAGGGGACAGGGATCTTTCAGCTGGTATCAGAGCGAATTGGCTAAAGTGGATCAACCGAGAAACCAGAAATGTCAAAAATTTATGAAGTAGCAGTAAAAGATTGTAATTGTGTGATGAAATTCATACAAATTGATATTCAGAATGAAGATTCATAAATAGGTAATTGGGTAAATAGGTATTTATGAAGATTCATAAATAGGTATTTATGAAGATTCATAAATAGGTTATTGGGTCTTCAAATGGAAGTACTACAATTGTATGGAATCCTTGACTTGCTTGAGGCCTAGACATGATGGTATTTACCTTAAAATTCCAAGGACCGTGACTACCTGTATATACCAAGGGTATAACTGCAGCTCTTTACTGGTAGTATATACGAGTAAATCTAAGACCTTGAAATTATAAGCAAAAATGCTATCCAGATGATGAATTCGAATGTGATTGATATGATTTTAAAATTCTGGTTGAGAACTGTTGAGTTGATTTGAATTCTGATTGAAAAATGATGATTCCTGAATTTTGGTTGAAAAGCGATAAGCTGAGCAAAACCACAATGAGGATGAATGGGATGAGTCCCTGTGATGATGTTCGTAACTGGAATGATGATAATGAGGATGAATGGGACGAGTCCCTGTGATGATGTTCGTAACTGGAATGATGATAATGACTTCAGCAAATCACTATGAGATTAGTGGATTATGCTGATGGATTGCTACTGTTAACACTTGACCTAGTCGATCAAGTTAAGGGGGATGACAAATTAAAAACCTGTATAATTGAAATTCCCATGGAGGAATGTTCAGATGGAAATTTCGGTCTAATGGACCATTATTGTGTTAAGGATATGAATGATATGATCTATCTGATGATGAGTTCTATATAAGGGATCTTTATCCCTGGATTTTGTTGGGTTCACCAGACTATAAGGAATCCCAGCATCAGTTGGATCTTAAGAGAAAGAGTTGTCCTCTAGTTTGCGAGATGAGGACATCTCGCGTTTTTTAAGTGGGGTAGGATGTAAGATTCCTCCCTCCAGCTTTTGAGGTGTGCAGGTGTAAGAACCTCCCCTTCTGATCTTATAATTATTCCCCTCTCTGAAATAAAAGAAAGATCCAATTTTACCATGTATTGGCCTGGAGGGAGAAAATGTCTAGAGGGAGGTAATTCAAAATTGAGATATTTTTGGATATAAAAATCCTCCTAGTGTCTAAAATGGTTTCCCTTGGAAAAAAATATTCAAAAAGAACTTTTCAATGTGCAATTGGAATTAATTGAGAATAGGTATAAAGGACCTTAGCCTATAAGGGTCTAGATTTTCAAAAAAAATTAGATTATGGTCCAATTAAGGTTCCTATGGGCCAATAGGATTAATCCAAGTATAGGGAGAAGATAAATTGAAGAATAAAAGAAAATCCCCTAAAAAATGAGTAAATGCTCACATAAGATGAAGAGTGCACTAAGGACCAAAGAAAAGAATTAAAAATTTGAATTTTGACACCTCAGTGTGTGGGAATCTGCCCTCATGAAGTAGGCACCTTTTTCTCATCATTACCTCCAATTTTTAATCAAATGATATATTTTCATCTCTCCTCTCTCTTGTTTCAAAACTAGATCCAAAAAGTAAGCTGAACTAACCCAAAAATGGTCAAAATTTGACCAAACTGATGTGGAAAATTCTAGAATCAGTTTGCTTGGTTACAGGCTCACTTTTTCCTATAAATAGAAGCCTCCCCCTTTGTAAAAGCTTAATGGTGTTTATGCAATGTTACTCTACTCCTGTCTTGAGCCATATACATTGATTTTTTTAATAATTCAATTATTTTTGGCCTAATCCTCTCCAAAGTGAATTGGTGGCCACTATTGCTTCAAACAAGAGTAGAACCCTCAATCCCTCAAGCCAAAGGAGAGCTTACAAGCTCCATGTAGGCTAATTTTCTTACTTTGTTTATGAATTTTAATGAAAAATCTATGGTTTTCTTGATTTTTATGTTTTGCTAATTGTTGAATTAAATTCAAATTTTTTGCCTTTGATGAAAAGGCCACCCCCTTCTCTTCTTTACATTCCAACCCTTCTAAATCCTAGAAAGATTAACTAAGTGATTAATTCAACTCTTCTTATTGTTTACTCTCTTGAATTTAGAAAATTGTGTAGATTAGAGTTCTATAATTCTAAATTGGGTTAATTAAATTACGTAGAGAAAGCTAGAAAATGAGAAATGGTCAGCCATACAAAGGAGGTTATGGCAAAATTTTATAGAATTTTGTGAAAAAGAAAGTTTGTTTTTATGTTATTCCAAAAGAGTAATTCCCATCGTTTTTGCATCTAAAAGAAATATTCTAATTACTCAATGTACATATTCACCTATAAATATGCATAGATATGATTGATATTAATTATTAAATTTGATTTCTATGCATAGAAAGATGCATAATGGAATTTTTTTAATTATAAAAGTGTTATTCTTATTAAATTTGATTTCTATGCATAGAAAGATGCATAAAGAAAATTTTTTTATTACAAAAGTGTTATTCTTATTAAATTTGATTTCTATGCATAGAAAGATGCATAAAGGAATTTTTTTATTAGAAAAGTGTTATTCTTATTAAATTTGAATTCTATGCATAGAAAGATGCATAATGGAATTTTTTAAATATAAAAGTGTTATTCTTATTAAATTTGATTTCTATGCATAGAAAGATGCATAATGGAATTTTTTAATAAAAGTGTTATTCTTATTAAATTTGATTTCTATGCAAAGAAAGATGCATAATGGAATTTTTTAATAAAAGTGTTATTCTTATTAAATTTGATTTCTATGCAAAGAAAGATGCATAATGGAAATTTTATTATTATAAAAGTGTTATTCTTATTAAATTTGATTTCTATGCATAGAAAGATGCATAATGGAATTTTTTTAATTATAAAAGTGTTATTCTTATTAAATTTGATTTCTATGTATAGAAAGATGCATAAAGGAAATTATTTTTATTACAAAAGAGTTCCCAGGCCCCCTAGTCGGATATTCATGCAAACTTAAAACTAGTCACACTACTTACACACCCAATATGAAATTGCTTTTTTCACAGATTCAGTTGTCTTTAAAACAATCTTTTAATGAAACTATAGTATCACTGATCATAATCCTCCAAAATATCCGGTTGAATCCTAATTTCTAATTTTTCCTTCATCGGTGTACCTATGGCATCATTGGCAGCCAAAACGCTCACCACCTATCCACGCAGGGGCCTTTTCGATAGTTCCTAGCTCATAGTACCCGGTAATATATTTACTTATAAAAATCAAAATGGAATCTCCGTTGAAGATTAGCAAGATCAACCAACAGATCCATATAAAAGAGCCATGGACTCATCCGTTATAAGGACCAGCAAGGTTAATCAACCAAATCCATGCCCGAATTCAGAAAACAACTCTTACTTCTTGTTCCAATATCTTCCACGATGCACGTGTGGGTATCTTCGGTGACCTAGAGCCCGAGCACCGTATGGTCAGCACCCTCTAGGATCCTTCGCAGTTCACCTAGCACTTCACTCATAGGCCACTTTCTTAGTCCCTCATCTACCGTACCGGAAGCTCACCATTTAAATCGAACCGAGGCTGGTCAAGACCTCCAGGACCTCATTCCACAAGATGGTCAAAATGCTTCCCCAGCATTATTAAAACAGTCATAAAAAAAAAACAGGTCATAAAACAGTTTCTATAATGAACTCTCGTCTTTCCACATTGTTCCACATCAATCCACATTACTTAATCCACATCCAAATTCATATGTATTCCCATTCTCATGCAATCACACCATTTTCCATCTCATCACATCTTTCCTCATTTATCCTCATCACATCTCATCCACTCTCATCTACCCATATCCACTCTCATCTACCCATATTCACATCTCATCACACCTCATCCATTCACATTCACATCCCATATCATTCATTTACATCCTAATTCACATGACATCACATCTCTTTCATTCACATCTCGATTCACATCACATTACATCTCATTCATTCATATCTCGATTCACATCACATTACATCTCATCCATTCATTCACATCTATCCTGATTCACATCACATCTCATCACATCTATTCATAACACATCTCATTACATCTATTCACATCACATCCCATCCATCCATTCATTCACATCTATCTGATTCACATGACATCTCATTATATCTATTCACATCACATCTCATCACATCTATTCACATAACATACCATCCATCCATTTATTCACATCTATTTGATTCACATGTCATCACATCTCATTCATTCACATCCCGATTCACATCACATTACATCTCATCCATTCATTCACATCACATTACATTACATCTCATCCATTCATTCACATCACATTACATCTCATCCATTCATTCACATCTATCTGATTCACATCACATCTATTCACATCACATCCCATCTTATCCATTCATTCACATCTATCTGATTCACATCACATCTATTCACATCACATCCCAAGTCAAATCTATCTGATTCACATGACATCTATTCACATCACATCCCATCCATCCATTCATTCACATCTATCTGATTCACATTTCATCACATCTCATTCATTCACATCCCAATTCACATCACATCACATCTCATTCATTCACATCCCAATTCACATCACATCTCATTCATTCACATCCCGATTCACATCACATCACATCTATTCACTCAGGGACCTCTTCGGCCCTCACCCATCGTACCGTAAGCTCACCATTTTTCAACCATACCACCGAGGCTTGTCAAGACCTGGGCAAGCTTTGCCGCATGAGCCGTCCTTTAAACACTCCCCGCCAGCTAATTGCAACCGAACTTCCCTTAGAAAAACATATACCAATTGCTCCCTCCAGCATTCTGACGTAAGTCGGTCCTTTAAGAAAATAGGGTTTCTATGCAAGTTTTCAGTTTGATTTTCTTTTGAATACAAGGAGTATTTCTTGAATCAGTATCCCCAAAACTTCTTGATCGGAATTTTGAATTTCATACCGGAATTCCTCGAATTCTATAACCTTGATCCACAGATCAATTCGAAGGGTCTTAAACTTAGTTTAAGATTTGGTGGGAGTTTTCAGTGTATTTTTCTAAACTGGTCACACCTTCTTTCCTCGAAATTGACAAAAGAGTTTGGTCTTGGTCATAGTCTAATTCAAGATTTGAGTCGGATAGGATTTTTCATGAACTATCTTTCTCGAAAAGGTTTAATAATTCATTTACTATTTTACTGGATTTCTTTTTTGAATATTCACTTAACTGATTTCTAAATTAATTATGAATTCCAATGAGGAATAAATTAATCATTTATGTGAATATTTCAATCTCGATAGATTTCTTGAATTTTCTTTTTACAATCCATGTGAATATAAAACGATAGAAATTTCTATATTAGAGTATTTAATTATTCATTTATCAAATACTCATAGAGTTTAAACATAGAAATTTCTCTATTAGAGTATTTAATTATTCATTTATCAAATACTCATAGAGTTTAAACATAGAAATTAAGAGAATTAAAATTTTGATATAAAAATTCTTTATGCATCTATTTATGCATAAAAATTAACTTCAATGGGAATAACACTTTTATTTAAAAAAATCCTTTTATGCATTTATTTATGCATAAAATCAAATTTAATAGGAATAACACTTTTATAATAAAAAATTTTCTTTATGCATCTTTTTATGCATAAAAATCAAATTTTATAAGAATAACTTTTTTGTAATTAAAAAAAATCTTTTATGCATCTATCTATGCATAAAAATCAAATTTAATAAGAATAACACTTTTGTAATTAAAAAAGTTCCTTTATGCATCTTTCTATGCATAAAAATCAAATTTAATAAGAATAACACTTTTGTAATTAAAAAAGTTCATTTATGCATCTTTTTATGCATAAAAATAAAATTTAATAAGAATAACACTTTTGTAATTAAAAAAAATCCTTTATGGATCTTTCTATGCATAAAAATCAAATTTAATAACAATAACACTTTTATAATTTAAAAAAATTAATTATGCATCTTTCTATGTATAGAAATCAAATTTAATAACAATAACACTTTTGTAATTAAAAAAAAAATCCTTTATGTATTTTTCTATGCATAGAAATCAAATTTATTAAGAATAACACATTTTTTTAAAATTTACCATTATGCAACTTCTATGCATAGAAATCAAATTTAATAAGAATAACACTTTTATAATTAAAAAAATTACATTATGCATCTTTCAAATTTAATAAGAATAACTTTTTTATAATTAAAAAAATTTCATTATGCATCTTTCTATCCTTAGAAATCAAATTTAATAAGAATAACACTTTTATAAAAAATTCCATTATGCATCTTTCTATGCATAGAAATCAAATTTAATAAGAATAACACTTTTGTAATAAAAAAGTTTCCTTTATGCATCTTTATATGCATAGAAATCAAGTTTAATAAGAATAACACTTTTGTAATAAAAAAATTCCTTTATGCATCTTTCTATGCATAGAAATCAAATTTAATAAGAATACCACTTTTATAATTAAAAAAAATTCTATTATGCATTTTTTTATGCATAGAAATCAAATTTAATAATTAATATCAATAATATCCATGCATATTCATAGGTGAATATGTACATGAAGTAATTAGAATATTTCTTTTAGATGCAAAAATGGTGGGAATTACTCTTTTGGAATAACATAAAAACAAACTTTCTTTTTCATAAAATTTTAGAAAATTTTGCCATAACCTCCTTTGTATGGCTGACCATTTCTCATTTTTTAATTTTTTCTTTCTCCACTTAACTTAATTAACCCAATTTAGAATTATAAAACTCTAATCTACACAATTTTCTAAATTCAAGAGAGTAAACAATAAGAAGAGTTTAATTAATCACTTAGTTAAACTTTCTAGGATTAAGAAGGGTTGGAATGTAAAGAAGAGAAGGGGGTGGCCTTTTCATCAAAGGCATAGCATTTGAATTTAATTCAATCATTTGCAAAACATAGAACATCAAGAAAACCATAGATTTTTCATTAAAATTTGTAAACAAAGTAAGAAAATTAGCTTACATGGAGCTTGTAAGCTCTCCTTTGGCTTTAGGGATTGAGGGTTCTACTCTTGTCTGAGGATTGAGGCTAAGGTCCAATTTTCAATTAATTTCAATTGCACATTGAAAAGTTCTTTTTAAATTTTTGTTTCAAGGGAAACCATTTTAGACACTAGGAGGATTTTTATATCCAAAAATATCTCAACTTTGAATTACCTCTCTCTATTTTCTCCCTCCAGGCCAAATCAGGGTAAAATAGGATCTTTTTTTTATTTCAGAGAGGGGAATAATTATAAGATCAGAAGGGGAGGTTCTTACACCTACACACCTCAAAAGTTGGAGGGAGGAATCTTACATCCTATCCCACTTAAAAAACGTGAGATGTCCTCATCTCGCAAACTAGAGGACAACTCTTTCCCTTAAGATCCAACTGATTCTGGGGTTCCTTATAGTTTGGTGAACTCATCATCAGATAGGTCATATCATTCATATCCTTAACATAATAATGGTCAATTAGATTGAAATTTTCATCTGAAAATTCCTCCATGGGAATTTCAATTATACATGTTTTTAATTTGTCATCCCTTAACTTGATCCAGCGGGTCAAGTGTTAATAGTAGCAATCTGTTAGCACAATCCACTAATCTCATAGTGATTTGCTGAAGTCATTATCATCATTCCAATTACAAACATCATCACAGAGACTCATCCCATTCATCCTCATTGTGGTTTTGCTCAGCTTATCACTTTTCAACCAAAATTCAAGAATCATCATTTTTGAATGAGAATCTAAATCAACTCATCAGTTCTCAAATAAAATTTTAAAATCATATCAACCACATTTGAATTCATCATCTGGATAGCATTTTTACTTTTTATAATTTCAAGGTCTTAGATTTACTCGTATATACTGCCAGTAAAGAGCTGTAGTTATACCTTCGGTATATACCGATAGTCACGGTCCTTGGATTTTTAAGGTAAATACCATCATATCTAGGCCTCAAGCAAGTCAGGGATTCCATACAATTGCGATACTTCCATTTGAAGACCCAATTACCTATTTATGAATCTTCATTGTGAATATCAATTTGTATGAATTTCATCACACAATTACAACCTTTTACTGCTAATCATAATTTTTTGACATTTCTAGTTTCTCAGTTGATCCACTTTAGCCAATTCACTCTGACACTAGTTGAAAGATCCCTGTCCCCTCCGCGCAACGAATTCTGGGGTGCTAGCAGCGGAAGCCGCACTTCTTCTACAGGGCAGAGTCTCTCACTCGGGGCCTCGCCCATGTATATCCGGACAAGAGACTGATCCCACGGTTGTTCCAAAATCGAACCCGAAAAAACTTCCCTCGCCTAGAAAGCACGGGCAATCATTCCTCCAGGATATTTTTACTCTAATGTAGTCATATTTTTACTCTAATGTAGTCAAGAGCCTTAACTAACTGAATTGATCTAATCAAACCCATAAGTCCCATAGTCAGATCAAGGAAAAGACTTGCACTTGGATCATAGAGACCAACACTTTTTTCCTCATTGAGAGGCACAACCATTGATTCTTTTCCATAGAACAATTTCTATCCAGGATACACTTCATCTATTATACCATCACGGAATTGAGTCTCATTATTTTAGGGATCCATCAGTCTAGCCTAACCCCATCCAGTCCCGTGGGTTAGCCAACCGCCCAACCACTGTAGTGATGGGAACCATTTAAGAATTTGGTTAGGTTTTGTCCTGGGTACCAGGGAAAAGAGTTCCGCGGTCCCCTAGTCGGATATTCATGCAAACTTAAAACTAGTCACATCACTTACACACCCAATATGAAATCGCCTTTTTCATAGATTCAGCTATCTTGAAAACAATCTTTTAATGAAACTATAGTATCACTCTTCATAATCCTCCAAAATATCTGGTTGAATCCTAATTTCTAATTTTTCCTTCATCGGTATACCTATGGCATCATTGGCAGACAAAATGCTCACCACGTGTCCACTCAGGGGCCTTTTCAATAGTTCCTTGCTCATAGTACCCGGCAATATATTCACTTATAAAAATCAAAATGGAATCTCTGTTGAAGATCAGCAAGATCAACCAATAGATCCATATAAAAGAGCAATGGACTCATCCGTTTGAGGACCAGCAAGGTCAATCAACCAGATCCATGCCAGAATTCAGAAAATAACTCTTACTCCTTGTTCCAATATCTTTCACAATGCACGTGTGGGTATCTTCGGTGACCCAGAGCCCGAGCACCGTATGATCAGCATCCTCTAGGATCCTTCGCAGGTCACCTAGCGCTTCACTCATAGGCCACTTCCTTAGTCCCTCATCCACTGTACCGGAAGCTCACCATTTAAATAGAACCGAGGCTGGTCAAGACCTTGGCCGACCTTGCTATGCGAGACGTCCTCCGTTGACTCTCCGTTAGCTGTTTTGCACTTCAATGGAAATAACACTTTTATATATAAAAAAACCTTTTATGCATCTATTTATGCATAAAATCAAATTTAATAAGAACACTTTTATAATTAAAAAAATTTCCTTTATACATCTTTCTATGCATAAAAATCAAATTTAATAAGAATAACACTTTTGTAATAAAATAAATTCCTTTATGCATCTTTTTATGCATAAAAATCAAATTTAATAATAATAACACTTTTGTAATAAAAATAACTCTTTTATGCATCTTTTTATGCATAAAAATCAAATTTAATAAGAATAACACTTTTGTAATTAAAAAATTCCTTTATGCATCTTTCTATGCATATAAATCAAATTAAATAAGAATAACACTTTTATAAAATTAAAAAAAATCCATTATGCATCTTTCTATGCATAGGAATCCTAACCAAATTCTTAAATGGATCCCATCACTATAGTGGTTGGGCGGTTGGCTACCCACGGGACTATAGATGGGGTTAGACTGGACTCATGGATCCCTAAAATGAGACTCAATTCCGTTATGTTGTACGATAGATGAAGTAAATCCCGGATAAAAATTGTTCTATGGAAAAGAATCAACAGTTGTGCCTCTCAATGAGGAAAAAAGCGTTGGTCTCTATGATCCAAGTGCAAGTCTTTTCCTTGATCTGACTATGGGACTTCCGGGTTCGGTTAGATTAGTTCAATTAGTTAAGGCTCTTGACTACATTAGAGTAAAAATATCCTGGAGGAATGGTTGCCCGTGCTTTCCGCGTGAGGGAAGCTTTTGCAGGTACGGTTATGGAAGAACCGAGGGATTAGTCTCTTGTCCGGATATACGTGGGCGAGGCCCTGAGTGAGAGCGCAAGAAGTGCTACTTCCGCTGCTAGCACCCCAGAATTCGTTATGCAGAGGGAACATGGATCTTTCAACTGGTATCAGAGCGAATTGGCTAAAGTGGATTAACCGAGAAACCAAAAATGTCAAAAATTTATGAAGTAGCAGTAAAAGGTTGTAATTGTGTGATGAAATTCATACAAATTGATATTTAGAATAAAGATTCATAAATAGGTAATTGGGTCTTCAAATGGAAGTATCGCAATTGTATGGAATCCGTGACTTACTTGAGGCCTAGACATGATGGTATTTATCTTAGAATTTCAAGGACCGTGACTACCCGTATATACTGACGAGGGTATAACTGTAGCTCTTTACTGGCAGTATATACAAGTAAATCTAAGACCTTGAAATTATAAGCAAAAATGCTATCCAGATGATGAATTCGAATGTGGTTGATATGATTTTAAAATTCTGGTTGAGAACTGATGAGTTGATTTGGATTCTGATTGAAAAATGATGATTCGTGAATTTTGGTTGAAAAGCGATAAGTTGAGCAAAACCACAATGAGGATGAATGGGACGAGTCCCTGTGATGATGTTCGTAACTGGAATGACGATAATGACTTCAGCAAATCACTATGAGATTAGTGGATTGTGTTGATAGATTGCTACTCTTAACACTTGACCCAATGGATCAAGTTAAGGGATGACAAATTAAAAACTTGTATAATTGAAATTCTCATGGAGGAATGTTCAGATAAAAATTTTGATCTAATGGACCATTATTGTGTTAAGGATATGAATGATATGATCTATCTGATGATGAGTTCTATATAAGGGATCTTTATCCCAGGATTCTGTTGGGTTCACCAGACTATAAGGAACCCCAGAATTGGTTGGATCTTAAGGGAAAGAGTTGTCCTCTAGTTTGCGAGATGAGGACATCTCGCATTTTTTTAGTGGGGTAGGATATAAGATTCCTCCCTCCAGCTTAAGGGAAAGAGTTGTCCTCTAGTTTGCGAGATGAGGACATCTCGCATTTTTTAAGTGGGGTAGGATGTAAGATTCCTCCCTCCAGCTTTTAATGTGTGTAGGTGTAAGAACTCCCCTTTTGATCTTATAATTATTCCCCTCTCTGAAATAAAAGAAAGATCCTGTTTTACCATGTTTTGGCCTGGAGGGAGCAAATGTCTAGAGAGAGGTAATTCAAAATGGAGATATTTTTGGATATAAAAATCCTCCTAGTGTCTAAAATGGTTTCCCTTGAAACAGAAATTCAAAAAGAACTTTCCAATGTGCAATTGGAATTGATTGAAAATAGGTAGAAAGGACCTTAGCCTAAGGGTCTAGATTTCAGAAATTTTGGGATTATGGTCCAATTAAGGTTCCTATGGGCCAATAGGATCAATCCAAGTATAGGAAAGAGATAAATTAAAGAATAAAAGCAAAACCCCCAAAATGAGTAAATGCTCACATAAGATGAAGAGTGGACTAAGGACCAAAGAAAAGAATTAGAAAACTGAATTTTGACACCTCGTGTGGGGATCTCCCCTCATGAAGTAGACGCATTTTTCTCATCATTACCTCCAATTTTTAATCAATAAAATGAGATATTTTCATCTCTCCTCTCTCCTATTTCAAAACTAGATCCAAAAAGTAAGCTGAACTGACCCAAAAATGGTAAAAAATTAACCAAACTGATGTGGAAAATTCTAGAATTAGTTTGCTTGGTTAGAGGCTCACTTTTTCCTATAAATAGAAGCCTCCCCCTTTTTAAAAGCTTAATGGTGTTTTTGCACTGTTACTTTACTCTTGGTGTTTTTGTATTGTCCTGAGCCATATACATTGAATTTTTTTATAATTTAATTATTTTTGGCCTAATCCTCTCCAAAGTGAATTGGTGGCCACTATTGCTTCAAACAAGAGTAGAACCCTCAATCCCTCAAGCCAAAGGAGAGCTTACAAGCTCCATGTAAGCTAATTTTCTTACTTTGTTTATGAATTTTAATGAAAAATCTATGGTTTTCTTGATTTTAATGTTTTCAAATGATAAAATTAAATTCAAATGCTATGCCTTTGATGAAAAAGCCAACCTCTTCTCTTCCATGTATTTCAACCCTTCTTAATCCTAGAAAGTTTAACTAAGTGATTAATTAAACTCTTCATATTATTGTTTACTCTCTTGAATTTGAAAATTGTGTAGATTAGAGTTCTATAATTCTAAATTGGGTCAATTAAGTTAAGTGGAGGAAGATAAAAAATAAGAAATGGTCAGCCATACAAAGGAGGTTATGGCAAAATTTTTTAGAATTTTGTGAAAAAGAAAGTTTGTTTTTATGTTATTCCAAAAGAGTAATTCCCACCATTTTTGCATCTAAAAGAAATATTCTAATTACTCCATGTACATATTCACCTATGAATATTCATGGATATCACTGATATTAATTATTAAATTTGATTTCTATGCATAGAAAGATGCATAATGGATTATTTTAATTATAAAAGTGTTATTCATATTAAATTTGATTTCTATGCATAGAAAGATGCATAAAGAAATTTTTTTTATTACAAAAGTGTTATTCTTATTCAATTTGATTTCTATGCATAGAAAGATGCATGAAGGAAGTTTTTTTATTACAAAAGTGTTATTCTTATTAAATTTGATTTCTATGCATAGAAAGATGTATACTGGAATTTTTTTATAAAAGTGTTATTCTTATTAAATTTGATTTCTATGCATAGAAAGATGCATAATGGATTTTTTTTAATTTTAAAAGTGTTATTCCTATTAAATTTGATTTCTATGCATAGAAAGATGCATAATGGATTTTTTAAAAAAAGTGTTTTTCTTATTAAATTTGATTTCTATGCATAGAAAGATGCATAATGAAAATTTTTTAATTATAAAAGTGTTATTTTCATTAAATTTGATTTCTATGCATAGAAAGATGCATAAAGAATTTTTTTTATTACAAAAGTGTTATTCTTATTAAATTTAATTTCTATGCATAGAAAGATGCATAGTGGAATTTTTTTAATTACAAAAGTGTTTTTCTTATTAAATTTTATTTCTATGCATAGAAAGATGCATAAAGGAAATTTTTTATTACAAAAGTGTTATTTTTTTTAAATTTGATTTTTATGCATAGAAAGATGCATAAAGAAAATTTTATTAAAAAAGTGTTATTCTTATTAAATTTAATTTTTATGCATAGAAAGATGCATAAAAGATTTTTTTTTATTACAAAAGTGTTATTCTTATTAAATTTGATTTAATGCATAAATAGATGCATAAAAGGATTTTTTTATATAAAAGTGTTATTCCCTATGATGTTGTTCGTATATGGAATGACGATAATGACTTCAGCAAATCACTATGAGATTAGTGGATTGTGCTGACAGATTGCTACTGTTAACACTTGACCCAATGGATTAAGTTAAGGGATGACAAATTAAAAACCTGTATAATTGAAATTCCCATGGAGGAATGTTTAGATGAAAATTTCGATCTAATCGACCATTATTGTGTTAAGGATATAAATGATATGATCTATCTGATGTGATGAGTTCTATATAAGGGATCTTTATCCCAGGATTCTGTTGGGTTCACCAGACTATAAGGAACCCCAGAATCAGTTGGATCTTAAGGGAAAGAGTTGTCCTCTAGTTTGCGAGATGAGGACATCTCGCGTTTTTTAAGTGGGGTAGGACGTAAGATTTCTCCCTCCAGCTTTTGAGGTGTGCAGGTGTAAGAACCTCCCCTTCTGATCTTATAATTATTCCCCTCTCTGAAAATAAAAGAAAGATCTTGTTTTACCCTGTTTTGGCCTGGAGGGAGAAAATGTCTAGAGGGAGGTAATTCAAAATTGAGATATTTTTGGATATAAAAATCCTCCTAGTGTGTCTAAAATGGTTTCCCCTGAAATAGAAATTCAAAAAGAACTTTCCAATGTGCAATTGGAATTAATTGAAAATAGGTATAAAGGACCTTAGCCTAAGGGTCTAGATTTTTAATTTTTTTTTGGATTATGGTCCAATTAAGGTTCCTATGGGCCAATAGGATCAATCCAAGTGTAGGGAGGAGATAAATTGAAGAATAAAAGAAAAACCCCCCAAAAATGAGTAAATACTCACATAAGATGAAGAGTGGACTAAGGACCAAAGAAAAGAATTAAAAAACTAAATTTTGACACCTGTGCGGGGATCTCCCCTCATGAAGTAGGTGCCTTTTTCTCATCATTACCCCCAATTTTTAATCAATAAAATGAGATATTTTCATCTCTCCTCTCTCATGTTTCAAAACTAGATCCAAAAAGTAAGCTGAACTGACCCAAAAATGGTTCAAAATTGACCAAACTGATCTGAAAATTTCTAGAATCAGTTTGCTTGGTTAGAGGCTCACTTTTTCCTATAAATAGAAGCCTTCCCCTTTGTAAAAGCTTAATGGTGTTTATGCACTGTTACTCTACTCCTGTCCTAAGCCATATACATTGAATTTTTTTATAATTCAATTGTTTTTGGCTTAATCCTCTCCAAAGTGAATCGGTGGCCACTATTGCTTTAAACAAGAGTAGAACCCTCAATCTCTCAAGACAAAGGAGAGCTTACAAGCTCTGTGTAAGCTATTTTTCTTCCTTTGTTTATAAATTTTAATGAAAAATCTATGGTTTTCTTGATTTTTATGTTTTGCAAATGATTGAATTAAATTCAAATGCTATGCCTTTGATGAAAAGGCCAACCCCTTCTCTTCTTTACATTCCAACCCTTCTTAATCCTAGAAAGATTAACTAAGTGATTAATTAAACTCTTCTTATTGTTTACTCTCTTGAATTTGAAAATTGTGTAGATTAGAGTTCTATAATTCTAAATTGGGTTAGTTAAGTTAAGTGGAGAAAGATAAAAAAAGAGAAATGGTCAGCCATATATAGGAGGTTATGGTAAAATTTTCAAGAATTTTGTGAAAAAGAAAGTTTGTTTTTATGTTATTCCAAAAGAGTAATTCCCACCATTTTTGCATCTAAAAGAAATATTCTAATTACTCCATGTACATATTCACCTATGAATATGCATGGATATCACTGATATTAATTATTAAATTTGATTTCTATGCATAGAAAGATGCATAATGGAATTTTTTTATTATAAAAATATTATTCTTATTAAATTTGATTTCTATGCATAGAAAGATGCATAAAGGATTTTTTTAATTACAAAAGTATTATTCTTATTCAATTTGATTTCTATGCATAGAAAGATGCATAAAGAAATTTTTTTATAGCAAAAGTGTTATTCTTATTAAATTTGATTTCTATGCATAGAAAGATGCATAATGGAATTTTTTAATAAAAGTGTTATTCTTATTAAATTTGATTTCTATGCATAGAAAGATGCATAATGGAATTTTTTTTGAAAAGTGTTATTCTTATTAAATTTGATTTCTATGCATAGAAAGATGCATAATGGAATTTTTTATAAAAGTGTTATTCTTATTAAATTTGATTTCTATGCATAGAAAGATGCATAATGGAATTTTTTTTATTATA
The DNA here is from genome assembly GCF_041138505.1 of Cibotium barometz. Lineage (NCBI taxonomy): Eukaryota > Viridiplantae > Streptophyta > Polypodiopsida > Cyatheales > Cibotiaceae > Cibotium > Cibotium barometz. The sequence goes on from NC_141110.1 coordinate 18,028,079, forward strand.
AAAGTGGTATTCTTATTAAATTTGATTTCTATGCATTGAAATATGCATAATAAAAATTGTTTTATTATAAAAGTGTTATTCTTATTAAATTTGATTTCTATGCATAGAAAGATGCATAAAGGAATTTTTTTAATTACAAAAGTGTTATTCTTATTAAATTTGATTCCTATGCATAGAAAGATGCATAGTGGAATTTTTTTAATTACAAAAGTGTTATTCTTATTAACTTTGATTTCTATGCATAGAAAGATGCATAAAGGAATTTCTTTATTACAAAAGTGTTATTCTTATTAAATTTGATTCTTATGTGCATAGAAAGATGCATAAAGGAAATTTTTAATTGCAAAAGTGTTATTCTTCTTAAATTTGATTCTTATGTGCATAGAAAGATGCATAAAGGAAATTTTTTAATTGCAAAAGTGTTATTCTTCTTAAATTTGATTTTTATGCATAGAAAGATGCATAAAAGAAATTTTTTAATTACAAAAGTGTTATTCTTATTAAATTTGATTTTTATGTATAGAAAGATGCATAAAGAAATTTTTTATTAATATAAAAGTGTTATTCCTATTAAATTTAATTTTTTGCATAAATAGATGCATAAAAGGATTTTTTTATGAAAGTGTTATTTTCATTGAAGTTGATTTTTATGCATAAAGAATTTTTATATCAAAATTACAATTCTCTTAAATTCTATGTTTAAATTCTATGTTTAAATTCTATGAGTATTTGATAAATGAATAATTAAATACTTTAAGAGAGAAATTTCTATCGTTTTATATTCACACGGATTGTAAAAAGAAAATTCAGGAAATCTATCGAGATCGAAATATTCAGATAAATGATGAATTTATTCCTCATTGGAATTCGTAACTAATTTAGAAATCAGTTAAGTGAATATTTAAAAAAAGAAATTCAGTAAAATAGTAACTGAATTATCAAACCTTTTTGAGAAAGATAGTTCAAGAAAAATCTTATCCGACTCAAATCTTGAATCAGACTACTATGACCAAGACCAAACTCTTTCGTCAGTTTCAAGGAAAGAAGGTGTGACCAGTTCAAAAAAATACACTCAAAACTCCCGTCAAATCTGAAACTAAGTTTGAGACCTTTCAAATTGATATGTGGATCAAGGTTATAGAATTCGAGGAATTCTGGCATAAAATTCAGAATTTCGATCAAGAAGTTTGGGGATACTGATTCAAGAAATACTCATTATATTCAAAAGAAAATCAAATTGAAAACTTGCATAGAAACCCTGTTTTCTTAAAGGACCGGCTTACGCTAGAATGCTGGAGGGAGCAATTGGTATATGTTTTTCTAAGGGAAGTTCGGTTGCAAATTGCTAGTGGCGGGGAGTGTTTAAAGGATGGCTCACGCGACAAAGCCTGCCGAGGTCTTGGACCAGCCTCGGTATGGTTGAAAAATGGTGAGCTTATGGTACAATGGGCGAGGGTCGACGAAGAGGACCCTGAGTGAATAGATGTGATGTGAATCGGGATGTGAATGAATAAGATGTGATGACATGTGAATCAGATAGATGTGAATGAATGGATGGATGGGATGTGATGTGAATAGATGTGATGAGATGTGATGTGAATAGATGTGATGAGATGTCATGTGAGTCAGATAGATGTGAATGAATGGATGGATGGAATGTGATGTGAATCGAGATGTGAATGAATAAGATGTGATTTGAATCGGGATGTGAATGAATAGGATGTGATGACATATGAATAAGATAGATGTGAATGAATGGATGGATGGGATGTGATGTGAATAGATGTGATGAGATGTCATGTGAGTCAGATAGATGTGAATGAATGGATGGATGGGATGTGATGTGAATAGATGTGATGAGATGTGATATGAATCAGATAGATGTGAATGAATGGATGAGATGCAATGTGATGTGAATCGGGATGTGAATGAATGAGATGTGACGACATGTGAATCAGATAGATGTGAATAAATGGATGGATGGGATGTGATGTGAATAGATGGATGAGATGTGATGTGAATAGATATGATGAGATGTCATGTGAATCAGATAGATGTGAATGAATGGATGGATGGGATGTGATGTGAATAGATATGATGAGATGTCATGTGAATCAGATAGATGTGAATGAATGGATGGATGGGATGTGATGTGAATAGATGTGATGAGATGTAATGTGAATCAGGATAGATGTGAATGAATGGATGAGATGTAATGTGATGTGAATCGGGATGTGAATAAATGAGATGTGATGACATGTGAATCAGATAGATGTGAATAAATGGATGGATGGGATGTGATGTGAATAGATGTGATGAGATGTCATGTGAATCAAATAGATATGAATGAATGGATGGATGGGATGTGATGTGAATAGATGTGATGAGATGTCATGTGAATCAGATAGATGTGAATAAATGGATGGATGGGATGTGATGTGAATAGATGTGATGAGATGTGATGTGAATCAGGATAGATATGAATGAATGGATGAGATGTAATGTGATGTGAATCGAGATGTGAATGAATGAGATGTGATGTTATGTGAATCGGGATGTAAATGAATGATATGGGATGTGAATGGATGAGGTGTGATGAGATGTGAATATGGGTAGATGAGAGTGGATGAGATGTGATGAGGATAAATGAGGAAAGATGTGATGAGATGGAAAATGATGTGATTGGATGAGAATGGGAATACATATGAATTTGGATGTGATTGGATGAGAATGGGAATACATATGAATTTGGATGTGAATGGATGAGGTGTGATGAGATGTGAATATGGGTACATGAGAGTGGATGAGATGTGATGAGGATAAAAGAGGAAAGATGTGATGAGATGAAAAATGATGTGATTGGATGAGAATGGGAATACATATGAATTTGAATGTGATTGGATGAGAATGGGAATACATATGAATTTGGATGTGGATTAAGTAATGTGGATTGATGTGGAACAATGTGGAAAGAAGAGAGTTTGTTATAGAAACTGTATTTATGACCTATTTTTTTTAATGACTGTTTTAATAATGCTGGGGAAGCATTTTGGCCATCTTATGAATGAGGTCATGGAGACCTATCTGTTAAATTTGCAAAACAGCTAATAGAGAGTCAACGGAGGACGTCTCGCGTAGCAAGGTCGGCCGAGGTCGTGGCAGAGGTCTTGACTAGCCTCGGTTCGATTTAAACAGTGAGCTTCCGGTACGGTGGATGAGGGACTAATGAAGCGGCCTATGAGTGAAGCGCTAGGTGACCTGCGAAGGATCCTAAAGGGTGTTGACCATACGGTGCTCAAGCTCTGGATCACCGAAGATACCCACACGTGCATCGTGAAAGATATTGAAATAAGGAGTAAGAGTTGTTTTCTGAATTCGGGCATGGATCTGGTTGATTGACCTTGCTGGTCCTCAACGGATGAGTCCATGGCTCTTTTATGTGGATCTGTTGGTTGATCTTGCTGATCTTCAACCATTTTGATTTTTATAAGTGAATATATTGCTAGGTACTATGAGCTAGGAACTATCGAAAAGGCCCTTGAGTGGACAGGTGGTGAGCGTTTTGGCTGCCAATGATTCCATAGGTACACCGATGAAGAAAAAATTGAAAATTAGGATTCAATCGGATATTTTGGAAATTAGGATTCAATCGGATATTTTGGAGGATTATGATCAGTGATACTATAGTTTCATTAAAAGATTGTTTTGAAGACAGCTGAATCTGTGAAAAAGGCAATTTCATATTGGGTGTGTAAGTGGTGTGACTAGTTTTAAGTTTGCATGAATATCCGGCTAGGGGGCTTGGGAACTCTTTTTCCTGGTACCCGGGAGGACAAAACCTAACCAAATTCTTAAATGGATCCCATCACTACAGTGGTTGGGCGGTTGGCTAACCCACGAGAGTAGATGGGGTTAGGTTGGATTCATGGATCCCTAAAATTAGACTTAATTCTATTATGGTACGATAGATAAAGTAAATCCCGGATAAAAATTGTTCTATGGAAAAGAATCAACAACTGTTCCTCTCAATGAGGAAAAAAGCGTTGGTCTCTATGATCCAAGTGCAAGTCTTTTCCTTGATCTGACTATGGGACTTATGAGTTTGGTCAGATTAGTTCAGTTAGTTAAGGCTCTTGACTACGTTAGAGTAAAAATATCCTGGAGGAATGATTGCCCGTGCTTTCTGGGCGAGGGAAGTTTTTTCAGGTTGGGTTTTGGAAGAACCGAGGGATTAGTCTCTTGTCCCGATATACGTGGGCTAGGCCCCGAGTGAGATACCCTGCCCTGCGCAAGAAGTGCTACTTCCGCTGCTAGCATCCTAGAATTCATTGCGCGGAGGAGACAGGGATCTTTCAACTAGTATCAGAGCGAATTGGCTAAAGTGGATCAACCGAGAAACCAAAAATGTCAAAAATTTATGAAGTAGGAGTAAAAGGTTGTAATTGTGTGATGAAATTCATACAAATTGATATTGAGAATGAAGATTCATAAATAGGTAATTGGGTCTTCAAATAGAAGTACCGCAATTATATGGAATCCCTGACTTGCTTGAGGCCTAGACATGATAGTATTTACCTTAAAATTCCAAGGACCGTGACTACCCGTATATATCGAGGGTATAACTGCAGCTCTTTACTCACAGTATATACAAGTAAATCTAAGACCTTGAAATCATAAGCAAAATTGCTATCCTGATGATGAATTCAAATGTGGTTGATATGATTTTAAAATTCTGGTTGAGAACTGATGAGTTGATTTGGATTCTGATTGAAAAATGATGATTCGTGAATTTTGGTTGAAAAGCGATAAGCTGAGCAAAACCACAATGAGGATGAATGGGACGAGTCCTTGTGATGATGTTCATAAGTGAATGACGATAATGACTTCAAAAAATCACTATGAGATTAGTGGATTGTGTTGACAGATTGCTACTATTAACACTTGACCCAGTGGATCAAGTTAAGGGATGACAAATTAAAAACCTGTATAATTGAAATTCCCATGGAGGAATGTTCAGATGAAAATTTCGATCTAATGGACCATTATTATGTTAAGGATATGAATGATATGATCTATCTGATGATGAGTTCTATATAAGGGATCTTTATCCAAGGATTCTGTTGGGTTCCCCAGACTATAAGGAACCCCAGAATTAGTTGGATCTTAAGCGAAAGAGTTGTCCTCTAGTTTGCGAGATGAGGACATCTCGCGTTTTTTAAGTGGGGTAGGATGTAAGATTCCTCCCTCCAGCTTTTGAGGTATGTAAGAACCTCCCCTTCTGATCTTATAATTATTCACCTCTCTGAAATAAAAGAAAGATCCTGTTTTGGCCTGGAGGGAGAAAATGTATAGAGGGAGGTAATTCAAAATTGAGATATTTTTGGATATAAAAATCCTCCTAGTGTGTCTAAAATGGTTTCCCTTGAAACAGAAATTCAAAAAGAACTTTCCAATGTGCAATTGGAATTAATTGAAAATACGTATAAAGGACCTTAGCCTTAGGGTCTAGATTTTCAGAAATTTTTAGATTATGGTCCAATTAAGGTTCCTATGGGGCAATAGGATCAATCCAACTGTAGGGAGGAGATAAATTGAAGAATAAAAGAAAAACCCCCCAAAAATGAGTAAATGCTCACATAAGATGAAGAGTGGACTAAGGACCAAAGAAAAGAATTAAATAACTGAATTTTGACACCTCATTGTGGGGATCTCCCCTCATGAAGTAGGTGCCTTTTTCTCATCATTACCCCCAATTTTTAATCAATAAAATGAGATATTTTCATCTCTCCTCTCTCATGTTTCAAAACTAGATCCAAAAAGTAAGCTGAACTGACCCAAAAATGGTCTAAAATTGACCAAACTGATGTGGAAAATTCTAGAATCAGTTTACTTGGTTAGAGGCTCACTTTTTCCTATAAATAGAAGCCTCCCCCTTTGTAAAAGCTTAATGGTGTTTATGCACTGTTACTCTACTCCTGTCTTGAGCCATATACATTGAATTTTTTTATAATTCAATTGTTTTTGGCCTAATCCTCTCCAAAGTGAATAGGTGGCCACTATTGCTTCAAACAAGAGTAGAATCCTCAATCTCAAAGCCAAAGGAGAGCTTACAAGCTCCATGTAAGCTAATTTTCTTACGTTGTTTATAAATTTTAATGAAAAATCTATGGTTTTCTTGATTTTTATGTTTTGCAAATGATTGAATTATATTCAAATGCTATGCCTTTGATGAAAAGGCCAACCCTTCTCTTCTTTACATTCCAACCCTTCTTAATCCTAGAAAGATTAACTAAATGATTAATTAAACGCTTCTTATTGTTTACTCTCTTGAATTTAGAAAATTGTGTAGATTAGAGTTCTATAATTATAAATTGGGTTAATTAAGTTAAGTGGAGAAAGATAAAAATTGAGAAATGGTTAGTCATACAAAGGAGGTTATGGCAAAATTTTCCAGAATTTTGTAAAAAAGAAAGTTTGTTTTTATGTTATTCCAAAAGAGTAATTCCCACCATTTTTGCATCTAAAAGAAATATTCTAATTACTCCATATACATATTCACCTATGAATATGCATGGATATCACTGATATTAATTATTAAATTTGATTTCTATGCATAGAAAGATGCATAATGGTTTTTTTTTAAATTGTAAAAAAGTTATTCTTATTAAATTTGATTTCTATGCATAGAAAGATGCATAGAGGAATTCTTTTTATTACAAAAGTGTTATTCTTATTAAATTTGATTTCTATGCATAGAAAGATACATAAAGGAATTTTTTTTATTACAAAAGTGTTATTCTTATTAAATTTGATTTCTATGCATAGAAAGATGCATAATGGATTTTTTAATTATAAAAGTGTTATTTTAATTAAATTTGATTTCTATGCATAGAAAGATGCATAAAGGAAATTTTTTTATTACAAAAGTGTTGTTCCTATTAAATTTGATTTTTATGCATAGAAAGATGCATGAAGGAATTTTTTAATTACAAAAGTGTTATTCTTATTAAATTTGATTTTTATGCATAGAAAGATGCATAAAGGAATTTTTTTATTACAAAAGTGTTATTCTTATTAAATTTGATTTTTATGTATAGAAAGATGCATAAAGGAATTTTTTATTATTATAAAAGTGTTATTTCTATTAAATTTGATTTTATGCATAAATAGATGCATAAAAGGATTTTTTTATATAAAAGTGTTATTCCCATTGAAGTTGATTTTTATGCATAAAGAAGTTTTATATCAAAATTACAATTCTCTTAAATTCTATGTTTAAATTCTATGAGTATTTGATAAATGAATAATTAAATACTCTAAGAGAGAAATTTCTATCGTTTTATATTCACACGGATTGTAAAAAGAAAATTCAGAAAATCTATCGAGATCAAAATATTTAGATAAATGATTAATTTATTCCTCATTAGAATTTGTAACTAATTTAGAAATCAGTTAAGTGAATATTCAAAAAAAGAAATTCAATAAAATAGTAACTGAATTATCAAAACTTTTCGAGAAAGATAGTTCAAGAAAAATCTTATCCGACTCGAATCTTGAATCAGACTATGACCAAGACCAAACTCTTTCGTCAATTTCGGCGAGGAAAGGTGTGACCAGTTTAGAAAAATACACTCAAAACTCCCGCCAAATCTGCAACTATGTTTGAGACCATCGAATTAATCTGTGGATCAAGGTTATAGAATTCGAGGAATTCCGGTATGAAAGTCAGAATTCCAATCAAGAAGTTTTGGGGATACTGATTCAAGAAATACTCCTTGTATTCAAAAGAAAATCAAACTGAAAACTTGCATAAAAACCCTACTTTCTTAAAGGATTATGCTAGAGGGAGAAAATTGTATATGTTTTTCTAAGGAAAGTTCGGGTGCAATTAGTTGGCGGGGAGTGTTTAAAGGACGGCTCACACGGCAAAGCCTGCCCAGGTCTTGACCAGCCTCGGTATGGATGAAAAATGGTGAGCTTACGGGGTCGATGGGCGAGGGCTGATGAAGAGGTCCCTGAGTGAATAGATGTGATGTGAATAGATGTGATGTGAATCGGGATGTGAATGAATAAGATGTGATGACATGTGAATCAGATAGATGTGAATGAATGGATGGATGGGATGTGAATAGATGTGATGTGAATCAGATAGATGTGAATGAATGAATGGATGGATGTGATGTGAATAGATGTGATGTGAATCGGGATGTGAATGAATGAGATGTGATGACATGTGAATCAGATAGATGTGAATGACATGTGAATCGGATAGATGTGAATGAATGGATGGATGGGATGTGATGTGAATAGATGTGATGAGATGTGATGTGAATAGATGTGATGAGATGTCATGTGAATCAGATAGATGTGAATGAATGGATGGATGAGATGTGATGTGAATAGATGTGTTGTGAATCAAAAAGATGTGAATGAATGGATGAGATGTAATGTGATGTGAATCGGGATGTTATAGAATGAGATGTGATGACATGTGAATTAGATAGATGTGAATAAATGGATGGATGAGATGTGATGTGAAAAGATGTGATGAGATGTCATGTTAATGAGATAGATGTAATTGAATGGATGGATGGGATGTGATGTGAATAGATGTGATGGGATGTGATGAGATGTGATGTGAATCAGATAGATGTGAATGAATGGATGAGATGTAATGTGATGTGAATCAGGATGTGAATGAATGAGATGTGATGACATGTGAATCAGATAGATGTGAATAAATGGATGGATGTGATGTGATGTGAATAGATGTGATGTGAATCAGATAGATGTGAATGAATGGATGGATGGGATGTGATGTGATAGATGTGATGAGATGTGATGTGAATAGATGTGATGAGATGTGATGTGAATCAGGATAGATGTGAATAAATGGATGAGATGTAATGTGATGTGAATCGAGATGTGAATGAATGTGATGTGATGTCATGTGAATCGGGATATAAATGAATGATATGGGATGTGAATGGATGATATGTGATGTGAATGGATGAGGTGTGATGAGATGTGAATATGGGCAGATGCGAGTGGATGAGATGTGAATATGGGCAGATGCGAGTGGATGAGATGTGAATATGGGTAGATGCAAGTGGATGAGATGTGAATATGGGTAGATGCGAGTGGATGAGATGTGATGAGGATAAATGAGGAAAGATGTGATGAGATGGAAAATGATGTGATTGGATGAGAATGGGAATACATATGAATTTGGATGTGATGAGGATAAATGAGGAAAGATGTGATGAGATGGAAAATGATGTGATGAGGATAAATGAGGCAAGATGTGATGAGATGGAAAAAGATGTGATGAGGATAAATGAGGAAAGATGTGATGAGATAGAAAATGATGATTGGAAAGATGTGATGAGATGGAAAGATGTGATGAGGATAAATGAGGAAAGATGTGATGAGATGGAAAATGATGTGATTGGATGAGAATGGGAATACATATGAATTTGGATGTGGATTAAGTAATGTGGATTGATGTGGAACAATGTGGAAAGACGAGAGTTCGTTATAGAAATTGTATTTATGACCTATTTTTTTTAATGACTGTTTTATGTCAATAATGTAGGGGAAGCATTTTGACCATCTTGTGAATGAGGTCGTGGAGACCTATCTATTAAATTTGCAACAGCTGACGGAGAGTCAACGGAGGATGTCTTACGTAGTAAGGTCGGTCGAGGTCTTGACCAGCCTCGGTTCGATTTAAATGGTGAGCTTCGATATGGTGGATGAGGGACTAAGGAAGCGGCCTATGAGTGAAGCGCTAGGTGACCTCTGAAGGATCCTAGAGGGTGCTAACTATATGGTGCTCGCACTCTAGGTCGTCGAAGATACCCACACCTGCATTGTGGAAGATATTGGAACAAGGAGTAAGAGTTGTTTTTTGAATTCGGGCATGGATTTGGTTGATTGACCTTGCTGGTCCTCAATGGATGAGTCCATGCCTCTTTTATAGGGATCTGTTGGTTGATCTTGCTGATCTTCAACGGAGATTCCATTTTGATTTTTATAAGTGAATATATTACCGGCGGGTACTATGAGCTAGGAACTATCGAGAGAAGGCCCCTGAGTGGATAGGTGGTGAGCGTTCTGGCTGCCAATGATGCCATAGGTACACCGATGAAGCAAAAATTGAAAATTAGGATTTAACCGGATATTTTGGATTATGATCAGTGATACTATAGTTTCATTAAAAGATTGTTTTAAAGACAGGTGAATCTGTGAAAAAGGCAATTTCATATTGGGTGTATAAGTGGTGTGACTAGTTTTAAGTTTGCATGAAAATCTGGCTAGGGGGACCTGGGAACTCTTTTCCCTGGTACCCGAGACAAAACCTAACCAAATTCTTAAATGGATCCCATCACTACAGTGGTTGGGCGGTTGGCTAATCCACGGGACTAGGCTGGACTCATGGATCCCTAAAATGAGACTCAATTCTGTTATGGTACGATAGATAAAGTAAATCCTGGATAAAAATTGTTCTATGGAAAAGAATCAATGGTTGTAACTCTTAATGAGGAAAAAAGCATTGGTTTCTATCATCCAAGTTCAAGTCTTTTCCTTGATCTGACTATGGGACTTACGGGTTTGGTTAGATGAGTTCAGTTAGTTAAGGCTCTTGACTACGTTAGAGTAAAAATATCCTAGAGGAATGATTGCCCATGCTTTCCGGGCGAGGGAGGTTTTTCTAGATTTGGTTTTGGAAGAACCGAGGGATTAGTCTCTTGTTCGGATATACGTGGGCGAGGCCCCGAGTGAGAGACCTTGCCCCGTGCAAGAAGTGCTACTTCCGCTACTAGCACCCCAGAATTCGTTGCACAGAGGGGACAGGGATCTTTCAACTGGTATGAGAGTGAATTGGCTAAAGTGGATCAATCAAGAACCCAGAAATGAAGATTGATATTCAGAATGAAGATTCAGAAATAGGTAATTGGGTCTTCAAATGGAAGTACCACAATTGTATGGAATCCGTGACTTTCTTGAGGCCTAGACATGATGGTATTTACCTTAAAATTCCAAGGACCGTGACTACCCGTACATACTAAGTGTATAACTGCAGCTCTTTTCTGGCAGTATATATACGAGTAAATCTAAAACCTTGAAATTTTAAGCAAAAATGCTATTCAGATAATGAATTCAAATGTGGTTGATATGATTTTAAAATTCTGGTTGAGAACTGATGAGTTGATTTGGATTCTGATTGAAAAAAGATGATTCTTGAATTTTGGTTGAAAAGCGATAAGCTGAGGAAAACCACAATGAGGATGAATGGGACGAGTCCTTGTGATGATGTTCCTGAATTTTGGTTGAAATGCGATAAGCTGAGCAAAACCACAATGAGGATGAATGGGACGAGTCCCTGTGATGATGTTCGAAACTGGAATGACGATAATGACTTCAACAAATCACTATGAGATTAGTGGATTGTACTGACAGATTGCTACTCTTAACACTTGACCCAATGGATCAAGTTAAGGGATGACAAATTAAAAACCTGTATAATTGAAATTCCCATGGAGGAATGTTCAGATGAAAATTTCGATCTAATGGACCATTATTATGTTAAGGATATGAATGATATGATCTATCTAATGATGAGTTCTATATAAGGGATCTTTATCCCAGGATTCTGTTGGGTTCACCAGACTATAAGGAACCCCATACTCAGTTGGATCTTAAGGGAAAGAGTTGTCCTCTAGTTTGCGAGATGAGGACATCTCGCATTTTTTAAGTGGGGTAGGATGTAAGATTTCTCCCTCCATCTTTTGAGGTGTGCAGGTGTAAGAACCTCCCCTTCTGATCTTATAATTATTCCCCTCTGAAATAAAAGAAAGATGTTGTTTTACCCTGTTTTGGCCTGGAGGGAGAAAATGTCTAGAGGGAGGTAATTCAAAAGTGAGATATTTTTGGATATAAAAATCCTCTAGTGTGTCTAAAATGGTTCCCCCTGAAACAAAAATTCAAAAAGAACTTTCCAATGTGCAATTGGAATTAATTGAAAAAAGATATAAAGGACCTTAGCCTAAGGGTCTAGATTTTCATAAATTTTTGGATTATGGTCCAATTTAGGTTCCTATGGGCCAATAGGATCAATCCAAGTGTAGGGAGGAGATAAATTGAAGAATAAAAGAAAAACCCCCAAAAATGAGTAAATGCTCACATAAGATGACGAGTGGACTAAGGACCAAAGAAAAAAATTAAAAAACTAAATTTTGACACCTTAGTGTGGGGATCCCCCCTCATGAAGTAGGCACCTTTTTCTCATCATTACCCCCAATTTTTAATCAATAAAATTAGATATTTTCATCTCTCCTCTCTCCTGTTTCAAAACTAGTTCCAAAAAGTAAGCTGAACTGACCCAAAATGGTCAAAAATTGACCAAACTGATCTGAAAAATTCTAGAATCAGTTTGCTTAGTTAGAGGCTCACTTTTTCATATAAATAGAAGCCTCCCCATTTGTAAAAGCTTAATGGTGTTTATGCACTGTCACTCTACTCCTGTCCTGAGCCATATACATTGAATTTTTTTATAATTCAATTATTTTTGGCCTAATCCTCTCCAAAGTGAATTGGTGGCCACTATTGCTTCAAACAAGAGTAGAACCCTCAATCCCTCAAGCCAAAGGAGAGCTTACAAGCTCCATGTAAACTAATTTTCTTACTTTGTTTATGAATTTTAATGAAAAATCTATGGTTTTCTTGATTTTTATGTTTTGCGAATGATTGAATTAAATTCAAATGCTATGCCTTTGATGAAAAGGCCACCCCCTTCTCTTCTTTACATTCCAACCCTTCTTAATCCTAAAAAGATTAACTAAGTGATTAATTAAACTCTTCTTATTGTTTACTCTCTTGAATTTAGAAAATTATGTAGATTAGAGTTCTATAATTCTAAATTGGGTTAATTAAGTTAAGTGGAGAAAGATAAAAATTGAGAAATGGTCAGCCATACAAAGGAGGTTATGGCAAAATTTTCCAGAATTTTGTGAAAAAGAAAGTTTGTTTTTATGTTATTCCAAAAGAGTAATTCCAACCATTTTAACATCTAAAAGAAATATTCTAATTACTCCATGTACATATTCACCTATGAATATGCATGGATATTACTGATTTTAATAATTACATTTGATTTCTATGCGTAGAAAGATGCATAATCGATTTTTTTAAATTATAAAAGTGTTATTCTTATTAAATTTGATTTCTATGCATAGAAAGATGCATAAAGCAAATTTTTTTATTACAAAAGTGTTATTCCTATTAAATTTGATTTCTATGCATAGAAAGATGCATAAAGGAAATTTTTTATTATAAAAGTGTTATTCTTATTAAATTTGATTTCTATGCATAGAAAGATGCATAATTATTTTTTTAATTAGAAAAGTGTTATTCTTATTAAATGTGATTTCTATGCATAGAAAGATGCATAACGGAATTTTTTTATAAAAGTGTTATTCTTATTAAATTTGATTTCTATGCATAGAAAGATGCATAATGAAATTTTTTAATTATAAAAGTGTTATTCTTATTAAATTTGACTTCTATGCATAGAAAGATGCATAATGGAATTTTTTAAATTATAAAAGTGTTATTCATATTAAATTTGGTTTCTATGCATAGAAAGATGCATAATGGAAATTGTTTTATTATAAAAGTGTTATTCTTATTAAATTTGATTTCTATGCATAGAAAGATGCATAAAGGAAATTTTTTTAATTACAAAAGTGTTATTCTTATTAAATTTGACTTCTATGCATAGAAAGATGCATAATGGAATTTTTTATTATAAAAGTATTATTGTTATTAAATTTGATTTCTATGCATAGAAAGATGCATAAAGGAATTTCTTTTATTACAAAAGTGTTAGTCTTATTAAATTTGATTTTTATGCATAGAAAGATCCATAAAGAAATTTTTCTTATTACAAAAATGTTATTCTTATTAAATTTGATTTTTATGCATAGAAAGATGCATAAACGAAATTTTTTTATTACAAAAGTGTTATTCTTATATCAAATTTGATTTTTATGCATAGAAAGATGCATAAAGGAATTTTTTTAATTATAAAAGTGTTATTCCTATTAAATTTGATTTTAAGCATAAATAGATGCATAAAATGATTTTTTTAAATAAAAGTGTTATTCTTATTGAAGTTGATTTTTATGCATAAATAGATGCATAAAGAATTTTTATATCAAAATTACAATTCTCTTAAATTCTATGTTTAAATTCTATGAGTAATTGATAAATGAATAATTAAATACTCTAAGAGAGAAATTTCTATCGTTTTATATTCACACGGATTGTAAAAAGAAAATTCAAGAAATCTATCAAGATCAAAATATTTAGATAAATGATTAATTTATTTCTCATTGGAATTTGTAACTAATTTAGAAATCAGTTAAGTGAATATTCAAAAAATTTAATTCAGTAAAATAGTAACTGAATTATCAAACCTTTTTGAGAAAGATAGTTATTCGACTCGAATCTTGAATCAGACTATGACCAAGACCAAACTCTTTTGTCAGTTTCGAGGAAAGAAGGTGTGACCAGTTTAGAAAAATACACTCAAAACTCCCACCAACTCTGAAACTAAGTTTGAGACCCTTTGAATTGAGGGTTATAGAATTCGAGGAATTCCAATCAAGAAGTTTTGGGGATACTGACTCAAGAAATACTCCTTGTATTCAAAATAAAATCAAACTGAAAACTTGCATAGAAACCCTCTTTTCTTAAAGAACCGTCTTACGCCATAATGCTGGAGGGAGCAATTGGTATATGTTTTTCTAAGGGAAGTTTGGTTGCAATTAGCTGGCGGGAGTGTTCAATGGACGGCTCACACAGCAAAGCCTGCCCAGGTCTTGACCAGCCTCGGTATGGTTGAAAAATGGTGAGCTTCTGGTATGATGGACGAGGGCCGACGAAGAGGAAATTGAGTGAATAGATGTGATGAGATGTGATGTGAATGAATGAGATGTGATGACATGTGAATCAGATAGATGTGAATGAATGGATGGATGGGATGTGATGTGAATAGATGTGATGAGATGTGATGTGAATAGATGTGAATAGATGTCATGTGAATCAGATAGATGTGAATGAATGGATGGATGGGATGTGATGTGAATAGATGTGATGTGATAACATGTGAATCAGATAGATGTGAATAAATGGATGGATGGGATGTGATGTGAATAGATGTGATGTGAATCAGATAGATGTGAATGAATGGATGGATGGGATGTGATGTGAATAGATGTGATGTGAATAGATGTGATGAGATGTGATGTGAATCACGATAGATGTGAATGAATGGATGAGATGTAATGTGATGTGAATCGAGATGTGAATGAATGAGACGTGATGTCATGTGAATCGGGATGTAAATGAATGATATGGAATGTGGATGGATGATATGTGATGTGAATGGATGAGGTGTGACGAGATGTGAATATGGATGTGGATTAAGTAATGTGGATTGATGTGGAACAATGTGGAAAGACGAGAGTTTGTTATAGAAACTGTATTTATGACCTGTTTTTTTTAAATGACTATTTTATGTCAATAATGCTGGAGAAGCATTTTGACCGTCTTGTTAAATTTGCAACACCTGACGGACAGTCTCAACGGAGGACGTCTCGCGTAGCAAGGTCTCCGCCGAGGTCTTGACCAGCCTCGGTTCGATTTAAAATGGTGAGCTTCCGGTACGGTGGATGAGCAACTAAGGAAGCAGCCTATGCGTGAAGCGCTAGGTGACCTGCGAAGGATCCTAGAGGGTGCTGACGATACGGTGCTTGCGCTCTGGGTCACCGAAGATACCCACATGTGCATCATGGAAGATAATGGAACAACGAGTAAGAGTTGTTTTCTGAATTCGGGCATGGATTTGGTTGATTGACCTTGCTGGTCCTCAAAACGGATGAGTCCATGGCTCTTTTATATGGATCTGTTGGTTGATCTTGCTGATCTTCAACGGAGATTCCATTTTGATTTTTATAAGTGAATATATTGCCAGGTACTATGGGCTAAGAACTATCGAAAAGGCCCCTGAGTGGATAGGTGGTGAGGGTTCTGGCTGCGAATGATGCCATAGGTACACCGATGAAGGAAAAATTTGAAATTAGGATTCAGCCGGATATTTTGGAGGATTATGATCAGTGATACTATAGTTTCATAAAAAGATTATTTTAAAGACAGGTGAATCTGTGAAAAAGGCAATTTCATATTGGGTGTGTAAGTGGTGTGACTAGTTTTAAGTTTGCCTTTTTCACAACTGAATTTGTGAAAAAGACAATTTCATATTGGGTGTGTAAGTGGTGTGACTAGTTTTAAGTTTGCATGAATATCCGGCTAGGGGGCCTGGGAACTCTTTTCCCTGGTACTCGGGATAAAATCTAACCAAATTCTTAAATGGATCCTATCACTACAGTGGTTGGGCAGTTGGCTACAGTTGGCTAACCACGGGACTGGATGGGGTAGGCTAGACTCATGGATCCCTAAAATGAGACATAATTCTGTTATGGTACGATAGATGAAGTAAATCCCAGATAAAAATTGTTCTATGGAAAAGAATCAATGGCTATGCCTCTCAATGAGGAAAAAAGCCTTGGTCTCTATGATCCAAGTGCAAGTCTTTTCCTTGATCTAACTATGGGACTTACGAGTTCGGTCAGATTAGTTAGTAAGTTAAGGCTCTTGACTATGTTAGAGTAAAAATATCCTGGAGGAATCGCCTGTGCTTTTCGAGCGAGGGAAGTTTTTCCGCGTTCGGTTTTGGAAGAACCGAGGGATTAGTCTCTTGTCCGGATATACGTGGGTGAGGCCCCGAGTGAGAGACCCTGCCCCACGCAAGAAGTGCTACTTCCACTGCTAATTCGTTGTGCGGAGGGGACAGGGATCTTTCAGCTGGTATCAGAGCGAATTGGCTAAAGTGGATCAATCGGGAAACCAGAAATGTCAAAAATTTATGAAGTAGCAGTAAAATGTTGTAATTGTGTGATGAAATTCATACAAATTGATATTCAAAATGAAGATTCATAAGTAATTCGGTCTTCAAATGGAAGTACCGCAATTGTATGAAATCCCTGACTTGCTTGAGGCCTAGACATGATGGTATTTACCTTAAAATTCCAAGGACCGTGACTACCCGTATATACCGCGGAGGGTATAATTGCAGCTCTTTATTGGCAGTATATATACGAGTAAATCTAAGACCTTGAAATTATAAGCAAAAATGCTATCCAGATGACGAATTCGAATGTGGTCGATATGATTTTAAAATTCAGGTTGAGAACTGATGAGTTGATTTGGATTCTGATTGAAAAATGATGATTCCTGAATTTTGGTTGAAAACGATAAGCTGAGCAAAACCACAATGAGGATGAATGGGACGAGTCCCTATGATGATGTTCGTAAACTGGAATGATGATAATGACTTAAGCAAATCACTATGAGATTAGTGGATTGTGCTGACAGATTGCTATTGTTAACACTTGACCCAGTGGATCAAGTTAAGGGATGACAAATTAAAAACGTTTATAATTGAAATTCCTATGGAGGAAT
This sequence comes from Cibotium barometz, assembly GCF_041138505.1. NCBI lineage: Eukaryota > Viridiplantae > Streptophyta > Polypodiopsida > Cyatheales > Cibotiaceae > Cibotium > Cibotium barometz. Next base: position 18,045,665 of record NC_141110.1, read on the forward strand.
GTTCAGATGAAAATTTCAATCTAATAGACCATTATTGTGTTAAGGATATGAATGATATGATCTATCTGATGATGAGTTCTATATAAGGGATATTTATCCCCCAGGATTCTGTTGGGTTCACTAGACTATAAGGAACCCCAAAATCAGTTGGATCTTAAGGGAAAGAGTTGTCCTCTAGTTTGCGAGATGAGGACATCTCGCATTTTTTAAGTGGGGTAGGATGTAAGATTCCTCCCTCCAGCTTTTGAGGTGTGCAGGTGTAAGAACCTCCCCTTCTGATCTTTTAATTATTCCCCTCTCTGAAATAAAAGAAAGATCCTGTTTTACCCTGTTTTGGCCTGAAGGGAGAAAATGTCTAGAGGGAGGTAATTCAAAAGTGAGATATTTTTGGATATAAAAATCCTCTAGTGTGTCTAAAATGGTTTCCCCTGAAACAGAAATTCAAAAAGAACTTTCTAATGTGCAATCGAAATTAATTGAAAATAGGTATAAAGGACCTTAGCCTAAGGGTCTAGATTTTATAAATTTTTTGGATTATGGTCCAATTAAGGTTCCTATGGGCCAATAGGATCAATCCAAGTGTAGGGAGGAGATAAATTGAAGAATTAAAGAAAAATCTCCCAAAAATGAGTAAATACTCACATAAGATGAAGAGTGGAATTAAAAAACTAAATTTTGACACCTCAGTGTGGGGATCTCCTCTCATAAAGTAGGCGCCTCTTTCTCATCATTACCCCCAATCTTTAATCAATAAAATGAGATATTTTCATCTCTCCTGTCTCTTGTTTCAAAACTAGATCCAAAAAGTAAGCTGAACTGACCCAAAAATGGTCAAAAATTGACCAAACTGATCTAAAAAATTCTAGAATCAATTTGCTTGGTTAGAGGCTCACTTTTTCCTATAAATAGAAGCCTCCCCCTTTGTAAAAGCTTAATGGTATTTATGCACTGTTACTCTACTCCTGTCCTGAGTCATATACATTGAATTTTTTTATAATTCAAATGGTCAGCCATACAAAGGAGGTTATGGTAAAATTTTCTAGAATTTTGTGAAAAAGAAAGTTTATTTTTATGTTATTCCAAAAGAGTAATTCCCACCATTTTAACATCTAAAAAAAATATTCTAATTACTCCATGTACATATTCACCTATGAATATGCATGGATATCACTGATATTAATAATTACATTGGATTTCTATGCATAGAAAGATGCATAAAGTAATTTTTTTAATTACAAAAGTGATATTCCTATTAAATTTGATTTCTATGCATAGAAAGATGCATAAAGGAATATTTTTATTACAAAACTGTTATTCTTATTAAATTTGATTTCTATGCATAGAAGGATGCATAATGGAATTTTTTTATAAAAGTGTTATTCTTATTAAATTTGATTTCTATGCATAGAAAGACGCATAATGGAATTTTTTTATTATTGAAGTGTTATTATTATTAAATTTGATTTCTATGCATAGAAAGATGCATAATGGAATTTTTTTTATAAAAGCGTTATTCTTATTAAATTTGATTTCTATGCATAGAAAGATGCATAATGATTTTTTTAATTATAAAAGTGTTATTCTTATTAAATTTAATTTCTATGCATAGAAAGATGCATAATGGAATTTTTTTTGTTTTATAAAAGTGTTATTCTTATTAAATTTGATTTCTATGCATAGAAAGATGCATAAAGGAATTTTTTTATTACAAAAGTGTTATTCTTAATAAATTTGATTTCTATGTATAGAAAGATGCATAATGGAAATTTTTTTATTACAAAAGTGTTATTCTTATTAAATTTGTTTTCTATGCATAGAAAGATGCATAAAGGAATGTTTTTTATTACAAAAGTGTTATTCTTATTAAATTTGATTTTTATGCATAGAAAGATGCATAAAGGAAATTTTTTTAATTAAAAAAGTGTTATTCTTATTAAATTTGATTTTTATGCATAGAAAGATGCATAAAGGAAATTTTTTTATTACAAAATCAGATATATGTGAATGAATGGATGGATGGGATGTGATGTGAATAGATGTGATGAGATGTGATGTGAATTAGGATAGATGTGAATGAATGAGATGTGACGTCATATGAATCAGGACGTAAATGAATGATATGGGATGTGAATGGATGATATGTGATGTGAATGGATGAGGTGTGATGAGATGTGAATATAGGTAGATGCGAGTGGATGAGATGTGATGAGGATAAATGGGAAAGATGTGATGAGATGAAAAATGATGTGATTGGATGAGAATGGGAATACATATGAATTTGGATGTGGATTAAGTAATGTGGATTGATGTTGAACAATGTGGAAAGACGAGAGTTCGTTATAGAAACTGTATTTATGACCTGTTTTTTTTAAATGACTGTTTTATGTCAATAATGCTGGGGAAGCATTTTGACCGTCTTGTGAATGAGGTCCTAAAGACCTATATGTTAAATTTGCAACAGGTTAACGGAGAGTCAACGGAGGACGTCTCGCGTAGCAAGGTCGGCTGAGGTCTTGACCAGCCTCGGTTCGATTTAAATGGTGAGCTTCCGGTATGGTGGATGAGGGACTAAGGAAGCGGCCTATGAGTGAAGCGCTAGGTGACCTGCGACCGAAGGATCCTAGAGGGTGCTAACCATATGGTGCTCGCGCTCTGGGTCATCAAAGATACCCACACGTGTGTCGTGGAAGATATTAGAACAAGGAGTAAGAGTTGTTTTCTGAATTCGGGCATGGATCTAGTTCATTGACCTTGCCTGTCCTCAACGGATGAGTCCATGGCTCTTTTATGTGGATCTGTTGGTTGATCTTGCTGATCTTCAACGGAGATTCCATTTTGATTTTTATAAGTGAATATATTGCCGAGTACTATGAGCTAGGAACTATTGAAAAGGCCCCTAAGTGGACTGGTGATGATCGTTCTAGTTGCCAATGATGCCATAGGTACATCGATGAAGGAAAATTGAAAATTAGGATTTAACCAGATATTTTGGAGGATTATGATCAGTGATACTATAGTTTCATTAAAAGATTATTTTAAAGACAGCTAAATCTGTGAAAAAAGCAATTTCATATTGGGTGTGTAAGTAGTGTGACTAGTTTTAAGTTTGCATGAATTTCCAGCTAGGGGGCCTGGGAACTCTTTTCCCTGGTACCCGGGACAAAACCTAACTAAATTCTTAAATGGATCCCATCACTACAGTGTTTGGGTGGTTGGCTAACCCATGGGATTGGATCGAGTTAGGCTAGACTGATGGATCCCTAAAATGAGACTCAATTCGGTTATGGTATAATAGATGAAGTAAATCATGGATAAAAATTATTCTATGGAAAAGAATCAATGGCTATGCCTCTCAATGAGGAAAAAAGCGTTGGTCTCTATGATCCAAGTGCAAGTCTTTTCCTTGATTTGACTATGTGACTTACGGGTTTGGTCAGATCAGTTCAGTTAGTTAAGGCTCTTGACTACGTTAGAGTGAAAATATCTTGGAGGAATCGCTCGTGCTTTCCGGGCGAGGGAAGTTTTTTCGGGTTGGGTTTTGGAAGAACCGAGGGATTAGTCTCTTGTCCCGATATACGTGGGCGAGGCCCCGAGTGAGAGACCTTGCCCTGGGCAAGAAGTGCCACTTCCCCTGCTAGCACCCCAGAATTCGTTGCATGGAGGGGACAGGGATCTTTCAGCTAGTATCAGAGCGAATTGGCTAAAGTGGATCAACCGAGAAACCAGAAATATAAAAAATTCATGAAATAGCAGTAAAAGGGTGTGAATGAATAGATGTGATGAGATGTGATGTGAATCAGGATAGATGTGAATGAATGGATGAGATGTAATGTGATGTGAATCAAGATGTGAATGAATGAGATGTGATGTCATGTGAATCGGGATGTAAATGAATGATATGGGATGTGAATGGATGATATGTGATGTGAATGGATGAGATGTGAATATGGGTAGATGCGAGTGGATGAGATGTGAATATGGGTAGATGTGAGTGGATGAGATGTGATGAGGATAAATGGGAAAGATGTCATGAGATGAAAAATGATGTGATTGGATGAGAATGGGAATACATATGAATTTGGATGTGGATTAAGTAATGTGGATTGATGTGGAAAGACAAGAGTTTGTTATAGAAATTGTATTTATGACCTGTTTTTTTAAATGATTGTTTTATGTCAATAATGCTGGGGAAGCATTTTGACCATCTTGTGAATGAGGTCCTGGAGGCCTATTGGGTACCGGGACAAAACCTAACCAAATTCTTAAATGGATCCCATCACTACAGTGGTTGGGCGGTTGGCTAACCCACAGGACTTGATGGAGTTAGGCTGGACTGATGGATCCCTAAAATAAGACTCAATTCTATTATGGTACGATAGATAAAGTAAATCTCGGATAAAAATTGTTCTATGGAAAAGAATCAATGGTGGCTATGCCTCTCAATGAGGAAAAAAGCATTAGTCTCTATGATCCAAGTGCAAGTCTTTTCCTTGATGTGACTATGTGACTTGGGGGTTCGGTCAGATCAGTTCAGTTAGTTAAGGCTCTTGACTATGTTAGAGTAAAAATAGCCTGGAGGAATGATTGCCCGTGCTTTTCGAGCGAGGGAAGTTTTTCCGGGTTCGGTTTTGGAAGAACTGAGGGATTAGTCTCTTGTCCGGATATACGTGGGCGAGGCCCCGAGTGAGAGACCTTGCCCCATGCAAGAAGTGCTACTTCCGCTCCTAATTCTATTCCTATTAAATTTGATTTTATGAATAAATAGGTGCATGAAAGGATTTTTAATAAAAGTGTTATTCCCATTGAAGTTGAATTTTATGCATAAATAGATGCATTAAGAATTTTTATATCAAAATTATAATTCTCCTAAATTTTATATTTAAATTCTATGAGTATTTGATAAATGAATAATTAAATACTCTAAGAGAGAAATTTCTATCGTTTTATATTCACACGGATTGTAAAAAGAAAATTTAGGAAATCTTTCGAGATCAAAATATTCAGATAAATGATTAATTTATTCCTCATTGGAGTTCGTAACTAATTTAGAAATCAGTTAAGGGAATATTTAAAAAAAGAAATTCAGTAAAATAGTAACTGAATTATCAAACCTTTTTGAGAAAGATAGTTCAAGAAAAATCTTATTCGACTCGAATCTTGAATCAGACTATGACCAAGACCAAATTCTTTCGTCAGTTTTTCAAGGAAAGAAGGTGTGACGAGTTTAGAAAAATACACTCAAAACCCCCGCCAAATCTGAAACAACTAAGTTTGAGACCCTTCGAATTGATCTGTGGATCAAGGTTATAGAATTCCAGGAATTCCGGTATAAAATTCAAAATTCCGATCAGGAAGTTTTGGGGATACTGATTCAAGAAATACTCCTTGTATTCAAAAGAAAATCAAACTGAAAACTTGCATAGAAACCCTGTTTTCTTAAAGGACCGTCTTACGCCATAATGTTGGAGGGAGCAATTGGTATATGTTTTTCTAAGGGAATTTTGGTTGCAATTAGCTGGCGGGGAGCGTTCAAAGGATGGCTCACGCGACAAAGCCTGCCTAGGTCTTGTGAGACCAGCCTCGGTATGGTTGAAAAATGGTGAGCTTCCAGTACGATGGGTGAGGGCCGACGAAGAGGTCCCTGAGTGAATAGATGTGATGTGATGTGATGTGAATCGGCATGTGAATGAATGAGATGTGATATGAATAGATGTAATGTGAATCGGCATGTGAATGAATGAGATGTGATGACATGTGAATCAGGTAGATGTGAATGAATAGATGGATGGGATGTGATGTGAATAGATGTGATGAGATGTGATGTGAATAGATGTCATGTGAATCAGATAGATGTGAATGAATGGATGGATGGGATGTGATGTGAATAGATGTGATGTGAATCAGATAGATGTGAATGAATGGATGAGATGTAATGTGATGTGAATCGGGATGTGAATGAATGAGATGTGATGACATGTGAATTAGATAGATATGAATAAATGGATGGATGGGATGTGATGTGAATAGATGTGATGTGAATAGATGTGATGAGATGTCATGTGAATCAGATAGATGTGATGAGATGTCATGTGAATCGGATAGATGCGAATGAATGGATGGATGGGATGTGATGAGATGTCATGTGAATCAGATAGATATGAATGAATGGATGGATGGGATGTGATGTGAATAGATGTGATGAGATGTGATGTGAATCAGGATAGATGTGAATGAATGGATGAGATGTAATGTGATGTGAATCGAGATGTGAATGAATGAGATGTGATGTCATGTGAATTGGGATGTGAATGAATGAGATGTGATGTCATGTGAATCGGGATGTAAATGAATGATATGGGATGTGAATGGATGATATGTGATGTGAATGGATGAGGTGTGATGAGATGTGAATATGGGTAGTGGATGAGATGTGATGAGGATAAATGGGAAAGATGTGATGAGATGGAATGAGATGTGAATATGGGTAGTGGATGAGATGTGATGAGGATAAATGGGAAAGATGTGATGAGATAGAAAATGATGTGATTGGATAAGAATGGGAATACATATGAATTTGGATGTGGATTAAGTAACATGGATTGATGTGGAACAATGTGGAAAGACGAGAGTTCCTTATAGAAACTGTATTTATGACCTTTTTTTTTAAAAAAATGACTGTTTTATGTCAATAATGCTGGGGAAGCATTTTGACCATCTTGTGAATGAGGTCCTGGAGACCTATCTGTTAAATTTGCAACAGCTGACGGAGAGTCAACGGAGGACGTTTCGCGTAGCAAGGTCGGCCGACCTCGGTTTGATTTAAATGGTGAGCTTTCGGTACGGTGGATGAGGGACTATGGAAGCGGCCTATGAGTGAAGCGCTAGGTGACCTGCGAAGGATCCTAGAGGGTGCTGTGACCATAGGGTGCTCGGGCTCTGGGTCGACGAAGATACCCGCAGGTGCATTGTGGAAGATATTGCAACAAGGAGTAAGAGTTGTTTTCTGAATTCGGGCATGGATCTGGTTGATTGACCTTGCTGGTCCTCAACGAATGAGTCCATGGCTCTTTTATGTGGATCTGTTGGTTGATCTTGCTGATCTTCAACGGAGATTCCATTTTTATTTTTATAGGTGAATATATTGCCGGGTACTATGAGCTAGGAACTATCGAAAAGGCCCCTGAGTAGACAGGTGGTGAGCGTTCTGGCTCTACCAATGATGCCATACGTACATCGATGAAGAAAAAATTGGAAATTAGGATTCAACCGGATATTTTGGAGGATTATGATCAGTGATACTATAGTTTTATTAAAAGATTGTTTTAAAGACAGCTGAATCTGTGAAAAAGGCAATTTCATATTGGATGTGTAAGTGGTGTGACTAGTTTTAAGTTTGCATGAATATCCGGCTAGGGGGCCTGGGAACTTTTTTCCCTGGTACCTGGGACAAAACCTAACCAAATTCTTAAAAGGATCCCATCACTACAGTGGTGGGGCGGTTGGCTAACCCACAGGACTAGGCAGGATTGATGGATCCCTAAAATGAGACTCAATTTTGTTATGGTACGATAGATCCCGGATAAAAATTATTCTATGGAAAAGAATCAATGGCTGGGCCTCTCAATGAGGAAAAAAGCGTTGGTCTCTATGATCTAAGTGCAAGTCTTTTCCTTGATCTGACTATGGGACTTACGGGTTTGGTCAGATCAGTTAAGTTAGTTAAGGCTCTTGACTACGTTAGAGTGAAAATATCTTGGAGGAATGATTGCCCGTGCTTTCCGGGCGAGGGAAGTTTTTCCGGGTTCGGTTTTGGAAGAACCAAGGGATTAGTCTCTTGTCCGGATATACGTGGGCGAGGCACTGAACGAGAGACCCTGCCCCGCGCAAGAAGTGCTACTTTCGCAAGGTTATAGAATTCGAGGAATTCCGGTATGAAATTCAGAATTCTGATCAAGAAGTTTTGGGGATACTGATTCAAGAAATACTCCTTGTATTCAAAAGAAAATCAAACTGAAAACTTGCATAGAAACCCTGTTTTCTTAAAGGACTATCTTACGCCAGAATTCTCAAGGGAGCAATTGGTATATGTTTTTCTAAGGGAAGTTCGGTTGCAATTAGCTGGCGGGGAGTGTTTAAAGGACGACTCACGTGGCAAAGCCTGCCCAGGTCTTGACCAGCCTCGGTATGGTTGAAAAATGGTGAGCTTCCGGTACGATGGGCGAGGGCCAACGAAGAGGTCCCTGAGTGAATAGATGTGATGTGAATCGGGATGTGAATGAATGAGATGTGATGACATGTGAATCAAATAGATATGAATAAATGGATGGATGGGATGTGATGTGAATAGATGTGATGAGATGTCATGTGAATCAGATAGATGTGAATGAATGGATGGATGGGATGTGATGTGAATAGATGTGATGAGATTGTGATGTGAATCAGATAGATGTGAATGAATGGATGAGATGTAATTTGATGTGAATCGGGATGTGAATGAATGAGATGTGATGACATGTGAATCAGATAGATGTGAATAAATGGATGGATGGGATTTGATGTGAATCGGGATGTGAATGAATGAGATGTGATGACATGTGAATCAGATAGATGTGAATAAATGGATGGTGGGATGTGATATGAATAGATGTGATGTGAATAGATGGGATGTGATGTGAATAGATGTGATGAGATGTGATGTGAATAGATGTGATGAGATGTCATGTGAATCAGATAGATGTGAATTAAGGGATGGATGGGATGTGATGTGAATAGATGTGATGAGATGTGATGTGAATCAGGATAGATGTGAATGAATGGATGAGATGTAATGTGATGTGAATTAATGAGATGTGATGTCATGTGAATCGGGATGTAAATGAATGATATGGGATGTGAATGGATGATATGTGATGTGAGTGGATGAGGTGTTATGAGATGTGAATATGGGTAGATGCGAGTGGATGAGATGTGATGAGGATAAATGAGGAAAGATGTGATGAGATGGAAAATGATGTGATTGGATGAGAATGGGAATACATATGAATTTGGATGTGGATTAAGTAATGTAGATTGATGTGGAACAATGTGGAAAGATAAGAGTTCGTTTTACAAAAACTGTATTTATGACCTGTTTTTTTAAATACTGTTTTATGTCAATAATGCTGCGAAAGCATTTTGACCGTCTTGTGAATGAGGTCTTGGAGACCTATCTGTTAAATTTGAAACAGCTGACAGAGAGTCAACGGAGGACGTCTAGCGTAGCAAGGTCTACCGAGGTCTTGACTAGCCTCGGTCCTAGGGAGGCCTATCTGTTAAATTTGAAACAGTTGACAGAGAGTCAACGGAGGACGTTTGGCGTAGCAAGGTATGCCGAGGTCTTGACCAGCCTCGGTTTGATTTAAATGGTGAGCTTCCGGTACGGTGGATGAGGGACTAAGGAAGTGGCCTATGAGTGTGAAGCGCTAGGTGACCTCTGAAGGATCCTAGAGGGTGCTGCTGATACAGTGCTCGGGCTCTGGGTCGCCGAAGATACCCACACGTGCGTCGTGGAAGATATAAGAACAAGGAGTAAGAGTTGTTTTTTGAATTTGGGCATGGATTTGGTTGATTGACCTTGCTGGTCCTCAACGGATGAGTCCATGGCTCTTTTATATGGTTTTGTTGGTTGATCTTGCTGATCTTCAACGGAGGTTCCATTTTGATTTTTATAAGTGAATATATTGCCGGGTACTATGAGCTATAGGAACTATGGAAAAGGTTCCTGAGTGGACAAGTGGTGAGCGTTCTGGCTACCAATGATGCCATAGGTACACCGATGAAGGAAAAATTAAAAATTAGGATTCAACCAGATATTTTGGAGGATTATGATCAGTGATACTATAGTTTCATTAAAATATTGGAAAACAGCGCTGGTCTCTATGATCCAAGTGCAAGTCTTTTTCTTGATCTGACTATGGGACTTACAGGTTTGGTTAGATCAGTTCAGTTAGTTAAGGCTCTTGACTACATTAGAGTAAAAATATCATGGAGGAATCGCCCGTGCTTTTTGGCCAAGGGAAGTGTTTCCGGGTTCGGTTTTGGAAGAACCGAGGGATTAGGCTCTTGTCCGGATATAGGTGGGCGAGGCCCCAAGTGAGAGACCCTGCCCTGCGCATGACGTGCTACTTCTGCTGCTAATTTGTTGCGTGGAGGGGATAGGGATCTTTCAGCTTGTATCAGAGCAAATTGGCTAAAGTGGATCAACTGAGAAACCAAAAATGTCAAAAATTTATGAAGTAGCAGTAAAAGGTTGTAATTATGTGATGAAATTCATACAAATTGATATTTAGAATGAAGGTTCATAAATAGGTGATTGGGTCTTCAAATGGAAGTACCACAATTGTACGGAATCCCTGACTTGCTTGAGGCCTAGACATGATGGTATTTACCTTAAAATTCCAAGGACCGTGACTACCCGTATATAAAGAGGATATAATTGCAGCTATTTAGTGGCAATATATACACGTAAATCTAAGACCTTGAAATTATAAGCAAAAATGCTATCCAGATGATGAATTCAAATGTGGTTGATATGATTTTAAAATTTTGGTTGAGAGCTGATGAGTTGATTTGGATTCTAATTGAAAAATGATGATTCCTGAATTTTGGTTGAAAAGCGATAAGCTGAGCAAAACCACAATGAGGATGAATGGGACGAGTCCCTGTGATGATGTTCGTAACTGGAATGACGATAATGACTTCAGCAAATCACTATGAGATTGGTGGATTGTGTTGACAAATTGCTACTATTAACACTTAACCCAGTGGATTGTGCTGACAGATTGCTACTATTAACACAACCCAGTGGATCAAATTAAGGGATGACAAAATAAAAACCTGTATAATTGAAATTCCCATGGAGGAATGTTTAGATGGAAATATCAGTCTAATGGACCATTATTGTGTTAAGGATATAAATGATATGATCTATTTGATGATGAGTTCTATATAAGGGATCTTTATCCTAGATTCTGTTGGGTTCACCAGACTATAAGGAACCCCATAATCAGTTGGATCTTAAGGAAAAGAGTTGTCCTCTAGTTTGTGAGATGAGGACATCTCGCGTTTTTTAAGTGGGGTAGGACGTAAGATTTCTCCCTCCAACTTTTGAGGTATGCAGGTGTAAGAACCTCCCCTTCTGATCTTATAATTATTCCCCTCTCTGAAATAAAAGAAAGATCCTGTTTTACCTTGTTTTGGCTTGGAGGGAGAAAATGTCTAGAGGGAGGTAATTCAAAATTGAGATATTTTTGGATATAAAAATCCTCCTAGTGTCTAAAATGGTTTCCCCTCAAACAGAAGTTCAAAAAGAAGTTTCCAATGTGCAATTGGACTTAATTGAAAATAGGTATAAAGGACCTTAGCCTAAGGGTCTAGATTTTCAGAAATTTTTGGATTATGGTCTAATTAAGGTTCCTATGGGCCAATAGGATCAATCCAAGTGTAGAGAGGAGATAAATTGAGGAATAAAAGAAAAACCCCCCAAAAATGAGTAAATGCTTACATAAGATGAAGAGTGGACTAAGGACCAAAGAAAAGAATTAAAAAACTGAATTTTAACACCTCAGTGTGGGGATCTCCCCTCATGAAGTAGGCGCCTTTTTCTCATCATTATCCCCAATTTTTAATCAAAAAAATAAGATATTTTCATCTCTCTTCTCTCCTGTTTCAAAACTAGATCCAAAAAGGAATTTTTTTATTACAAAAGTGTTATTCTTCTTAAATTTGATTTCTATGCATAGAAAGATGCATAAAGGAATTTTTTTTATTACAAAAGTGTTATTCTTATTAAATTTGATTTCTATGCATAGAAAGATGCATATTGTATTTTTTTTTATAAAAGTGTTATTCTTATTAAATTTGATTTCTATGCATAGAAATATGCACAATGGAATTTTTTTAATTATAAAAGTGTTATTCTTATTAAATTTGATTTGTATGCATAGAAAGATGCATAATGGATTTTTTTATAAAAGTGTTATTCTTATTAAATTTTATTTCTATGCATAGAAAGATGCATAATGGAATTTTTTTTATTACAAAAGTGTCATTCTTATTAAATTTGATTTCTATGCATAAAAAGATGCATAATGGAATTTTTTTTATTACAAAAGTGTTACTCTTATTAAATTTGATTTCTATGCATAGAAAGATGCATAATGGAACTTTTTTTAATTTAAAAGTGTTATTCTTAATAAATTTGATTTCTATGCATAGAAAGATGCATAATGGATTTATTATTATTATATAAAAGTGTTATTCTTATTAAATTTGATTTCTATGCAAAAAAAATGCATAAAGGAATCTTTTTAATTACAAAAGTGTTATCTTATTAAATTTGATTTCTATGCATGCATAAAGGAAATTTTTTTATTACAAAAGTGTTATTCTTATTAAATTTGATTTTTATGCATAGAAAGATGCGTAAAGGAATTTTTTTATTACAAAAGTGTTATTCTTATTAAATTTGATTTTTATGCATAGAAAGATGCATAAAAGATTTTTTTTAAATTATAAAAGTGTTATTCCTATTAAATTTGATTTTATGCATAAATAGATGCATAAAAGGATTTTTTTATATAAAAGTGTTATTCCCATTGAAGTTGATTTTTATGCATAAATGGAACATAAAGAATTTTCATATCAAAATTAAAATTCTCTTAAATTCTATGTTTAAATTCTATGAGTATTTGATAAATGAATAATTAAATACTCTAAGAGAGAAATTTCTATCGTTTTATATTCACACGGATTGTAAAAAGAAAATTTAAAAAATTTATCGAGATCAAAATATTCATATAAATGATTAATTTATTACTCATTGGAATTTGTAACTAATTTAGAAATTAGTTAAGTGAATATTCAAAAAAAAATCAGTAAAATAGCAACTGAATTATTAAACCTTTTCGAGAAAGATAGTTCACAAAAAATCTTATCCGACTCGAATCTTGAATCAAACTATGACCAAGACCAAACTCCTTCGTCAGTTTCAAGGAAAGAAGGTGTGACTAGTTTAGAAAAATACACTCAAAACTCCCGCCAAATCTGAAACTAAGTTTGAGACCCTTCGAATTGATCTGTGGATCAAGGTTATAGAATTCGAGGAATTCTGGTATGAAATTCAGAATTTCGATGAAGAAGTTTTGGGGATACTGATTCAAGAAATACTCCTTCTATTCAAAAGAAAATCAAACTGAAAACTTGCATAGAAACCCTATTTTCTTAAAGGATCGTCTTACGCTAGAATGTTGGAGGGAGCAATTGGTATATGTTTTTCTAAGGGAAGTTAGGTTGTTGCAATTAGCTGGCGGGGGGAGTGTTCAAAGGACGGCTCACGCGGCAAAGCCTCTTGACCAGCCTCGGTATGGTTGAAAAATGGTGAGCTTCTGATATGATGGGCGAGGGCCGATGAAGAGGTCCCTGAGTGAATAGATGTGATGAGATGTGATGTGAATAGATGTGATGTGAATCGGGATGTGAATGAATGAGATGTGATGACATGTGAATCAGATAGATGTGAATGAATGGATGGATGGGATGTGATGTGAATAGATGTGATGAGATGTGATGTGAATAGATGTGATAAGATGTCATGTGAATGAATGGATGGATGGGATGTGATGTGTGAATAGATGTGATGAGATGTGATGTGAATAGATGTGATGTGAATCCAATAGATGTCAATGAATGGATGAGATGTAATGTGATGTGAATCGGGATGTGAATGAATGAGATGTGATGACATGTGAATCACATAGATGTGAATAAATGGATGGATGGGATATGATGTGAATAGATGTGATGAGATGTCATGTGAATTAGATAGATGTGAATGAGTGGATGGTGGGATGTGATGTGAATAGATGTGATTAGATGTGATGTGAATATATGTGATTAGATTAGATGTGAATGAGTGGATGATGGGATGTGATGTGAATAGATGTGATGAGATGTGATGTGAATAGATGTGATGTGAATTAGGATAGATGTGAATGAATGGATGAGATGTAATGTGATGTGAATCGAGATGTGAATGAATGAGATGTGATGTCATGTGAATCGGGATGTAAATGAATGATATGGGATGTGAATGGATGATATGTGATGATGTGAATGGATGAGGTGTGATGAGATGTGAATTTGGGTAGATGCGAGTGGATGAGATGTGATGAGGATAATGAGGAAAGATGCGATGTGATGGAAAATGATGTGATTGGATGAGAATGGGAATACATATGAATTTTGATGTGGATTAAGTAATGTGGATTGATGTGGAACAATGTGGAAAGACGAGAGTTTGTTATAGAAACTGTATTTATGACCTAATTTTTTTAAAATGACTCTTTTATGTCAATAATGCTGGGGAAGCATTTTGACCGTCTTGTGAATGAGGTCGTGTAGACCTATCTGTTAAATTGCAATAGCTGACGGAGAGGAGAGTCAACAGAGGACGTCTCACGTAGCAAGGTCGACCGAGGTCTTGACCATTGATTTAAATGGTCAGCTTCTGGTACGGTGGATGAGGGACTAAGGAAGCGGCCTATGAGTGAAGCGCTAGGTGACCTGCAAAGGATCCTAGAGGGTGTTAACCATACGATGCTCAGACTCTGGGTCATCGAAGATACCCACACATGCATCCTCGAAGATATTGGAACAAGGAGTAAGAGTTGTTTTCTGAATTCGGGCATAGATCTGGTTGATTGACCTTGCTGGTCATCCTCAACGGATGAGTCCATGGCTCTTTTAAATAGATCTGTTGGTTGATCTTGCTGATCTTCAAGGGAGATTCCATTTTGATTTTGATAAGTGAATATATTATTGGGTACTATGAGCTAGGAACTATTGAAAAGGCCCCTGAGTGGACAGGTGGTGAGCCTTCTGGCTGCCAATGATGCCGTAGGTACATCGATGAAGAAAAAATTAGAAATTAGGACTCAACCGGATATTTTGGAGGATTATGATCAGTGATAATATATTTTCATTAAAATATTATTTTAAAGACAGCTGAATGTGTGAAAAAGGCAATTTCATATTGAGTGTGTAAGTGGTGTGACTAGTTTTAAGTTTGCATGAATATCAGGCTACGGGGCCTGGGAACTCTTTTCCCTGCTGGTACCCGGGACAAAACCTAACCAAATTCTTAAATGGATCCCATCACTACAGTGGTTGGGCGGTTGGCTAACCCACGGGACTGACGGATCCCTAAAATGAGACTCAATTCTGTTATGGTACAATAGATGAAGTAAATCCCTGATAAAAATTATTCTATGGAAAAGAATCAGTGGCTGTGCCTCTCAATGAGGAAAAAAGCGTTGGTCTCTATGATCCAAGTGCAAGTCTTTTCCTTGATCTGACTATGGGACTTACGGGTTCGGTCAGATCAGTTCAGTTAGTTAAGGCTCTTGACTACGTTAGAGTAAAAATATCTTGGAGGAATGATTGCCCGTGCTTTCCGGGCGAGGGAAGTTTTTTCGGTTCGGTTTTGGAAGAACCGAGGGATTAGTCTCTTGTCCAGATATACGTGGGCGAGGCCCCGAGTGAGAGACCCTGCCTCGTGCAAGAAGTGCTACTTCCGCTGCTAGCACCCCAGAATTCATTGCGCGGAGGGGTTAGGGATCTTTCAACTGGTATCAGAGCGAATTGGCTAAAGTGGATCAACCGAGAAACCAAAAATGTCAAAAATTTATAAAGTAGCAATAAAAGGTTGTAATTGTGTGATAAAATTCAAAGAAATTGGTATTCAGAATGAAGATTCATAAATAGGTAATTGGGTCTTCAAATGGAAGTACCGCAATTGTATGGAATCCCTGACTTGCTTGAGGCCTAGACATGATGGTATTTACCTTAAAATTCCAAGGACTGTGACTATCTGTATATACCGAGGGTATAACTATAGCTCTTTACTGGCAGTATATACGAGTAAATCTAAGACATTAAAATTATAAGCAAAAATGCTATCCAGATGATGAATTCGAATGTGGTTGATATGATTTTAAAATTCTGGTTGAGAACTGATGAGTTGATTTGGATTTTGATTGAAAAATGATGATTCTTGAATTTTGGTTGAAAAGCGATAAGTTGAGCAAAACCACAATGGGGATGAAAGGGACGAGTCCCTGTGATGATGTTCGTAACTAGAATGACGATAATGACTTCAGCGAATCACTATGAGATTAGTGGATTGTGGTGACAGATTGCTACTGCTAACACTTGACCTAGTGGATCAAGTTAAGGGATGACAAATTAAAAACATGTATAATTGAAATTCTCATGGAGGAATGTTCAGATGGAAATTTTGGTCTAATGGACCATTATTGTGTTAAGGATATGAATGATATGATCTATCTGATGATGAGTTCTATATAAAGGATCTTTATCCCAGGATTCTGTTGGGTTCACCAGACTATAAGGAACCCCAGAATCAGTTGGATCTTAAGGGAAAGAGTTGTCCTCTAGTTTGCGAGATGAGGATATCTCGCGTTTTTTAAGTGGGGTAGGATGTAAGATTCCTCCCTCCAGCTTTCGAGGTGTGCAGGTGTAAGAACCTCCCCTTCTGATCTTATAATTATTCCCCTCTTTGAAATAAAAGAAAGATCATGTTTTACCCTGTTTTGGCTTGGAGAGAGAAAATATCTAGAGGAAGGTAATTTAAAATTGATATATTTTTGGATATAAAAATCTTCCTAGTGTTTGAAATGGTTTATGGGCCAATAGGATCAATCCAAGTATAGGGAGGAGATAAATTGAAGAATAAAAGAAAACCCCCCCAAAATGAGTATATGCTCACATAAGATGAAGAGTGGACTAAGGACCAAAGAAAAGAATTAAAAAACTGAATTTTGACACCTCAGTGTGGGGATCTCCCCTCATGAAGTAGGCAACTTTTTCTCATCATTACCCCCAATTTTTAATCAATAAAATGAGATATTTTCATCTCTCCTCTCTCCTGTTTCAAAACTAGATCCTAAAAGTAAGCTGAACTGACTTAAAAATGGTCAAAAATTGACCAAACTGATTTGGAAAATTCTAGAATCAGTTTGCTTGGTTAGAGGCTCACTTTTTCCTATAAATAGAAGCCTGCCCCTTTGTAAAAGCTTAATGGTGTTATGCACTGATACTCTACTCCTGTCCTGAGCCATATACATTGAATTTTTTTATAATTCAATTGTTTTTGGCCTAATCCTCTCCAAAGTGAATTGGTGGCCACTATTGCTGCAAACAAGAGTAGAACCCTCAATCCCTCAAGCCAAAAGGAGAGCTTACAAGCTCCATGTAAGCTAATTTTCTTACTTTGTTTACGAATTTTAATGAAAAATCTATGGTTTTCTTGATTTTTATGTTTTGCAAATGATTGAATTCAATTCAAATGCTATGCCTTTGATGAAAAGGCCACCCCCTTCTCTTCTTTACATTCCAACCCTTCTTAATCCTAGAAAGATGAACTAAGTGATTAATTAAACTCTTCTTATTGTTTACTCTCTTGAATTTGGAAAATTGTGTAAATTAGAAATCTATAATTCTAAATTGGGTTAATTAAGTTAAGTGGAGAAAGATAAAAAAAGAGAAATGGTCAGCCATACAAAGGAAGTTATGGTAAAATTTTCTAGAATTTTGTGAAAAAGAAAGTCTGTTTTTATGTTATTCCAAAAGAGTAATTCCCACCATTTTTGCATCTACAAGAAATATTCTAATTACTTCATGTACATATTCACCTATGAATATGCATGGATATCACTGATATTAATTATTAAATTTGATTTCTATGCATAAGAAGATGTATAATGGAATTTTTTTAATTATAAAAGTGTTATTCTTATTAAATTTGATTTCTATGCATAGAAAGATGCATAAAGGAAATTTTTTACTACAAAAAAGTTATTCTTATTAAATTTGATTTCTATGCATAGAAAGATGCATAAAGGAAATTCTTTTATTACAAAAGTGTTATTCTTATTAAATTTGATTTCTATGCATAGAAAGATGCATAATGGAATTTTTTATAAAAGTATTATTCTTATTAAATTTGATTTCTATGCATAGAAAGATGCATAATGGAATTTTTTTAATTATAAAAGTGTTATTCTTATTAAACTTGATTTCTATGCATAGAAAGATGCATAATAGATTTTTTTTATAAAAGTGTTATTCTTATTAAATTTGATTTCTATGCATAGAAAGATGCATAATGAGTTTTTTATTATTATAAAAGTGTTATTCTTATTAAATTTGATTTCTATGCATAGAAAGATGCATAATGGAATTTTTTTATTATAAAAGTGTTATTCTTATTAAATTTGATTTCTATGCATAAAAAGATGCAGAAAGGAATGTTTTTATTACAAAAGTGTTACTCTTATTAATTTCATATTGGGTGTGTAAGTGGTGTGACTAGTTTTAAGTTTGCATGAATATCCGGCTAGGGGGCTTGGGAACTCTTTTCCCTGGTACCGGAGACAAAACCTAACCAAATTCTTAAATGGATCCCATCACTATAGTGGTTAAGCAGTTACACACGGGATTGGATGGGGTTAGAGGCTAGACTAATGGATCCCTAAAATGAGACTCAATTATGTTATGATACGATAGATGAAGTAAATCCCAGATAAAGATTATTCTATGGAAAAGAATCAATGGCTACGCCTCTCAAATGAGAAAAAAAGCGTTGGTCTCTATGATCCAAGTGCAAGTCTTTTCCTTGATCTGACTATGGGACTTATGGGTTCGGTCAGATCAGTTCAGTTAGTTAAGGCTCTTGACTACATTAGAGTAAAAATATCTTGGAGGAATGATTGCCCGTGCTTTCCGGGTGAGGGAAGTTTTTTCGGGTTCGGTTTTGGAACAACCGAGGGATCAGTCTCTTGTTTGGATATACATGGGCGAGGCCCTGAGTGAGAGACCTTGCCCCACAGAAGAAGTGCGACTTCCGCTGCTAGCACCCCAGAATTCGTTGCGCGGAGGGGATAGGGATCTTTCAACTAGTGTCAGAGCGAATTGGCTAAAGTGGATTAACTGAGAAACTAGAAATGTCAAAAATTTATGAAGTAGCAGTAAAAGATTGTAATTGTGTGATGAAATTCATACAAATTGATATTCAAAATGAAGATTCATAAATAGGTAATTGGGTCTTCAAATGGAAGTACTGCAATTGCATGGAATCCTTGACTTGCTTGAGGCCTCGACATGATGGTATGTACCTTAAAATTCCAAGGACCGTGACTACCCGTATATACCAAGGGTATAGCTGCAGCTCTTTACTGGCAGTATATACGAGTAAATCTAAGACCTTGAAATTATAAGCAAAAATGCTATCCAGATGATGAATTGGAATGTGGTTAATATGATTTTAGAATTCTGGTTGAGAACTGATGAGTTGATTTGGATTCTAATTGAAAAATGATGATTCTTGAATTTGGGTTGAAAAGCGATAAGCTGAGCAAAACCACAATGAGGATGAATGGGACGAGTCCCTGTGATGATGTTCGTAATTGGAACGACGATAATGACTTCAGTAAATCACTATGAGATTAGTGGATTGTGCTGATAGATTGCTACTGTTAACACTTGACCTAGTGAATCAAGTTAAGGGATGACAAATTAAAAACCTGTATAATTGAAATTCCCATGGAGGAATGTTTAGATGAAAATTTTAATCTAATGGACCATTATTATGTTAAGGATATGAATGATATGATCTATCTCATGATGAGTTCTATATAAGGGATCTTTATCCTAGGATTCTGTTGGGTTCACCAGACTATAAGGAACCCCAGAATCAGTTGGATCTTAAGGGAAAGAGTTGTCCTCTAGTTTGCGAGATGAGGATATCTCATGTTTTTTAAGTGGGGTAGGATGTAAGATTCCTCCCTCCAGCTTTTAAGGTGTGTAGGTGTAAGAACCTCCCCTTCTGATCTTATAATTATTCCCCTCTCTGAAATAAAAGAAAGATCCTGTTTTAACCTGTTTTGGCCTGGAGGGAGAAAATGTCTAGAGGGAGGTAATTCAAAATTGAGATATTTTTGGATATAAAAATCCTCCTAGTGTCTAAAATGGTTTTCGCTAAAACAGAAATTCAAAAAGAACTTTTTAATGTGCAATTGGAATTAATTGAAAATAGGTATAAAGGACCTTAGCCTAAGGGTCTAGATTTTTAAAAAATTTTGGATTATGGTCCAGTAAAGGTTCCTATGGGCCAATAGGATCAATCCAAGTGTAGGGAGGAGATAAATTGAAGAATAAAAGAAAAACCCCACAAAAATGAGTAAATGCTCACATAAGATGAAGAGTGGACTAAGGACCAAAGAAAAGAATTAAAAAACTCAATTTTGACACCTCAGTGTGGGGATCTCCCCTCATGAAGTAGGTGCCTTTTTCTCATCATTACCCTAATTTTTAATCAATAAAATGAGATATTTTCATCTCTCCTCTCTCCTATTTCAAAACTAGATCCAAAAAGTAAGCTGAACTGACCCACAAATGGTAAAAAATTGACCAAATTGATCTGGAAAATTCTAGAATCAGTTTGCTTGGTTAGAGGATCACTTTTTCCTTTAAATAGAAGCCTCTCCCTTTGTAAAAGCTTAATGGTATTTATGCACTATTACTCTCTTGTCCTGAGTAAATTTTTTTATAATTCAATTGTTTTTGGCCTCATCCTCTCCAAAGTGAATTGGTGGCCACTATTGCTTCAAACAAGAGTAGAACCCTCAATCCCTCAAGCCAAAGGAGAGCTTACAAGTGCCATGTAAGCTAATTTTCTTACTTTGTTTACGAATTTTAATGAAAAATCTATGGTTTTCTTGATTTTTATGTTTTGCAAATGATTGAATTCAATTCAAATGCTATGCCTTTGATGAAAAGGCCACCCCCTTCTCTTCTTTACATTCCAACCCTTCTTAATCCTAGAAAGATTAACTAAGTGATTAATTAAACTCTTCTTATTGTTTACTCTCTTGAATTTAGAAAATTATGTAGATTAGAGTTCTATAATTCTAAATTGGGTTAATTAAGTTAAGTGGAGAAAGATAAAAAATGAGAAATGGTCAGCCATACAAAGGAGGTTATGGCAAAATTTTCTAGAAATTTGTGAAAAAGAAAGTTTGTTTTTATGTTATTCCAAAAGAGTAATTCCCACCATTTTGCATCTAAAAGAAATATTCGAATTACTCCATGTACATATTCACCTATGAATATGCATGGATATCACTGATATTAATTATTAATTTTGATTTCTATGCATAGAAAGATGCATAATGGAATTTTTTTAATTATAAAAGTGTTATTCTTATTAAATTTGATTTCTATGCATAGAAAGATGCATAAAGAAAATTTTTTATTACAAAAGTGTTATTCTTATTAAATTTGATTTCTATGCATAGAAAGATGCATAATGGATTTTTTAAATAAAAGTGTTATTCTTATTAAATTTGATTTCTATGCATAGAAAGATGCATAATGGAAATTTTTTTATTATAAAAGTGTTATTCTTATTAAATTTGATTTCTATGCATAGAAATATGCATAATGGAATTTTTTAATAAAAGTGTTATTCTTATTAAATTTGATTTCTATGCATAGAAAGATGCATAATGGAATTTTTTAATTATAAAAGTGTTATTCTTAGTAAATTTGATTTCTATGCATAGAAAGATGCATAATGGAATTTTTTAATGATAAAAGTATTATTCTTATTAAATTTGATTTCTATGCATAGAAAGATGCATAAAGGAATTGTTTTAATTACAAAAGTGTTATTCTTATTAAATTTGATTTCTATGCATAGAAAGATGCATAATGGAAATTTTTTTATTAGAAAAAAGTTATTCTTAAATTTGTTTTCTATGCATAGAAAGATGCATAAACGAATTTTTTTAATTACAAAAGTGTTATTCTTATTAAATTTGATTTTTATGCATAGAAAGATGCATAAAGAAATTTTTTTAATTACAAAAGTGTTATTCTTTTTAAATTTTATTTTTATGCATAGAAAGATGCATAAAGAATTTTTTTTTATTACAAAAGTGTTATTCTTATTAAATTTGATTTTTATGCATAAAAAGATGCATAAAAGAATTTTTGTTAATTATAAAAGTGTTATTCCTATTAAATTTGATTTTATGCATAAATAGATGCATAAAAGGATTTTTTTATTATAAAAGTGTTATTCCCATTGAAGTTGATCTTTATGCATAAATAGATGCATAAAGAATTTTTATATCAAAATTATAATTCTCTTAATTCTATGTTTAAATTCTATGAGTATTTGATAAATGAATAATTAAATACTCTAAGAGAGAAATTTCTATCGTTTTATATTCACACGGATTATAAAAAGAAAATTCAAAAAATCTATCGAGATCAAAATATTCAGATAAATGATTAATTTATTCCTCATTAGAATTCGTAACTAATTTAGAAATCAGTTAAATGAATATTTAAAAAAAAGAAATTCAATAAAATAGTAATTGTTGGAATTAGGGTTGCAGGAAAGCACACAAAGCTTGGAGAAGAAGAAGCAAGAATGCACACACCACACAATGTATTAGATTGTGTCAATGTACAAAAGATAAGTTAGTCCTAGAATGATTGGCATATATGCAAGCCGGGGGAAAAAACCTCCTAAAGAGGGAAAAGTGCCGCGACGGTCTTAAGTGTGTTCACACACATCACTGCCTATATATATATGGCAACAAATCCCCCCTGGGAGTGATGGTGTGAACAAGAGCTGGCACTCATGTATAGGGAAGTGCCATGCCCGAAGTAGATCAATCCACAAAGGGGAGCAAGCCCAAAGCTTTGCGGAAAGCTTCGAACTTCTCACGAGGAAGCGCCTTTGTGAAAAGATCGGCGAGGTTGTCGTGTGTTGGCACATAGGCCAAGCTGATCTCTCCTGCTGAGAGTCTCTCCCTGACATAGTGATAATGCACCTCAATGTGCTTTGTGCGAGCATGAAAAACTGGGTTTCTCGCAACTGCCAATGCGCTCTGACTATCAATGTAGATAGAGGTGGCAGACTCCTGTCCAACACCCAAGTCAGCCATAAGCCGTTTGAGCCACACACTCAACCGTAGCTGTGAAAGCTGCCCTGTACTCAGCTTCACAACTAGAAGTGGCCATAGTAGGTTGCTTCTTGCTCAACCAAGATATGCATGAGCTACCAAGCATGAAACAAAAACCACTTGTGGACACTCTTGTGTCATAGCAACCACCCCAATTTGAGTCCAAAAAAGCATGTAAATCTGGCGGCAACGATTCCCCCTTGGGATAAAACAACCCAAGATGTATGGTGCCACTCAAGTAGCAAAAGATGCATTTAACTGCCTTCCACCAATGCTGATACCCTAGGCTATGCATAAACCTGCTCACCTATGAGACTGTAAACTGAATGTTCGGCCTCGTAATGCATACATAAATGAGGCAACCAACAGCTGTCTGATAGAGTGTGACATCAAAGTGATCTCCAGCATCATGAAGACTCAATTTCAAACCTGTCTCCATTGGAGTAGCAATAGGCTTGCAGTCTTCAAGGCCAAATCTCCGCAATAATGCCTCAATATACTTTGTCTGACACAAAGTAATACCTCCATCACACTGCTTAAATTGTATCCCCAAATAATGATGCAAATGCCCCAAATCTGACATCTCAAAAGAAGCATTCAAATCAGCCTTAAAATCAGCAATATGACTCTCATTTGGTCTTGTGAGCAGCATGTCATCGACATAGAGAGCAATGATTAGATGTACATCATCCACACGTTTAACATACAAAGTGCTTTCTGTTGAACTATTCTGAAAACCATGTGCAGTCAAGTATGCATGTATCTTTTCATACCAAGCTCGTGGAGCTTGCTTTAAACCATATAAAGCCTTTTTCAACCTGCACACTTTGTTTTCCTACCCTCTTTGAACAAAACCACGAGGCTGCGATACATACACCTCATGCAAATCTCCATTCAAGAACGCAGTCTTTATGTCCAATTGATGTACATTCCAACCATTATGAGCTGCCAATGCACAAATGCTACGAATGGTAGTCATACGACAAGTGGGAGCAAAGGTCTTATCAAAATCAATGCCCTTTTCTTGAGCATAACCCTTTGCAACAAGTCTAGCCTTATAGCGATCAACACTGCCATCTGGCTTTCGTTTCAACTTAAAAACCCACTTACATCCAATGACCTTTTTACCAATAGGCAAATCACACAAAGACCATGTACCATTCTTCATTATAGCATCATATTCACTTTGCATTGCAGCTAACCAATTTTTTGATTTTTGTGCCTCATCAAATGAAAGAGGTTCTTCCTCTTCACACATACTAGACACAGCCAAAGCATAACAATCTGATGCATAAGAAGCATGCTGAAAACCTGAACGAGTACGACTAGACATAGGTGCATCAATTTTACTATCACGCAAGGTTTGCACCAGCCATTTAGGCATACCTCTAGCCTGCTGATCTATGATGTCATTTGAAATTTGCATAGGCTGAATATTTGCCTCATTAGGACTTACATTTGAATTCCCACCTGTAAACAGAGGCAACAACGTATCAAATACATCCCGTGAGCTCACACCTGTCTCTTTGGTACATGATAACAAAGGCTGCATAGCATCTTCCACAAAAACAACATCTCGACTAATCAAGATACGCTTTGACTGTGGATGATACAATCTGTAACCCTTGCTCTCAGCACTATAACCAACAAAAATGCATTTGACAGCCTTATCATCCAATTTTCTACGTTGTTGCACAGGCACTAAAGCATAGGCCAAGCAACCAAAGACACGCAAGTGACCAATAGAAGGCTTCCTGCCATGCCAAGCTTCGTATGGAGTAATAGACTGCAAGGCCTTAGTGGGACACCTGTTGAGTACATATGCAGCACACATGACAACCTCAAGCCAAAAGGCATGTGGCAAAGCTTGGCTCTTGACCATACATCGTGCCATCTCCATAAGTGACCTGTTTTTCCTCTCAGCAACACCATTTTGCTGAGGGGTATACGGCACTGTACATTGGTGTTTTATCCCACGACTAGCCAGAAATGCATCAAACTCTTTAGACATGTACTCCCCCCCTCGATTAGAACGGAGGGTGCCCACAGTACAATTGGATACATTTTCAACCATAAGCAAAAATTGTTTGAAGCACAAAAACACTTCGGACTTTGCCTTCAGTGGATATACCCATGCATGCCTTGAGTAATTATCAATGAAAGTCACGAAGTACAAGTGTTTACCAAATGACGAAGTTTGCATAGGCCCACATACATCACTATGTACAAGTTACAATTTGCGAGTGGCCCGCACAGAACCATCCTTTGGAAATGCAGAACGCTGCATTTTGCCCAAAATACAGCCTTCACAAACATGTTTTAATGGTGCCTCAAGAGGGGGCAATGAAGCAACCATATCAAATTTCTGCAAACGCAGCAAACTAGCAAATTTCAGATGGCCAAAACGAGCATGCCATAGTTTTGCATCTGAAACTGCCTTTTCATCAGAAATTGTATTTGCTGAATCTTCCACACACTTATCATAATAATCGAGCCTATAGAGCCCACGAAACAAGATGCCAGATACAATAATCGTATCACCAGAAGTCAAATCATGAACAATACATCTGTCATCCACAAATTTGACTACAAGTCCAAGTCTAGCAAGCGCAGAGACAGACAATAGATTCTTCTTCATCCCTGGCACATACAAAGCATCTGAAAGTGTGAAAGCGCTGCCATTTGTAGCAGTAAGCATAATTTGACCTACTTGTGCTAACTCTATGATGAATCGTGGATCCCAAAAAATCTAAAGTCTTCCTCCACTGGCAACCCTTGTGAGACACAGACAAAAATTGATGACGATACGTAGACTAATACTAATAATCCTCGTATCTTCCATAGGCTTCGATCTGTAGATCCTAGCAAATTATTGAGTAGTATTGGCTATAGCGTGCGCGATAAGAAGAACTATGGTAGTGTTGATGGTTGGATTAATGGCAATGATGATGGTTGGATTAATGGCAATGGTGATGGTTGTGTTTCTGTTCCTTTTAGACGATTCACCGCTAACCCTGGTAACGGCGAACTACAGTAGTGTTGATGGTTGGATTAATGGCAATGGTGATGGTTGTGTTTCTATTCCTTTTAGACAATTCGCCGCTAACCCTGGTAACGGCAAATCGTTTGCTCGTTTGTTTTGTTCTAAATGTCTCGCGTGGTTCCCATTTAACCTCCCGTTGGAAATCGTAAAAACAGCTCTGACGATCCTAAGGATTTTTTCCAAATCGTCTGCGGCGGTAAATGGTCTGTTTTTGCAGTATATAGGGTCTATTCATTGCTTCTATTTACTTTCACAATCACGTGTGTTTCATGTAAAAGCCCGCCACCTTTCAAGAAGCAGTGTTCGCCAATACATTTTGGTAACCCTCTCTCATGCGGAAAAGACCTTAGAGCGTAAGAAATTATCGGTAGAATTAGTGATATCACGTCTGGTAGAGACATTTATTTGCAGGAGTATCGTTATTATTAGCAAGGAGAGCCATAGCTCATTAGGTGGTGTCCATTATCATGTGGGTATTTGGAATGAAAACGCGAGCAAATACACGGCTTGCCAAGTTATACGCAAATTGTTTTCAAAATTTGAAGGTCACTAGTGCAACGTAAGTTTCCATAAAGGCTGGAATATGATTTTACGCTATTTGTTGAAGGAAGACCAAAATCCTACAGTCTGGGGGGAAGAATCCCTAGAGTTAATAAAAGACCGTGCTAAATCTGCCGAAGGTAAACGCCGGGGTCCCGATCTAGTGAAGCTATTACTACGTACTAAAAACTCCTGGCAACAAGAAGTGATGGAAGATGATAATTTAGTAAAGAAATGCCTATCGAGTTATAGCTCCGTACAAAATACGTTCTCGGATCTGCAAGCGTTTAAAGAGAGCTCGTCTTTCTTCGAGCGGTTGACAACCTTTGTGAAAGAAAAAGGAAGTAAAGTGTATAAAGAAGAAGATTGAAAAGAGCTCTGGCATGCCGTTAAGTGGTTGATTTACAACCTGTGTCGAGCACAACACTTATGTCAAAGGTAGCTATTTATTCTTGGATGTCCTAATACGAACAAAATGAATTTTCTTCAAGCATTGAGCGAGTTTCTCAATGTCTATTTTGTGCCTCGACGACATAAGGATTTCATGGGGGCAGATAAAGCCTATGATCTGTGGGTTATTGGACAAATTATCTGGTTATGAAATAGATTTGGATCTGATGAATATCCTTCTAGATGGTTAGAAGACAGATAGCAAGTATGGAAGGGTTTTTGAGAAGAAAGTAAATGTTCCAATTATATTGATTAGTAACAGCAAAACTAAAAAGCAAGATTAGGACGGGTGACGAGAAAGACTTCCTTTTCTAGTCACCCAGCGTCCCCCCCATCTTAGGAGGGTTGACGATGACGACAATTCTAATTACATGGTACGCGCATCTCCAAGCAAGTAGATGCATGATGAACAGGGCCGCACGCATGCTTTAACCACAAAACAAGATGAAAGAGACAATGCTCATACCTAATTTGATTAAGCATGTTACTTCGATGAATTTGAATGCGTTTTATCCAAATTTAAGCCCTAGAAGATTCTATTCCAGAGATTCGGATGACACGGTAGGTATTTGAACGGGTAATGAAGTTCTGATCGATCGCACGCTGGTTGTAACGAGTCTAGAAGAGATGCTCAAGAATTCTCGGCTCGAATACGATTATGCGGTGAAGATGGATGTATTGAATGTGAATGTTGATAACAAAGACAAGAAGGTTTTGTTGATATAACAAAGACAAGAAGGTTTCGGGCTGGTCGAAGAAAGACTTACTGTTGAAGAAAGCATTGATTCAATATAGGGAAAGTTTTGAGAAGGCCAATAGCCCAGATCCTTTGGCAAAGATAAGATTCAGCGTAGCTCAACTGAGATTAAATAACATATTGGTCAAAAAGAGAATGAGTGACTATTTGAAAAGGTACAATCTGTACATAAGTATGCTCCGTAAGGTAGAAAGGGAATGTTGTTTGGGTGGTTTGGATTACAAAAAATTTGAGTATTTCAAGCAGAAAGTCCTTTTCTTAATCAGGGACATGGAAGAATTTAGATTGAAAAAAGAGAAAGTCTATGGCCACGTGTATGATGTGATAAACACTAAAAGTAAGCACTCGGGGCATTACGACTCCATTCTTATTCTAGAGAAGGGGATCTATAGACTGAGAGAAAAAGGGGAATTTAGATTGATTTTCAAAAAATTGAAAGATGTAGAAGACGATCCGAAAAGCTTTGGCTCACCTTCAAACAAACAAAGGTAAGATAGGCGACAATTTGCCAACTAGTGTGCTGACTCGAATCCTGGATGACAAAACGCTGTTACCGAGCCACTTCTATTGACCACATAGGAGTAGATGTGGTTGGGACCGCGAGCGGTACTAAGTGAATATGAGTCAATCGCGAAGCTGCACGACGAGGGAAGGGAAAGAATTTTCCTTTCATGCCCCAAAAGAAAAGGAGAGAGAAGTATTACAAAATTGGAGGAGAGCGAATTGGAAACGGGCAAATACACAACTTGCGGAGTGATAGCAGAACACTATGTGGGTCCATCGGTGTGACCTGTTGAGGCCGGCCCAGTCGTCACTCTTCTTTGTCGCTTGAGCCGTATGCGAGGAAACTTGCACGTGCGGTTCTTTTGAGGGGGGAAAGCTTGAAAGAGCCTATCCATCCCGATTATACCATTAGTGGTAACTTTGCTTTCTGGTCGGGAACCGTCTCTATCTTCTTTACTCCCTATCACTCTTCTCGTTTACCTTTCTTAACATTTCTAGCACCAACTAATTCATTCAAGCGAGACATCTTACGATGCCATGATGCGCCCATTCTTATGGCCATCCCCTTAATCCTCTTGGCTTTCGGAAGCATTTTCGTAGGATACTTGGCCAAAGTGTGACCTGTTAGCCCATAAGTCAGTCCCGTGTGACGAAGCGGCTGTTGCTCACCCAGCACGATCTGAGCAAGGTGAACAATAATTGAGGATTGGGTGCGATTGAAACTCCCGCTAGTGGTGGAGATGTTCAGTCGACTCTCTTCCCTTTGTAGGAGGTGTGGTAGCCTGTGAGTCACGGGTAAGCAAAAAGGAAGGGAGGAAAGAGGCCCCAGTGAACCTTCATGAGTGAACAAGTGTAAGCTTTGCCGCCCGACAGTATCCAGTACTGACCACACTGAGGGACAGGCCCAGTGAGCGAAGGGCAAGAACGAAGGGTACAAGCAGTGTCAATTTTTGGCCTTGCACCAAACATCCAATGGACCCAGTCCCAACCTCCTGTGTCTCCTTAGTCTCAATGGGACTAGTCCCAGCCTCTTGTGGCTCCTCAGTCAATGGAACCACCCTCCTATAGCTCCACAATGAATGGGAAGAGGAGTATTACCCACCCTCCCATAGGGAATACTTGTGCTAACTCCATGATGAATCGTGGATCCCAGCAAATCTAAAGTCTTCCTCCCCAAACATATTTCCATACTTGGGATCCATCTTGGTCCCAGAAAGGTTGGTTACAAACAAGCTTAAGAGGCTTCGTGCTATTTCGTGCCTAGTTATCGATTGAAGTGATCCACTTAGTAATCATACTCTTTTCATGTTGCAGATGCAGTGGAACCTGTCGTGGAAAGTCATGCTGAAAAGTAGTTTTGCACAAAAGCAAGGCTTTTGTAAGTGAGATTTTTAGTTCTGGAGAGAAGCTTCCCATGGCCAATGGATTTTACTCAACAAGGTGTTTAAGTTGTACGGTCACTTGCTTCGGTGTTTGGAGGGTTTGGAGGTTGATCACTAAATACGTAGTAGAGCAGGTTGTTTAATAGGCAGGAGTCTTACATTCATAGCTTGCTTCAAGAGCTGGTTTAGGTGCTTGGTGAGTTGTTATCAGAGTTTATTTTAATATATGTGATCAATGGACAATGTATTGTGTTCAGCAAAGCATCGAGTCCAATCCATAAAAGTTTCTTTGGCGTTGACTAAACTTAAAGTTTTTGAGGTGTGTAACGTGGTCAACAACTAGCTTATCTTATTGTTGTCTTATGATATTGAATGTGGTTTGGACGATTGTGAGACCATGATGATCTCTGCCATTTATCTTAGGAAAAGTCTGAGATATAAATAGAATTAGAAATTATAATGTGGCTCCTCAATCTTAATGGAACTTCATGGAATCAACAACAAAGTCATCCGCCTTAGCAAAACCAAGTATAAAGGAACTCCACCCCATATATTGGCCGGTTTATATAGTCATATCTAAAAATCCCCAGGTTCCTATCCCTAGTGCACTAGAGGAGAACATTAAAGGTTACCTTGTAACCTCCCAAGATAACATGAAGAAGGAGTTAATGGATTCCATGCTATAACAAATTAATTCAATAATGCCAAGTGACAATAATGCCACTTCCTTGAACCTGTCAAGACCTGTTGGAGACACCCTAAGGGCCAACACATGGTGCAAGAAATGTCATCAGCAGAGCAGGTAGGACACTTGGCCATAGAGTGTACTAGGAAGCCAACTATTCTAAGAGCCTTTTGTTCTAACTACTTAAGGAAGAATCACAATGAAAGAATTTTCTCCTTGAAGCAGATGCATGAGAAAAGAAAGAAGGAAAAAGGTCAAAGGTCAAAGGTTCAATCTTTTAGAAGCCAAGATGTCAACTCAAGACATTAGTCCTAAGCCCCAAGAGTTTGGTTCTAATTTTGACCCAAGAATGTTTCCATCCCAAAGTTATAGAGGGAGAGCCCAAAACACAAATCAAAGAAGCCAAGTGGAATGTGTTTCAGGTGTGGGGAGAATGACCATATATCTCCAAACTATCAAAATCCCAAGAAGCCACAAGGGTATAAGCCCTTATGTGGAAGATAAAGAGACAAGGTCATACAACCAAAGATTTCCTAGCCCTTCAATGTCAATGGAAGCATCAAAGGAAGGTAATCCAAAGCCAGAGACAAGTATCACCTTGTTGGACCTAGTGGAAAGTAAAGATACCTTAGATCCCAAAACAATACTAGATGCCAAGAAGGCAAATTTTTCTCAATCTCTCCTCAAAGGAAAAGAGAAAGAAAGGAAGTTCCCCCATTGATGATTGGCAAAGTAGAAATCAAGGAAAAGGATCCCTCAAGTTCCACAACCAGTGGACCAATGTCCAAGCCAGCCCTTACCCAAGAAGAACCTCTCCAAGCATCTCTTCCTTCCAAAGAGGATCTTGCCTTTATTCTACCCCTACAAAACCCCAAAGTCATCAAATTAGGAGTGGCTCCTTTTCCAACAAGGTTAGAGAAAGTGATAGATCTAGTTAAAGAATATAATCTTGTCAAATACTTGGACAATTTCCAACCCAACATCACCTTCCGGCAACTCCTTTAGTAAAAAAATATGATCTTGTCAAAGACTTGGATACTTTCCAACCTAACATCACCTTCAGGAAACTCCTTGTCTTGTCTCCACCTCTTGCACAGGAAGGGGTTCAAAACTATTCTCTCCAAACGGAGGGGCTTGAGACCAACCATGATGTTAACTTTGAGGAACTCCTTGAAGGTGGACAAGGAAGTTCATGAACTTGATGCCTTCATTGGCCCAGGTACCCCTTGAAGTAGGAGTATAGATTAAAGGATGTTACATTCTAGATGCCGTGGTAGATGGAGAGTCAGCAGTGAACATCATGACGGATAAGACAATGGAAGATTTGGGTTTGGAAGGATTGTAGCCACAACAACTAGCTTATTACAATGGTTGATCAAAGCAGAGTAAAACCCCTAGGTATCCTACCCAATGTGAAGACCACCATGGTAGGAAAGGATTATTGGCTTACATACTTGGTGGTTCATCCAATATCATATGGTACTTCTTACCTCCTCCTTTGGGAAGACCATGGTTGTTCCAAGTAAGAGCAAGGACATATTAGTATGAAGGCACTCTTACCATTGGGAAAGGACTAGAAAGAGTGGTCTTAAAAATCTATAGAGGATATAGAGACAGAGGTTCCATAGGCTTGAAAGATTCAACATTGGAAAAGGACTAGAAAGAGTGGTCTTAAAACTCTATAGAGGATATAGAGACAAAGGTTCCACATGCTTGAAAGAATCAATAGATGTTGATTAAGATGTCACCCCAAGTGACACTTCCAAGGTGTCACCCCAAGTGACACTTCCAAGATGTCATCCCAAGTGACACTTCCAATGAAGATCAAAGAATGAAGTGGAGGTTTCCAAAGCCAAAGCATAAGTGAGAGATGGGCTCTTGTTGGATTCAGAGATTCAAATAAACTCCACCTTCCTCGGGGAGTACCTTGCCTCCTCAAGAAGTAATGAAGACTTTGAAGTGAATTCAAGCCAAGACATTGAAGATTGGATATTTCCTATTCTTGGAAGAGAGCTCCATTGAAAGTGATTCCTCTTCACTTACCCTAAGTTAAGAAGACATGATAATTCCAACAAATAAACCCATGAAGGAAGAAGTAGAGGAAGGATTTGTTATGGAGCCAAAATCCAAAGAACTAGCCAACAAAGAAAAAGAAGAAGATGAAGATCATAAGCAAGATCGATAGGACGACCAAGACTCAATGGAAGAAGTAGACCCTCCTCCCACAAGGAGTACGAGTTGAACCAAGACTCAATGGAAGAAGTAGACCCTCCTCCCAAGGAGTACGAGTTGAACCCTTGTCTAATCAAAGGTAATTTCATGAAGGAGGTGGAAGGGTACGAAGTGCTAACTTTGAAGACCAAAGACAGACAAGAAAGAACTCTCGAAATCATTTCAAGTTTTGGTGGATCATGAAGCTTTAGCCTTTGTTCTCAACAAGCTAGATGTTAAAGGCTATGCAGTGAGGTAGATACTCTTGTTTTAAGAATTTAATTTTGAAGTCACGATCACAAAGCGAGGGAAAGATCATGTTCATACCGACCACTTGCTTGAAATTCCCCAACATGAAGTAGAGGAGATCGTGGATCTTGACTTCCTAGATGCTGTCCTTTTCTTGGTAGAAACCAACATCATTGATATTGCCAATTTTCTTGCTACTCAACAAATCCCTCTAGGATTCTGAAAGATGAAAAAGAAGAAGCTATTTCTCGAAGTAGCTTCCTATAATCTCCTTAGTGGTACACTCTATAAGCAAGGTAAAGATGGAGTTCTAAGAAGATGACATACTGACAAAAACAAAACCTCAATTATCTTAAAGGCTTTCCATGATGAGCCTTGTGGTGGACACTTTGCAAAAGAGAAGCGATTGCTAGGAAGGTCCTTCTTATGGGATATTGGTGGCCAACCCTTCTCAAAGATACCTTTGAATATTACAAGAGATGTGACGCCTACCAAAGGATGGGAAAACCAACCAAGATAAGAGCCATGCCACTTAACCCATTCTTGCCTTGAAGCCATTCAAAAAGTGGGGTATAGATTTTGTGGTTCCCTTTGAACCAATAAGAAGAAGACAAAACCAACACATCTTGGTATGCATAGATTATGTTACCAACAAGTAGTGTGAAGAAGCAAAGGCAATAAATAATATTGATGGAAAGAATGTGGCCCTGTTCGTATATGAGAACTCATCACAAAGTCCTTTGGAGTTGGTAAGTGATTAAGGCACCCACTTTATAAATAAGATTATTGAAGAACTTTCCAAAGTGTACCAGATCTGCAATAGGAATTCTACTCCCACTCCATAAATAATATCATTGAATTTCGAAGTGTTCTAGATCCGCAATAGGAAGTCTACTCCTTATTGTCCCCCCCCGAGAAAATGATTAAGTGGAAGTCACGAACAACATCCTTTGTTCCATCCTTGCCCAAACAATGGCAACCCATAAGAGGGTCTGGGATGATAGATTGGTAGAAGCTTTGTGGGCTTGTACATGATGTAACAATGGGCCAAACCCCTTTTAATTAGCGTATGGAATTGGAGCAAAATTTCCAATGGACTTGGAGTTGCCATCCCTTAGAGTAGCCTTATTTGAAAGGTTGGGAGAGCAAGAATCCATGAACCAAAGGTTGCTTCATTTAGGATGTTTCAATGAGATTTGAAGGATGTCCTTGCATTGCATAGAGGCCAAACAACTAAGACAAAAAGCTTACCATGATCGATATCTCAAGCCAAAGGTGTTCAAAGAAGGTGAGCTTAGCCTTGCCTATGATTCTAGGCATGCCAAGTTCCAAAGAAAGCTCTAACAAAGATGGATGGGACCATTTAATGTAGTGGAAGTATTCCCTAATGGGTCTTTGGCAATACAAGTGATGGACAAGTTTGAAGATCCTTTCCTCATCCGTGGATATTGCCTAAGCAATACTTTCCTCCATAGGAATCCAAGCCAAAAGTGTTCAAATAAGGTGAGCTTTTTCTTGCTTATGATTCGAGGTATGGCAAGTTCCCAGGAAATCTCTAACAAAGATGGATGGGACCATTTAACATAGTGGAAGTGTTCCCTAATGGGTCCCTTGGCAATAAAGTGATGGACAAGTCTGAAGATTATTTCCTCATTAATGGATACTACCTAAAGCAATGCTTTCCTCCTCCACAGGAATCTTGACAATTAAAGCCCCCTCGTAGATTAAGAAAGAAGCAAGTTGTGCTGGTGAGTTCTTTAACTTTCTTGACAATGATGGTCCATAATCTTGTTCTTCACAAAGAGCTCCTTAAAGACTACTACAACAATATGGTGAAGATTACATGAAGTCTGGAGAACTAACTCTTCACATGCTTATTTCTTGGGGGTAAGTTTTTCTCTTAATTCCAAGGGTTCTCAATGCTTTAGCCACCTTTCTCGATGATGATTTGTCAATCTATAATCTTCTTTGGGATATTGCCAAACCTTATTTGGATCCATACTTTACTCTTCACCTCCCTGGGTGTTGATTCTTTGATATGATATGGAGTTCCTAACACTATCTTCCTAGCTAGGTGTATTTCCTCTAGTTTCCTTCTTGAGATCACCTCCCTGGGTGATACTTTTTTTCCTTAGCCTCAACATTGATAACCCTTCCTGCTCACTTTAATGAAGATTGCCTCCCTGGCTGATTCCATTTTTATCCTCAATGTGAGAAGCCCTTCCAGGAACATCTCTAGATAGGAGGGATATGGTGGGTGTAGGCCTAGTCCATGGTACGGCCCATCACACCTAGAAGTCCCTTAGTCTTGTAGCATCCTTTTAGTTGAAGAAATTACCACATTCTTGGGTGGATATTATTTTAGCCTCATCTCGGACTCCCCATCTTACTTTAGTAACCTCGGTTTCGTTATAAATGTCTACATCACTCCCTGGTGATTACCTTCTTGGATGATTATTAATCCTCCTGGAGCCTTTCCTTTTACACCCCCCTTGAGAGTACTAAATCCGAAATTCCTCAATGAAGTCCAATCCTTATTTCCCTAATAGCTCTTAAGCATCCCTTACATGTTACCTTATCCCTCCTAGATAGTTGATAATCCTCCCTGGGGGGTTAGTCTGATCCTTCTTAGGGTCCCAATCACATATTATCGAACCTTCTTCCTTAGCTCCTCTTAGATCCCTTTAACTAATTAAACCTCCTTGGCTGACATACTCCCTTCTTCAATTCCTACTTTTGCACCTCCCTAGTGGTTCCACTTTTCCAAGTACTTACTTCCATAGGTAGCACCCTTGCTTACCTTCCACATTTGTAGAAGTAGAGCTCCCCTCTCAAGTGTGGAGACATGCATGATGATTTCTTCTTGAACACTTACATCGTTTGATGCTATCCATTCTAACTCTATTCGCATGTTCGCCTCCCTAAGTGCCATCCTATCCATCCTAACTCTATTCGCATGTTCGCCTCCCTAAGTGCCATCCTATCCATCCTAATTTACAAAAGTGGAGCTCCCCTCGCAAGAGTGGGGACGCTCACAGTGGTCTTTGTCATGACAACCCTCACCTCCCTTGATGATATCCTCTTATATTTTAACTCAATCCCCCCCCCCCCGGTGACATGTTGGTGATACTTCCCCAGTTTGTGGATGCATAGCTCCCCCTTGAATTGCGGGGACGCTCATCTTGATTCTAGATCAATCAAAGTTAGAGAAAGAAGCGAACTAATCAAATAAGAAGTTGTTGGACTTTGTTGGATCGTGGACAACGAGGGACAGTGAAAAGGAATATTAATTTCAGAGAGATTTAACCAATATGATAGAATTTTAGGGAGTCTTGTACCCTTCTCCTTTCATTTATTGTTTTATGCATATTGGGAAAAAAAATGCATTAAAGTGTTGTATGAGCACATGCATGCATCCCTTCCTTCCCACCCTTGCACTAAGCTCCTCTTTTGTTTGCATCTTATCTTCCTTAATCGGTTCCCCTCAATCTGGTCCCATTATAGCCTCCCGAGCATCCAAACTAATCTTTGAAATGCACTTTTCTCACTGAATGGCTGCCCGTTTGACCTTTCCTATTCTTGATTTCAAAGCCAATTCATTTCTTATATTCTAAACTCTTCACTGGAGTCCCTCTTTAATGGATTTGTGGCTTTCTTTGCTTCCTCTACTAAGACTTTCTTTTCCTCTTTTGAGAGCCTCTTAAATTGGCTTGACCATTGAGATGGGACCATAGGCTTATCCACTTCTATGGTGTCTTCTGGCTTCTACTCCTTAGCATCTTGGGTATTAGGTGTATCTATGGGCTATTGTTTAGCTTCTTCTTTCTTTGTATCCTTCCTCTTATTATTATTTTTGGCTTTCTCTATGTCTATATCTATGTCTATCTCTGAGCTTGATTGTTCTGACACTTGGTCCTACTCTCACTGATAGTGACAAATATTTTTCTTCTCCTTTTCTGTGGTCTCTATGATTCTTGTTGGCCTTCATTTTCTCTCTTCTAGCTAGGCTTCTATTCATCAGTGGGGGTTTGCAAAGGATTTTTTTCTTCCTTTGGAGCTGAGGGCGATTGGCCTTTGCAAATGGAGGGAGCAACCTCTTTGTGGCCTTCATGCCATGATAAAGAATTCTGGTCAAGAGAGAGGTGCGAATTCAAGGTATGGCTCTTTGGGGTTCTTTAACTTGTATACCCTCACTGGATCTCATAGTGAATAAGTCCCACAAAGTTTTCCTTTGCTTGCTAGGGGTTTTGGAAGTGCTTTATTGAATCTTGTCAGTATGCTCACATCATCTTGAGTTGTTCTATACGGTTTGTAAAATGACAAACATGCATATTATAGACTACAAGGCATCTCTAACTATGGTGGCAATATGATTTTTCTCTTGTAGGGCTTTTGTTGCGAGTGGTCTTGAAGCACTCACTCTTTTTAGCCGGGGTGCTGATCTTTTTGTCCCAATCCTTGTTAAACTATTGGAAGATTAAGTGCTTGGTCAAGTATGATCTTGATGATGTGCTTCTCTACTTCATTCTCAAAGGAACCGATTGTCACACATTCTGTCTTTTGGTTATAGGTGGAAACGGCCTCACAACACCTTTGGCGGCGGAGGTCCATACGCCATGGTTGGCTCTATGATGGACAACATACCAATATTATCTAGAGCTTGCTTTATCGGCCTATTTTCTAGTGTGAGTTTCCTACACTAGTGTAGGTACGCAGCATACATAATTGAAATAGGTGAGGTGATCCTAGAAGTGGAATCTGAGGATGATGTTGCCCATCCGCTTGTAAAGTCTCCTTGTCGATATAGATCTCTTTCACTTCCATGAGATCTGTGTATGATCGAGTATGGCTCTAAGCTTTGTGTAGGGACCTTCTTTTTCTAACCCTGAGGCCATAGTGTCTATTAAGTAATATTCTGCTTCTAGGGGGTATTTGCAACCCTTTATCAAAGCAATGCAATTTGGCATGCTATGCCCT
This sequence comes from Cibotium barometz, assembly GCF_041138505.1. Taxonomy (NCBI): domain Eukaryota; kingdom Viridiplantae; phylum Streptophyta; class Polypodiopsida; order Cyatheales; family Cibotiaceae; genus Cibotium; species Cibotium barometz. The sequence goes on from NC_141110.1 coordinate 18,083,556, forward strand.
TGAGAATACACTTTTACTCTCACCTTAGTGTGGGAATTCACTTTACTGCAATACATATGCAAAGCAATGGCACCGCTGCACATCTTCCAAGTCGTGCCTTGGGATTGGGGCATTCACTATACTGCAATACACATGCAAAGCAATAGCACAATCTTCCAAGTCGTGCCTTTGGATTGGGTCATTGCAAGGGTCCCAACTAGTGGCTAGTCCATTGGGGCAGTGCCAATGACATCTATGTGATGGCTAGGGGTACGTGAGATGGAACATGCATGCTTTATGGGCACATGGTTCCTAGGGTTGTGTTGATGTCTAGCTCAGTGGGTGGCTTACCACTATGTGTGGTTTGGAGACTATAGTTAGGAGTTGTGTCGGTGTCTAGCTCGGTGGATGGCAACCCTATTCATTTTCCTCATTTGTTTGTGATTGTAATGATTGTTATGTAGTGCTATAGAAATATAGATAAGCTCCCCAATCAATGATCAGTGAGTGTTGATCATGGGCGAGCACAGAAGTAAGTGGATTCTTGCTTTGGTGGATGTGTTTCAGTAGGAGATAAGAGAAGATGAAAAGAGTGAGAGAATAAAAGGAGAAGAAGGCAGGAGAGAAGAGGAGATAAAAAGAGTGAGATAATAAGAGGGTAGGGAAGAGATCTTTAGAGAAATGCTAGACATAATAATGGTTCACAGAGCAACAATTCAAAGAGTAATGGCAAATGAGTGATCTTTGAGTATTGCAATGTTGACTATTATTTCTTTTAATTTTAAACCACTACAACATAATAGAGGCATAGTTGGGCAAGATTGATGAGTTAGTAGCCGGGCACGTTCTGACCGGCTACTATCAACGTGGTAACTATGTGTATTTTTATTTCTCTGTTTTTTTCTGAGTATGCTATTGGTCTAGCTACTAATGGCCCAACTACTAGCCTGTCGACTACTAGCCGGGCCAGTAGCACATTGGAAAAAATCCTAAAAATAGTTTGAACTGGGTACACTTTTCTCCTGCCCGTGCATGGTCTTCCTTTTTCTTTTTCAAGAACCCACATCAATATTCTCACTGCACTTGCACCTCAATCCCTTCACCTCCATCCCTTCAATATATCTCTTCATTCTCAACCTCATTGCCATACCCCTAATCTATCTCCTTTCATCAAAATCTCATGTAGAGGCTCTTCTCTCCCACAAGCATGCAACAAGAGAAGCTATGTGTTTACATGAAGGCATTCATTAGATGAAGGATTAATTTTAAGATTATGTATGTGAGTAGGGTTAATGTCATTTACCACTATTTGTGTATGCTATTGCCTTGCTTTTCCTCCACTTGCTTCTTCTCTTAAACCACTTTTGCTTATCCTCTTAATAATAAGTAGGGCATGTGTGGCTTGGCTTATTTTATCTCACATAATATTTAAGTTTTGTTTTTTATTTTTATAGGATATTTGCTACTGCCAGGGCTACAAGAACCGTTGGAGGATCCGAAGACATGCCAGGGATAAGTGGGGACTAAGAGGTACTACACTCTGCCATGAGGTGAGGATTCTCTAGTTGCGTTTCTCTATCTTGGAAGTCTTGCAGGGTGCCTTGGGGTGGAAAGGTCTCTCTCATCTTCATCGCCATTTGAGTAGGGAGTGTGCGAAGCACCCATTGTTTTTGCAGCATGTAGTTCCTAGGATCTTGGGGTAGCCAAGCAACCAAATCTTTAGCTCTTGTAACAAGTTGGGCCACTGACTCTCCCGCCTTCATGGACAGTTGGTTGAGCTCTTGAGTAATGAGATCGAAGTAGTTCCCAGGCCAAAAGATAACCAAGAACTGTACTTTGAGGGTGGCCCAATCCGGGAAGTGGTTGGCGGGGAATTGACTATACCACTGGTTTGCATTTTCTTCCAGTGTTGTCAAGAACAACACCAAGCGTGCATCATCTCAGTTGAACCCTCTTGAGTCATCACACATAGTGAGGAACCACCGCACATGGTTTTCCGCATCTTCAATGATGACACATTTGAAGGTTGGTAGTTTAACTTGCATGTCGTTAAGGACAGGAGCCAATGGCTCCGGTCCTGGTGGAGCCGCCATAGGGTCAGAAGAGGAAGATGCTGATGGAAGAGTAAGGGAACAAGGAAGAACCCTATGACAACTAGTTTGAAGAGGAGAACAAAGGGGTGAATGACCTCCAAAAGCTTGAGCTTCGGGGGCATACACAACACTCCTCTCACCACGATAAAAAATCACCAAAAAAGAAAAGAAAAATTTTTAAGACTATCCTTGACCTCTAGGAAAGTCCCATCGTGATCGCCAGATTTTGTCTTAGCTGGATGGCTCCGCTGGTCCTCCCCTAGGGAACTCGCGGACTACCTACACAAACACTATGGTTGGGGAGAAAGGGAGTGTGGATCCTCTCAGGGAAGTATACCCGCCAAGGATTGGGTTGACCTCACTGGCTAGACATGCAAGACCTATGCTCCACACTATCTACCATGCTCTCCGATCACCTCCTAGCACAACAGTATCCCCATAGGCCACTCACTCACACCACACCCACTGACCACTCACTCACATCACACACACATAGGCATAGACACAACACCACAAGAGCGTAACACTGTATAACAAAAATGACAAAAAAGAATGATACAAGAGAGAATATCCAAGACTGCGGAGAGAGTGCTTCCCTTATCTCCTCCTTGGCTGTCATCCTCCTCGAAGTCCCAACCCTTCATCATGTTGCGTAGAGGGAAGATCTTCGTCTCGCGACAAAAGGGAGATGGTGCTGAAAGAGGATCTCGTCTCGGGAAGGGAGAGGGGTGGTGCCTCCATGAGTATACTTGGCCAAAGAGGTGGCCATGCACTTCGTAAGTGCATCTGGTAGTCAAAGAACCCGATTGGTAGGAGATGTCGGAGGACACCGGTGGTGATGGCAGATAGTGGGAGGAGTTGCTCTTGGTGGAGTGTGGAGGACCTGGCTTCCTATCCACAAAGGTCTTATATATTATTCTTAAGAGCTTGAAGCTCTTAAGCATAATGCATAAGGACCTCAATGCTCTTATGCATTATGCTTAAGAGCTTCAAGATCTTATGCATAAGAGCTCAATGCATAAGAGCTTTAAGCTCTTACACATAAGAAGTTCTTGAGCTCTTATGCATTGTGCTTAAGAGCTTCAGGATCTTATGCATAAAGCAAAATGCATAAGAGCTTAAACATAAGAGATTTAAGCGCTTCTGCATTGTGCTTAAGAACTTCAAACTCTTATGCATAAAGCATAATGCATAAGAGCTCAATGAGCTTTAAGCTCTTCTAATAAGAGATTTGATTTTGGAGCTTTTATGCATTGTGCTTAAGATCTTATGTATAAAATAGCTCAAGGCATAATAGCTTTAAGCTCTTGAGCTCTTATGCATTGTACTTAAGAGATTTAAGCTCTTAAAAGTCACAAGTATAAAGCTTTTGCATAAAACTTAAGCATATGTCTTCAGCTTATCCATAGTTTAAAAGCTTTTGCATAAAACTTAAGCATATGTCTTCAGCTTATCCATAGTTTAAAAGCTTAATGTATAAGCTTATGCATAAGCTTTACGCATATGGATTTATATGCAGTATACCTTTATGTTTATGGCTTAATACATATACATTAAGCTTATGTGTATGCACAAGCTTATACATAAGCTTTATGCATAAAACTTAAGAATATATATATATGCATAAGCTTGTGCTTATACATAAGCTTATGCATATGTATAGAGCTTATGTGCTTTGATAGTTTCCTAATGATATCTCTTGTCCAATGTAGGATGTGGTTTTTTGCTCTCATATGTATAAAGCTTATGCACCTCAATGGTTTTCTAATGGTATCTCTTTTCCAATATAGGATGTGGTTTCTTGCTCTCATTTCTTTGATGTTGGTTGGCCAAGGTGGGGACATGAAGACAGTGAGGTTTGTTGCTTTGTTCTTGCCATTTCAACTTCAATATCACGATGAGATTTTTCATTTCTTGCCATGTGCTTACCCTCACTCTTATGTTGTGTATGCAGTACGCCACCCAGCGAGACCTCAAGATCTCGAGGTATTCTATATGTTGATGACTCACCGTTTTTTAAATGCAAGGGCTATGTTTGAAAAACCTAACCAAAGATTATCTAGCCAATATGGCCCAAGTGTTGGTGATCGTTTTGAAGGAGCAACACCACCATTGCCCCAAATACCCACTCTATTGACCAATCCTCAAACTTCCCATCAAACTCCTCTTTCCTCTGCTATCCCTAGCACCCACACTACTCCTCTTTAAACCCCTACACATTCTTATTCACGTCAGTCTAGGGATAGTAGACATGGGGGAAGGTCCTCAAAGTAGAAGATCTTCAAGTAGAGGTAGGGGAGGGTCCTCAAGTAGAGGTAGGGGAGGGTCCTCAAGTAGAGGTGGGGGAGGGTCTTATCTAGGCAGATGTTTTCGGGGCAGGAGTGAGAGGGCTGATTCCCCTCCCTCCATGGACCTAAATCTAGAGGACCACATGTACGACATCGTAAGAAGTGATGGTGGAGTTTTCATGGATGAGTCCGGTATGTCATTCATGATGCACTTCAAACATCTCATGACTATGTCCATAGGTGTCTCAATGAGAGATTCCCCAACCCTATTGATGAGTGGTTCTCAGAGGATTGGCTTCGAACGAAGATAATGAGTTTCCTCCAAAACAAGAGATCACAGATTCGGTGGAGGGGACATTGTAAATACAAAGAAGGCTGTTCTTCGACCACCTTATGGGTACACAAGCAAGGACTAAAGAAAGTGCATCCAAGATGAAAGGGAGGAAAATGAGTGGAAACAACAGAGATCATCCCGCCACTCACAAATGGAGAAGTTTCGCTCAACATGTTAGGGGCAAGGGGGAAGGATCGTTGGAAGGATTGCTTTATAAGTCCTTGAATCCTTCGATTGATAATAGTTGTAAGGATCGCTTTATAAGTCCTTGAATCCTTCGATTGCTCATGATGTTTATGTTTATTCTCTTCTTTTTTTACAAGAAATGATTGTTCGTTCTTCACCCTATAGGGTGGGAAGTGGATTACCATCTCGACAACGTGTCTTGGCAATGGTGGTTTCTTGAGGGTAGAGTCATCACCAATGAATTGCTTGAAGAGCAACTCAATGAAGCTATTAGTGGTTATGGAGAGGATGAGGTACTTCTTAATGCCAATGAGGAAGGTGAAGATGATGATGAGTAACGGTCCGCTCATGATGAGGATCTTGATATGCAGCCCCAACTCCCTAGCCTTGGTGCTTATGTACCTTATTATGTTCTTGTCTTTTTGCTTTGCCTATGATAAGGCATTACTCTTTTTTGCTACAATTCGAGATGTACTTTGCCAATGATTAAGTAATAAAATCTATGTTTTGGCCTCAACCTTGTGTAAAATAGTTATCTTTAATTTCTCTATGCTTTGTTCTCAATCTTATGCAAATTTGTTGTCCTCACCTTCACTTGCACACTTGCACATGCACAAGCAAAAAAATAAGGGGCTCTCCTTGCATGCATTATAGTTTTTGCAATGTAAGCTAGGGGAGCCCCCTATTTTTTTGTTGCAGTCCTATTGTAGCTACTAGCCCAGCAGCTGTAGCCAATAGCCAGACCAGTATAGCTGGGCGGTGGTGATTTTCGAAGCCTGTGAAAATAAAACTAAGTTACTTGGCTATTGAAATGGCTATACCTATATTCGTTTGTAGCCACGCGCCTATAGCCGGTCAAGGCGACGATTTTCAAAGCCTACAAAAAAAATACTAAGTTGCTCGACTACTAGTGTGGCTATACCTCCATTATTTTATAGTGAACATCACTTTTAGCGATGCATTTTTAAAAATCATCATTGTCGATAAAATGCCTCTCACGATGTGATGTGTCCAGTGCACTCTTCATTGTTGATAAAATGCCTCTCACAATGCAATGTGTCCAGTGTGCACTATGCACATAGTGATGATTTATATAAAAGAAATTCTTTGTAAAAATAGAATCACTAAGGCCCCAATATGTAGTATTGTTTGTTTGGATATCAAGAATGAAAAGTAACAATCTCTTATGCTAAGTGTTAGTATAAATTTAAAAATATAGGGTAGTCATTGATCTTAACGGTTCAAGCAAAAGATCATATGTATTTGAGGCATCTATTTATTGGACACTTTGGCAATATGCTAAGTGAATGGGTAAAAATAATTTGAAGGAACTATGCCAGTTGAGTAGAAATAATTTGACAAAACTATGCTAAGTGAATGAGTATAAATTTGAAGGAACTAGTAATACATGTACTCACCCTTTTTACAAAGGACCCTCTCATGTTATGTAGTTTTTTTCTAGAGAGAGTATACGTTGATCATACATACACACAACCACACACCCACCTCCACATACCATATTGCAATGATATATCTGAGCTGCATCCAAAGAACATTGATGGTGGAATACTTGGAAGGTTGTTTTTTATTTTTTCTAGATTAAAAAGTAGTTAACCTTTAAAAATTTAAAGGTTTTATAGAACATTGAGAAGATTTAAGTGATAATATCTATTTGAAATTATCGTTGATTATCAACATCCTGGTTTTATTATATGTGAATTTTGGAAAAAATTTAATCCTATCTCAATTCTAAAATTTGTAAAGAGAATTTGGAATATACATAGCATTAATTAAGGTTGTCTACATTATCATTTTGTGATTGAGTCATATGGATGGTGAATATTTGACCTCTTTTATAAATAACGTTGATTCATTAATGTATTTAGTAACAATTGGGAGTTGCCATTTTCCTAAAATTCCTAAAACAATGTTAAAATTTCTTTAACAAATAAAATTTTGGTAGCAATGATATGAAATGGGATGAGATCCTTACAAGAAGCATGAAATGGCAAATATAATTTCTCATGTAGCTTGAGGACACCTCCTTACACATCACACTCCAATTGGAATAGACAATAAGAGCCTATTACCATAGTATAAATGTAGATGGGTTGGCAAATATATCTTTTCTAGGTATATGAAAGTATAGAAACATTGTACCTTTTGAATTTTATACCTTACATGTTGACATATATCATATTTTTTGTAATTTTGTCTTCATAACCCACTCAAACTTAGTGAATTTGGGTGGCTTAAAAAATTCATTAATTTTACTTATAAAGTAGCCTAACATTTTTTGAAGGACCTTGTAAAATAGCCATTGGGCTAATAATTTTTCCTTGGCCTAAACCCTTAATGCTAGTATAGTCCAAAGAGTATACTTGTGTGACATTTAGGATAGTATAGGAGTGGCCACCATTTAAGATAGTATAGGAGTGGCCCCCACCATTATAATGAATCTTTCTTCAACTAGCATACTTTGTGAATATACCTACCCCATTTGACTTTTGAAGCCAAAATTTTAGTTCAATGCCTTTAAAGCAACACAAAAAATCAATTGTTTTAAATTGTAGGTGCAAGAGTCTTTCATACAATTGAAAGTTATATACCTTAATTCTCTTTAATCAAGTGTGGCTTCTTTTTCCTTCCCCTAATATTCACAAAAAACCGAGGTTTAATGTTACGGGTGAATTGGAAATTTTTAAAAATTGACCTTGAAAATTAAAAACAAAAGGTTTTCAAGAATGGCAAATTTTAGGGGTATAAAATGGCAAGGGAAATAACATTTTTTAAATATGATTTTGGAAGGGTGCAAAAGGCTTTTAAAATTTACATATAATAGTTATACTTTTTGTACTAGGATATATGTAGAATGTATGCATGCATGTACCAGGATAAATATAGAATGTATGTATGTATTTATGACTATAAGTGTTAGGATATACGTCTCATGCATATGTGTGTGTGTGTGTGTGTGTGTGTAAGGGGCAAATACATTGAGGTTGAAGGCATGCATTAATGGAAGGGTGGAACATGTTTTGATTGAAGGCAAATACATTGAGGTTGAAGGCATGCATTACTAGAAGGGTGGAACATGTTTTGATTGATAGTGGAAGCACACATAGCTTTATCAACACCAAATCCATGTGTAGTCTCAAATTACAACCGGTAGCTTTATCTTTGTGGCATGAAGTTCAAGTAGCTAATGGAGCAGTGATGGATTGCACAATGGTATGAAAAGATGTGAGGTTAATTCTCACAAATGATTATACTTATAAGATTTACTTGTATATTGGATATGGTTTCCATTGACTTTGTTTTGGGATGAGATTGGTTGGCAACTCTTGGGTTGTTTCGCATGAATTTATAGCAAGGTTATATGAGTTTTATGCATGGAAATCATGAGGTTACATTGACCGAAACGTGAGTATCAAGATAACCATTGTTACTCGAGAATATATTACGTTACAAAAATGAGTTTTTTTTAGATCAATAATAATTATATATATTAACTGAAACTGTTCAAAAATTGCAGTACAACCAAGTCAGAGCTACAGTATCCATATTTACAACTCCTTCTCAACTTCATTCAGAGTTTTACACAAAAATTCCCATCTCTCTTCTTCCATCAAAAAGCAGGATTGTTCCCAAGATATCTGATATCCCAAAAGAATGCTAGCCTCCATGATAGCTTCTATAGTGCATCCACAAGGGGACTGTTTTTCCAACATTCCCCCTTTCTTGGACCATATTTTAAGAGTGGGTCTGGTTCCCACATGGTTTTCTATAAAGGCAACAAATGTATGATCAACCTATTTTTCTTTGTGGTACCACCTTAGAGTTTTTGGTCCAAACTTGGGAGGCCTTTTCTTCCCTTCCCAATATCTCACCTGCAACATACAAATCAGTGTTAGGAGTTTATTCCTAGTATGTTTGAAGCTCACCAAGCTCTAGGGCAGGATTCAGATCATATTCCTTTGCAAATTCTGAATCAACATATCTAGCGCAGAACATCTTACCTTATTCACATTGCACATAGTCCAGCACATATATACACACTTATGCATCAAGTCTAACTTTTGCAAACCAGTATATACAGCCTTCATAATACAATTGCATTCTTGCTAGACTAGATTTCCATCAAAATGCAAGCTCTCATGATATTGAAAACCATACCAATATGTTCATCACTGATTGACCATTTACCCAAGATCTAGTCCCCCCAGCATGTTTGCATACCCAAGCTCTTCTCTATCCATTTAGACATTTTGAACCAAGTACCCCTAATTGTTGGGCAGTCCCAAAACACATGTTTACCATCTTCAAGTGATGACCTGCACTTGGGACAAATGCCACTAGATATATTTCTCCTTTGAAGTTAAGAACCAATAGGTAATGCCCACAAGCATACATTCCACAAAAAAACTTGAAATTTCTTAGGGATTTGGCTATCCCAAAGAAGATTCCATATCTTTTTCCAACTAGAAGGGCTCCAATTTACATTCTAAATTTTATTGCAATACAACACATTGGCATCGCCATTTCCAAGCCTAGATCTATGTACACATCAAATTTTGTAGCATTCTGACAAAGTTGGTATGTTAGCATATTTTGATGCATGTTGAACCCAGGGCTAGATAAAATTTTGACTCTGGAAATGTGCTTTTTGTATAAATATATTATAGCAGTCATTGTCATGTTTTGGCATGTTTTGGTAATATCCAAAAATTCTTGTGTCAAATTTTTGAAAAAAAACCAATATCATGATGAAATGTGACAATAATATCAATATTTGCATTGAAATGTTATCTATACTATACACGGCTTAATTGCACTTAAGTGTTATCCAAATTGCTTCCTAGGCTCAATACAAAAAATAATTACTATCACCCAAAATTCATGTCCATGAGACAAGTTAAAATTGCCATTATTAAAGTACAAGGTACAAATTTCATCAAACAAAGTACTTAGTTGAAATCTGAGTACAAGGTACAAGGGACAAACTAAATACCAGAAAGTGCTAAAAATTTAAGGAGTACAAAGCTTAATTTAGTGTGTATAATGTTCCTCACACTACAGGTCCTCACATCATGTCAAGGTTGAGATTGAAGGCATCACTATTGTTGCGGATCCTATGAACCAACTATAAATCCTTATCTTTGAGGAGGGTGATACGCTTGGCATGGATAGCTGCCAATTGTCCATCATGCAATAAATCAACTAGATAATGTTCAGCTGTTGTTTGAATTGCCGTCAATGCTTGGGCTAACTAGCGATCAACAGGGTTACTGTAATATTGTGCATAGTACCTCCTTGGATGTCTTTTGAAGATCTTGCATCACTTCCCTAACCAACCTTGCGAAAGGGGCCTTTGTTGGTATAAGCAAGTATATTGCCTTTTGATACTTCCTTATCTCTCACAGATCAACAATGCCTGGTCTCCATCTTCGCTTTCTATGAGGTGGCCGCCGCCGTGAAGGACCCATTGGAGCTAGAGCTAGAGCTGGAGCTGGAGGAGCTCTTGCATTTGCAGAACCTGATGGTAGTGGAGCAGTAACACCATTGTCAGATAGTGTACTACATTCACTATTAGTTTTGTTGTAAGGATTAGGAGGCGGTTATGGTCGTACTTTAGCTGGGGTTTTATGAGCATACTTCTTCGTGCGTGCCATACTACTTCTTGAGAGTGAAGTGACATGACTTTATCTTTCACACTTTATATTCACAAGTTTGATAAGAGATACTAAAGATAATATAAAATACGTATATGTGTGTGTGTACATATATATACATATACATATATATATATATATATATATATATATATATACACACACACACATATACATATACATACATATATATATGTATATACATATATATACATATATATATATATATATACATATATATATATATATATATATATACATATATATATATATATATATATATGTATACATATATACATATATATATACATATACATATATATACATATATATACATATATATGTATATATATACATATATATACACATACATATATATATATACATATATATACATATGTATACATATGTATACATATATATACATATGTATATATATATATATATATATCACAACAAGACAAAGCACCTATAGACGCGTACACAGACGCGTTTACTCAACTAAAAAAAACTTACGAGCGTGTCTATTTGCATGTCTATTAGCGCGTCTACAGACCCGCGTCTAAAGGCGCGTTTAAAAGATGGCAAACAGACACGCCTATAGACGCGCAAATAGACGCTCGGGGAGAAATTTTAAAAAACATACAGACGCATGCATAGACGTGTTTATAGACGGAATTATAAAGGCGATTGTAGACGCGCAAATAGACGCTTCTTGAATAGACAGACGTGTATATAGACGCGTTTATAGACGCGCTATAGAATATTTTTTAAATTTTGTGTGCTTGAATAGAATGCTGTATATGTTGTGTATGCTATGTAGTTACAGGAATCCCATTTCCACATTGTGTAATTCAATTCTTACAGCCAACCGCATTTTAATTAGCACTCTTTGCAAGCACGTCTATAGCCGACATTAATTACAATTCCAAATAAAACATTACAACTCCAAAACGTTTAGTTACAAGGCATTAATTGATAGCTCAAAAAGTGCTTATGTACATATAGCACGAAGCTAAGCCACATCCTGTGGCTTCAAGTACCAAAAATAAGAGGAGTGTATATACAAGAGGCACGAAGCCAAGCCAGTGGGGTGGCTAAGTACAAAAAAGAGTAGCTAGCACTACTCCTTGCTCCCTTCTGCGCTCCCTTCTCCGCCTCCTTCTTCCTCGTCTTCTTCCTCATCTTCTTGTGCAGGGTCCTGTAAACAAGGGACAACATATATCAATGTATGAAAAATCAAATCTTTATTTATAATATTGATATTATTTAATTACTTTCAAATACCTCGGGGGACTCTCCAGTAGCCCGGATATACTACTCCTCAGTAATCAACCCGTCATTATAGAAGTGCCTCCATGTATCTCCTTTGCGATGGTGGCGGTGGGGTAGGCTGTCTCGACAGGAGTAGGGTACCTGCCCATGATATCAAGCTGCAAGATGACACAATTTATGGAGGGGTTAGTACAAAGAAACAACCTCCTAATAAACTACATAAACAATATAATTTGAGATCGATACTTACAAACTGGGCCTCCCATGATTCAACACCCCCTGCTCCAAAATGCACGCTTCCATATTGCTCCATTTGGATCCTTCGTGCCTCCACGTGCTTTAGACTTGGTTCCTCCTTCGCTGACTTCATTGCTTTCTTCCACTCACGCTTGTGAGCGGTGCACGCTTCCATATTGCTCCATTTGGATCCTTCGTGCCTCCACGTGCTTTAGACTGGGTTCCTCCTTCGCTGACTTCATTGCTTTCTTCCACTCACGCTTGTGAGCGGTGTGGGGCGGGCCCCTTGGTGGTTGACCTCCCTGGAGCCTGGCAAGCTCCGCTAGTGCATGCCTCTTAAGCGAAGATCTTTTATTGCTAAGTATCGAAACAATCTTTGACTTGGCCCATTTATCTGTGAACTGAACATTGGGGGGGTTAGGATACCTAGAGCGAACAGCAGCGAGGGTCTCATTAGCCAACCTCTTTGGTTGATCTTTGTAGTGAATAAAGCAATCTCTATAATTGTTAGCAATTACAGAGCGCATGAAGGCCATAATTACAGAGCGCATGAAGGCCATGATGTGCTTCCCCCGTGCATCCATCAAGATGCCTCCTGTCTGAGTGATGTTATAGTAGATCGTACCATCACCCGGAGGCACGTCTAAATCATCTGAATCATTCTCGTCCCCACCACCACCCCTCCCAAAGCACTGTGCCATGCATCCCCCACCGCTCTCCCTACTACTACGCGTGCTACTGTGTCGTGTCGAGCTAGTACACTGGCCACCTGTAGCTAGAGAACCAAGTCTTGACTGCATGGGAGTACGCTGATAGCTCTGCGAGGTAGAAGGGCCTCCTGACGGCATGGGGGAAGGGGCATAGGACTGCATGGGGGAAGGGCCTCGGCTATGTAGCCGGCTGGGCTGTGTTGACTCCATTGGGGTAATCTCAAAAGGTGTGGGGTTGGGGTGGTTTGGAGTCTGTAGTGCCGACTCCTAGGGGGTGTTTAGAGTACCCGTCATGTAGCCGTATAACTCCCCAGGATTGGGAGGGTGCCCCAAAAGGTTATATAAGTCCCAAAAGATGGTCTCCCGAAGATCAGGTGAGCCTGAAGAGCTTCCTGGCCACATGATGAACTGGAAAAAAGAAAAGAAGATTACTGATGAACTGAGAAGAGAAAAAAAAGAGAAAAAGAGAGAAAAAGAGAGTAGAAAAGGCATGCATAGCAGGGATAAAAGAGAGGAGAAAGGAGAGGAAAAGAGAGGAGAAAAAGAGGGGATAAAAGAGAGAAAAAGAGAGGAGAATAGAGGAAAAGAGAGGAGAAAAAGAGAGAGAAAAAGAGAGGAGATAAGAGAGAAAAAGACAGACGAAAAGAGAAGGAAAGAGAGGATAAAAGAGAGAAGGAAAAAGAGAGGAAAATATAGAGTGCAATCCATTTTTTCAATCATGTTTTCCCTTTCCATCATTCATGCAATCCCCTTCTTCAATCATGCAATCCCTTTCCATCATTCATGCAATCCCTTTCTTCATTCATGCAATCACTTATTTCCATGAAAGGAGAGAAAAAGAGAGGAGAAAGGAGAGGAAAAGAGAGGAGAAAAAGTGGGGATAAAAGAGAGGAGAAAGGAGAGGAAAAGAGAGGAGAGGAAAAAAAAGATAGAAAAAACACAGCGTCTATCTTCGCGTATAACAGCGCGTCTATAGACGTGCTCTTAGACGCGCTTTTAGACACGATCTCAGATGTGTCTATAGACGCGCTCTGACAAACATACTATTCTAAAAACTCGAAAAGTACATGCACCCGACGCGCCCGACACAAAAGCACAATAGCTGTACCAAAAACATTCATTTCAAAGAGAGCAAAGGACGAATCCAAAGAGAGCAACTTTCAAAGAAGATCAACCCTAAAGAGACTTACCTTGGATAGAGGTATGGAAGCTTCTTGTCCTTCTTCAAAGCTGCTTCTCTTTCTTCTCTTCCTTGTTCACCCTTTGCTTCTCTTTCTTCTCTTCCTTGTTCACCCTCTTCTCTTGTGTGCTTGGAGATGATTGTGTAAGCATGGAGATAAGTGTGGGTGCTTGAAGATAAGTGTGGATGCTAGGCTATGGATCTGTTAATAGCAAAGCAAGCCCGTTAAAAGTATGTGAAGAAAAGCAAGCGCGCTAAAAGTAGGTTTGAAAATGAAAATTGTGTCTATAGGCGCGTCTAATATCGCATTTAAAACTGCGTCTATTTTGTGTAGTGCACGTGTATACATGCGTCTAAATGAGCGTTTAATTGCACGTTTATAGCACGGTTTAGACGCGCCTATAGATGTGCACCACACAGAATAGACGCGATTTTAGACGGGGTATTAGACGCGCCACAGAGTTTTTAGATTAAATATTTGATACAAGAGCAATTTTTTTGGGTTGTTTATTTGTAGGATGTCTTCATCTTCAACAAGTAGCTCCAGTGAGGATGAATCCCTCCGTATCCACCATCGCGAAATGTGGTTGGAGCAAAAAATCAAATGTATGTGTGATCGATGTCGAGGAAACATGTATCGTGCACGCAGGATTAAACTCAATCACATCTGAGGGACACTAAAAAAAAAATTGGGGTTGATCTGAGGCCTGTAGTATCCCCAACAAAGGCTGGTGTTTGGAGGCTTGCTTTTTGAGACTGGCATTTGAAGGCCTACAAATGCCAGTATTTGGCTGAAGGCCTATAAGGCCTTAGGCCTTATAGGCCTATAACAAAAGTTTCCCTCATTTTGTTCATTTATTATTTATCTTCTTTTTCATTCATCGCTTGCACAAAGCAAACCCTACACAGGGTGTTGCCCACAAAAGAGAGCATGCCTATGCCATCAACGCAAGACTCTAACACAGAAGCCGGAACCTCCTCTCACCAGGCCTAGCCTATCCTTTATACCTCACCCAAGCCCCACACCAATTGGAAGATGAGGTGCAACCGCAGTGCAAATCTCGGCCCCAGCCCCAGCCCCAGCCTCAACCTTAGCCCCACCCACAGCCTTAGCCTCAACTTTAGCCCCATCCGCGACCACAGCCAAGACACCACAAATAGAGATGGAGGCCAGGTACTATCGAGGCCAGGTACTGTGGCCTTGTGGGAAATCAGGCACTATCAAACGATAGTGCATAACTTAATTCTTAAGGCAACATTCGCGACAGTTGTATGAGAAATTCACATGACTTAAGGTTGTGGGGCAACCACAGGTTTTGAGCTTGACAAGTAGATTGCTAGTTGCCATATCGATGGACAACACAAGCAATGGATGCTTTGCAGGTGGCTATGGAGGCTTACCTAGTTGATTTATTCGGTGATACCTTGATAGCAGCTATACATAGAAAGAGGGTCACCATCACCAAAAAGGACATGTGGCTAGTTCGTCGCTGTTTGCGGAGATGGAGGGATACTCCCGGAGATGATAGCTATTTGTTAATATACCAGTCTTTTGTAATCATATAACTATGTAACCGTCAATATGTAATTTGATGACTTTGATTAATATCAAGACCTTTTCTGTGCTCCTTATGTTGTGCTTTTGTTCATTTTCTATCTTGTTGTAAGTTTATTGAAATTATTATTATTTAATTATATGCAATTGATTTTATTGTGTCAACCACAAACTGTCTACCATATCAAGTTTAATTTTTAAACACTGATATATAGAATCAAACAATTAAAATTTGATAAAATCAAATGAGCAAATGATGCAGAGATAAAAAAGAAACCGATTTGTATTAATGTAAAGGGTACAAGAAATCCATGATTGTATTACAAAAAAGAGGCTATGTTCTCTGCCTCTTGCTACTTGGCTCACCAAAAGATGAAGGAGGGGCTTTGATAGGTGGGAGCAAAACTCTTCGCAAGCACCCTTTGGATTGGTAAGGGATCATGTATCCTTGTTGCAATGTGGCCAACTGCCACAAGGGCTTGTAGTACACCCCCCCACTGCTATGAGTAAAGAAAAATCAACTTGGAGCATCGCAGCTGCGAGGACGGCTTTGTCCAAGGTAGATGTTGTAGGGATAGTTTTGAAAGCAACAACTTTAGTAAATGCTTTCAACTTTCTCCAAGCTAGATGTTGTATAGATAGTTTTGAAAGAAACAACTTTAGTAAATGCTTTCAACTTCAAAAAACTATTTGAGCCAGCCGGGGAGCATGTCTTATGGAAGATGATGATGTCATCCACCATCCGGTCAATATCTTCTTTCAAGGCCCAGTTTTGGACTCTTCCTTGCCTTCCGGATCTGCCGGCCCACCTCAATGAGAACTCATCAATGTACAAGACATATTGCGAATCAAAAGTGAAAAATTATTTCATGTGTATTCTAGATTAACATTCACTCTACCAACCAAGTCATAAACTAAACTAGCAAGAGACTGAACTTGATTATTACCTTTTTGTCAGAGTCCCAAGTAGTCTCCAAACGAACAAAACTCAGAGGTTCAAAACGTGCAAAGAGCAAAGAGACAAATTTCAATATATTACATTGTTAACCCATGACGGACATTGAGACGTACTATGTTTTACGTCATTAATTTAAATATTTTGAGTCATGGGCCGGGCTTGTCGGCACCATATGTTAAGGATAAAGGGATTGGGTGATCGCCGATGAGAGGCGCACCTTGAATATCAGCAGGGTAAGGGTTAGGATCGACCGGCCATGTATGGGCGCCCATGTATGAACGGCCAAGTCACCTATAAGAGTCAAATGTAACCCTAAAATCCTCATTCTCATGTGTTGTGAATACAAGAGTGCTCTTGCCTTATCTCCTTGGTTTCCTTCTCCTGCGTGTGATAGAGAGAGAGAGAGAGAGAGAGAGAGAGAGAGTGAGAGAGCGATCGAGCACTGTGTAGCGGCACGGCGACGGAGAGGCGGTAGAGCAGCGACGGCGGCTCCTTCTTCACTGCGACGCGGGAATCCTTCAAGGTGGCGGTTGAGCGGTGAGTGACACACCTTTTGCATTTTGTTTGAGCTTGCTTCCCTGGTTGTATGCTTGCAGCCATTCATGGCTCGCATACGGTGTTCGCCCCAGCTACGACCTGTGCGACAAAAGCGCACATTTTTGGCGCCGCTGCCGGGGAGTTGCCCTGCACCAAGCTCCAGTTTGCAGCTCGGGCTGCTGCGTGAAGTTTAATTTACACTGTAGGAAAGCGACTGTGTGTTATTGTTGAAGTGTTTCCGTGTTTTGCAATCTGTTTCTGCAATTTGTCTTCTGCATTTATGTTTCTTTTGTTATTTTTTCCGCTCCGCGTGTGGGCGTGCGTTCTGGTATCTAGTTTTCTGCGTGTGAGGGGGATTTCTGAATCCCCAGACTTGTGCTGTGTGTGAACCGCGCCGCGGCCAAGGCTGAAACCTAGAAAGAAACCCTAGAAAACTTATCTCAAAAAATAAAAAATAAAAAATTAAATTTTATTTTTAAAGAAAAAACCAAACGTGTGGAGAGGAAAGATTTTTTAATTGGAGAAATTTTTTTTGAAAAGAAAAACCCCCAATTGACTCCGACCCCGGTCCCGGTCTCGGTCTTTTGATATATATATATATAGGAGAGTGAGCCTCCATAGCTTTCTTTCAAGTGAGAGCTTATGGGAAGTTGTGCCCTATATGTAGCCCACTCCCCAAGGACTAAAGTGAGCATGTGGGATAAAGCCCTCACCCTTTCCTCCACAAGCAAATAGGCTTTCGTCCCTTCCCCCATAGGGAAACGGACTGTTTTGAGGACCACGAGAGCTCCGGATAGGCAAACACGATGCTGTAAAGCACGCTAGGACCCTTTGAATGATACGCTCGTTTCGAGCTATCACACGCCCTAGTCCAAGTTCGACCATAAGTAAGGGGGTCAAAAACGGGTTAAAGACAATACAAAAACAAGTAAAAACGGGGTGTGAAACACCTAAGAAACCACTTGTGTGGACTTCAAGGGTAGTCACCAACGCCCGTAGGGTACCCACGTCATATGCATCTACGCTCTGGTCGGGTGCTAGAGCCTGAGCCACTAGAAAGCGTTTCAGTCTACGCAGGCTCACACCATCCCTCCACGTTAGCATCTTGGCCTTCGGCTGGAACCCAAGGGAGTGCAACCCAAGATCCACAAATAGTGGATAGTGACTCGTCCTCTGACTCAAAAGCCATGGAAGGGCACCCTACCAAGAACCCTGAGGAGACAAGCCAAAACATGCCAGTTTGGGCTCCACAACCCGGATCTAGCATGTTTAGTCGTCTAATAGAGATCTTTAGGAGAGCTACACGCTCGGAACATGCGACAAGCGAAGTAAATGAAGAAGGAGGGGTAGTGGATTCGCCAGTCACATCTTATGTAGACCCTACCCTCCCAAAGAGTGTCTATGTGGATATCCTACCCACTTCGTTTAATGAGGGCCCTACTGAGCTACCACCTTCCGACGCGCTTCCTAAAGTAGAGATCCCTAGAAGCCAATCCATAAGAAGTGACATTGCGTCCACTTCAAGAGAACTGTTTGGCACACCAAGTCTAGATGGAATATTTCTCAATGAAAATTGGGAATATGATCTACACACAGAGACTCTAACTGACCTATACACGGGTTACACATACCATGTAGGTTGGTTAGAAGTCCTACGATCTACATCTAGCGCCACTAATCTAGAGGAGCAACAACAAATGATATGTGAGGTTATTCATAGAATTATCCAAATTGAGAGGCAAAATAGGGGAGTGAACTTAGTTTCCACTGGCCCTATGAGATTTTTGGATACGGGCAAGGCCAAACAACCAACTCTATCACAATTGGAGACTCCCTCGGTGAGTCCCATAGACCCTTCATATGTTATTTCGCCTGGAGTCTCAATGCAGGTTGAGCCCACGAGTAGTAACTTTAGCTTTCCAACCTTGGCTCAACTTTCCATTAAGGAATCCACAATGCCTACCCCAATGATGAGCATAACGGAAAGTGCACCTGTTACCGCTGTAGTTAGTACGACGCCGCTACCTAGTGGAATAGTACCTACAACAGTGCTGCGTGCCAGTGCCTATCGACCCTATGTACCTATCGCTACTCATGCTCATGTAGCTCCTACGCCTCTTAGTATGCCAATGGCGTATGCTCCACGACCGCCTTATCACAACCCTTATCCAAGAGGAGCTAGGCCTGGCCACATATCATATCCTACGTCATTTGCCAACATACCCAGACCAATGCCAACTCCTATCAGCCAAGCTATCCCAGAAGTGCCTCCACCAGCTATGCCTGCTCACCTAGGTGATCTCGTAGCGTTTGCTTAGACGATCGGATGATCTATTGCGGAAAACATGTGGGGTATGCCTGAGAGAGAACCTAGAAGCAAGGCAGTACAAGTGGCTAAGCTCACTCAAAACTTCAGTGGTAACGAGGATGTTAGGAAGCACATTGAAGTCTTTGAACACGTGTGTGATTCCTTGGAAGAGCACAATGAGCTGCATAAGTGTAAAGCCTTAGGCTTAACCTTGAGTGGGAAGGCTGGAGATTGGTATCGAACCTTAAGGGTTGAAGAGCGCACTCACTACCCCACTCTCAAGAGATTGTTCTTGAAAGAATACATACGTGAGGGTGTGCTTTGGGGAGTAGCATCTCAACTCCAAAAAGCTGAACGCGAGGAAGGGGAGTCAGTGAGAGACTTTATAAGTCGATTGAAGCATCTAAATTCTCGCTGCACTCCGATGAGCGCTTCAATAATAACCAACTGCTCGATAGATTCATCCGAGGATTGCACCACGAGGACATATACAATGGCCTAGTCATTAGAGGTCTTACAACGTGGAAAGCAGTCACTGCCAATGCAATCCAGTTAGAAGACAACTTGATGATTGCAGGTAAAAAGGTGTCTTCGGAGACAAAATCCGTTAGTTCGCAAGTATCTGGGCACGAGCCAATGATGGTAAAACCTATTGCCAAGGAGCCCAAGATATCCGAAATGTCTGTGACCGACCTTACTAAGGCTCTCCAAGAATACTTTAGGGGTAATCGAGCTCCTCAGAATAGCCATATATACCCAAGGAGAGAGCAACAATGGTGTTCGGTGTGCTTAGGACCACATAGCATGAGTGAATGTCCCACATTTAGAGTCAAATTCAATGGGAATTGCAATGCATGTGGTAAGTACGGCCATCAATCTAAGGATTGCCTAGTACTTAAGCAAATGTTGGCAAATCAGGCACCACTAGCCTGGTCAAACACACCTCAAGTACCTGCGCTAATGCCTGCACAACCTGTCGAGCAACCGTCACAGCACATAGTTCCAAGGAACCCGAATGTAGTCCAGTCTGTGCCGTTACCACCGCTAGTGCTAGGACCACAACCTCCACATCCAAGGATTACCCCTATAAACCAGATGGGTTGTGAGTCGCATAGTGCGTGTGGGGATTATGAAGAGGAGATAGACCCCACTGCTCCATATGGGATTGATACGTTTGAAATGATTCCCCAGTACTACATGGAGGATCATTTCGGGCAAGTCAAGCCTGTATATCAAGCGGCTGCTCTCGCCACAAGAGGGAAAAACCTTAATACCTTGGCGAGGAGACCACCTCTTCAATGCTACGATTGTGGTGGACCGCATCGTGTAGCGGAGTGCCCTAATAGGCTACAGAAGATCGCTACTCAAATGCAACCAAATCAAGGGAGCACATCAGGAATGCCGGTACTTACATGTAATCGTTGTGGCATAGATCATTTGATCGCTCAATGTCCACATAATCCTAATGCACCCAAGATTACGCCATTGAATTTGGTTGAGGTCACCAACTAAGCACGAGGAACCACACCCGTTGTACCCGCCGCGAATGTAGTTACACGGTCAATGCTTCAAAATCAAAACTACATTCTTGAAGAGAGGGATACTGCATCAATCGCTCAGGCAAAGAAAAAGAAAACACGGCGGAAGAGATCGCTTAATGCCACGAGCTCCAAGCCTAGTTCAAAGACTAACATAGGGACAGGAGACGACCCCGTGTATATGAATGATCCTGAAGATGATTCTGATTCAATAGAAACCATGGGGACCAAAGCCACCTTAAGGGAGGAACCCACTCGGGAGCTCAATGAAGGAGAATCAAGCAAGTACATAAATAAGGAAAAACAGAAGGAAACTTCCTCGGCCCCACAACCAAGTCAGTTAATGCCCTCTCGACCACCCAAACTGACTGAGACTCCCCAAGACAAGCCACGTGGGCCAAAAACCCTCAAGAAAAAGATTGGAACTTACCCAAACCCAGTTGAGGAGATTGAACAAGTGCAACACTTAAGGGGTTTGGTGGAAGAAACACAAAGAGAACTGGAGCCAAACCCAAGAAAAATCAAAATTCCAGACACAGTGTTTCCTACGCAAGTTCAGCCTCACAGGAACCATAAACCGTTAGCTATACCTAGTATCATTCGGAAAGAAAGTGAGGATAGGACATCAGGAAGTGGGCAAACACCCTTTTTGCTTGAAAGAATGTTTAGTGAGGGAATGCCTGTCCCTATCGAAGAGGAAGTGATTCCATCTTCACCAGTTCCTAGTCAAGGAGCGATATCTCGAAAAGTACCATTGAATGTGTCCAAGCTAATGGATTTCATGTCCTCTGAAATCAGAACCACGATCATATCCAAATTATACGGAGATCCTGAGCTATTCTTAGCTCTTCGGGCATTTCTCAATGGAGAACTAAAGGCAGGGCTACCACAATTTGCAAATATGGATAGACCCAACACGCTTCAAGATGAAGGGGAGCATTGGGATCTACAACCCAACCTAGATGAAAACTCGATCGTGGAAATACCTGTTAACAAGTTGGGACAGTACTTTGAAGGTGACGAATCTAATGCAACCCTCCCCATTACTACCAAGGGATTAACTCTAAAGGGAATCCTTGATGGTGGTGCTGGAGTGAGCATTGTGACTAAAAACTGTTGGGAATCCATGGGGAGACCTCACCTCGAAGTCACAAACAGAGTGGTTAAGATGGAAAACGGAACTATTGCTAAACCTATTGGAATGTTAAGGGACCTTAAGATCAAGGTTTTGGGATACAATGTAAGACATACCTTCATTGTAATGGATTTCTCCAAGCATCCTATGTCATATCAAATGATCTTAGGACGTCCTTTCATGAGCGAAGCACAAATGGTACATGACTGGTCGAAAAACCATGTCTACCTACAATTCCAGGACTCTGTCATTCGAGTTGATCTTGAGAATGGTCGTGCACATTCTTTAGGAAGCAAGGTTATCATTGATAATCGATCGGATACCACTATTCACTCCGCCCCATTAAGGTATTACTATACATGCAAAAAAGAGACTGATGATGGGAAAGATTCTCCTTATATGGATGTCCTACCAGGTATGACTGAGTCGGATAACGTGGATTGGGTACACCTAGCGGCAACCATAGACACATGGGAAAATAGAGGCACAAGTTGGGTAACACCTGAGGGGCAAGACATGCCACCATTAGTGCCAATAAACATGATAGGTGTTATGCACTTGACTCCTGATGGCGAGAAAGTGGCAAACTCCACTGACACTGAAAGTAGCGAAGACTCTGACCAATGCAACTCTGAGTATGAATCTCAAGAAGAAACTAACTCTGAGCCTGATGGGGGGGATGAATCAAATATTCACCCAAATGTGGAAGCAAGGTGCTCAAGGCCTAGGACAGTGACCTCCTGCAGTTCATCCGAAAGTGAAGATCGACCAAGTGAGTCCGAATCTGATAGAAACAAAAATCAAAAACTTGGTAAGAAGAAAACGAGACATAAGCGCCAACGCTATCGAGCTAATGTACGCACTGCAATAAACAAGGAAAGATCCACTGCAGAATGGCTTAGTTATGTAGGAGCCATTGATGCTCATCGAAAGTTAGCGGATAATTGGGGACAATACCTCCAAAGTGTCATGTGGTGTATTCCGCAACCTCATGACGTCGCCCAATTAGAAATCGAAGAGAAGCCGAAACTAAGTCGTACTGCAAGAAGGCGGCAAAACCAAGAGTTGGCTCAGCAACAAAAGGAAGCGGAATTGAAAGAAAAAAGCCTGGCACAACAAGAACCAGTAGACTTACACCCCGCACCCGAGCATTTCAAATCATTTACCACAGGGGAACGTAAAGTGGTCTACACAAAAGCCCAACGAACGCCTACCAATGGGAGTAGCGGTGTCTACGATGGCCCTACGACGGTAGTTAAGGAGATAGACTTAGCAGATCCGGGTGAGGAGTCTAAACCAGTTTTTATTGCTCAAGACCTCACCCAGTCAGAGGAAGCTGCACTTAAGAAGCTTCTTAAAGAATTCAAGGACATATTTGCTTGGACATATCATGATATGAAGGGTGTTCCACCCTCGGTGGTGCAACACACGATTCCAATGATTAGCACTGCTAAACCAGTCCAGCAACGTCCCTACCCAATGAATCCTAAGTACGCAAAGATTGTACAAGAGGAAATTGAAAAGCTTGTAAAATGTGGATTCATATACCCTATTGAGCACTCAGAATGGGTTTCTCCGATAGTCATCGTACCAAAGAAGAATGGGAAACTCAGAGTGTGCGTTGATCTCAAAAAGGTTAATGCAGCCACCAGAAGGGATCATTACCCCTTGCCATATTCGGAACATGTGCTTGAAAGAGTGGCAGGCAAGGAGGCATATAGCTTTTTAGATGGGTACTCGGGTTACAATCAGATCACAATTACAGTCGAGGACCAAGCTAAAACAACATTTATCACGGAGTTTGGAGTGTTTGCCTTTCGCGTCATGGCTTTTGGCTTGACCAATGCACCTGCAACATTCCAACGATTGATAAACACCGCCTTTAAGGAATATCTAAGGGACTTCTATGAAGCTTTCTTAGATGATCTTTGTGTTCATTCCTCTTGGGATGAGCACTTGATGTGTTTACGAAAAATATTTGAAAGGTGTAGATTATATCGCATCTCCTTGAATCCTTTCAAATGCCAATTCTGGGTTAAACACAGAGTTATCTTAGGGCATATAGTGTCCAAAAATGGGATTTCCACGGACGAGAGTAAAATCAAGGTCATTCTGGAACTGCCACCACCCACCAACTACAAGGGAGTCCAACGCTTTATGGGCCACGTTGGTTATTATCGAAGGTTTATTCTCTTCTTCGCCGAGATTGCTCGACCATTGTATAAGCTTCTCATTGAGTTTATTTGGACCGAAGAATGTGACCGTGCCTATGAGCTATTAAAGAAGGCCTTGGCGAGTGCTCCAATCTTGAGAATGCCTAACTGGGATTTACTCTTCCATGTGCATATTGATGCATCAAACTTTGCTATTGGGTGTGTGTTAACTCAACCTGGAGAACACAAGCTAGACTACCCCATTAGCTTTGCCAGTCGCGCCAGTTGAACGATGCTGAGATGAACTACACCACTACGGAGCGAGAAGGGTTGGCAATGATATATGCAGTAAGGAAATTTCGTTATTACCTCCTTGCCACCAAGTTTGTTTTCTATGTGGATCATCAAGCATTGTTGTATCTGGTAAACAAACCATGCTCCACAAGAAGAATCACACGATGGCTATTGATTCTTCTTGAGTTTGATTTCACTGTTGTTGTGAGACCTGGCAAAAAACATGTTATGGCTGATCATTTGTCTCGCATACCTAATGGTGAGGCTCCTACGGGGGTTGATGATGACTTACCTGACACTTCCCTGTTCATGGTGGAGACAATGCGTGAATGGAGTGAGAAGATTGTTAACTTTTTGGTTAATGGCTTTCCACCCAAGGAGCTTCGTAAAGATCTAGCTCGAAAGCTGATCAATGAATGCGAACCCTATTGCCTGATAGTAGGGACTCTTTATAAAAGAGGAAAGGATGATGTTCTTAGGCGTTGTGCCCGAGAGGATGAGTATCTATACATTTTGCAAGAGGCACATATGGGCGTAGCCGGTGGTCACTTCTCAGGAGACTTAACTGCGCGAAAGATCTTATAATCAGGGTATTGGTGGCCCACTATGTTCCAAGATGCATCACTCTTTGTGAAGGGTTGCGATGAATGCCAACGATACAAGAAACCCCAACGGAAAGATCAGATGCCCCTACATCCAATCAAAGTAAACCAACCATTTGAAAAGTGGGGTTTAGACTTTGTAGGTCCAATTAGCCCAGTGGCCCGAAACACACAATCTCGCTATATTATTGTGGCCACTGACTATATGACCAAATGGGCTAAAGCGAAAGCGACACGTAAGGCAGATGCGAGGACAACAGCCAAGTTCCTCTTTGAAAATATAATCACACGCTTCGGTTGTCCTTTTGAACTTGTGAGCGACAATGGGACGCATTTTATAAATGACGTGACTAAGGAGCTCACAACAAATTTCATGATATCCCATTATAAATCTACTCCTTATTATCTGCAAGCGAATGGCCAAGCTGAGAGTACAAACAAGACATTAATCTCTGTTTTGACAAAGACAGTTGAAGCTCATCGCACGGATTGGGATCTAAAGCTTACGATAGCTTTATGGGCCTATCGTACTGCGTACAAAGTGGCTATTAATTGCACACCATTCAAAATGGTATATGGCCAAGAAGCAGTCATGCCGTGGAAATTTGTCATTCCTAGTCTTCGTGTTGCTACTCAAGAGGGTTGGGATGGTAATCCCTTAGTAGAGCGTCTATATATCCTTGAGCGGCTAAACGAAGAAAGACAATTGGCTGTATACAATGCCCTTGTGGAGAAGGATAGAAGGAACAAATGGTTTGATCGCCACCTGAAGGACAAGGACATCAAGGTTGGGGATAAAGTCCTGATGTATGGAGTGCGTAACGAAAAGAAGAAGCTCAAATATGCTAGTAAGGGACCGTATAGAGTATGTGAAATTATCCCGCAAGGTACCATTAGAGTGGAGACTCTCGACGGAGTTGAAACCATTGGATTCCTTAATGGGAGTAAATTCAAAAGATACTATGACCCCCTGAGCCAAGAGGAGTTACATGCAATCCATCAAAAGAAGGCAGCTAAAGAACAAGCTGAGCTTAAAAAGATACAAGCGAGAGTCGAAGCCAAAGAACGTCAACAGCGTGCTAGGCGACAACGAGAAGCCAACTTGGGAATTACGCAAGTATTTTTCGAGGAAGCAGAGGAGGATGCACTGGAATCTGACCCACCTCTAAGATACCCAATTGAGTTACAGAGTCCTTACGGGGAGGTGCTGTATAATGCATTATTGGATACAGGAGCTCAACACAATTTGCTATCATATGGCGTGTGGTGTCAACTTGGAAAACCACCTTTATCCAAGAGCGCTATCCAAGTTCAAGGAATCAACAAGAAAAAAACCCCTGTCTCAGGAGTTCTGCACACTCCGGTTGCCTATGACAAGGGGACCGTAATTCAAAGCTTTTTGGTTATGCCTGCGGGTACCATGGAAGGGACTGTAAACTTAGGGCGCAAATGGGTGATGGCCACCAAGTGCAATATCGATTGGGCAACTAGACGAGTCACAACGCAAGAACCAACACTAGGTCTGACTGCTCAAAATCCCGCACCTAAGTCATCCACTCAAATGCTAGATAATGAAAAATCACAAAGTCCAGTGGCAAAACCATCTTTGATTGTTTGCCACCCCTCTAACGCTTCAACGCCAAGAGTGGAAACATGCAGGGTGGTCTCTAAAGCTCCGCTTACTATGCCAAAAAACACATACAAATGGGTCCCAAAAGCTTCGTTAATAGCTACTTCCCTTGCTCAATCTCGTTCAGCCACCAAGAAGCCTCGTAAAAGGAAAGCAGCTACCCACCCGAGAAAGGGCAATGTAACATCGCGATGGATCCCTAAAAAATTATTAGTAGCCCAAGGGTACTACGAGGGGAATGACCAGATTTGGGTCCCTAAACATAAGCTGAATCTCTCTACATCACCTGTAAAACCTTGCAAACCAATTGTTGCCACCCCAATGACAATTCAAGACCGTGGTAAGGGAAAGGTAACAGAGTGCTCCGTACCACTTCTTCCAGAGTTAGTTTGGATTCCCAAACGATATCGATCAATACCACCTAGCTCAGGAAGGGGGGAGTCACATGAAGCTTCTAGCTCTTCATGCCAAGCACACACTCATATAGAAGTTTCTACATGCTCTACACCTACTCTTGTCAACACCCAACAAAAAACCGATGAGTCTACGTCTCCCCTTATAATAGTATCGTCGGAAACCATTTCCTCCATTCGTCAATGGGAGCGTACACTACCATCTCTGCAATTGGATGTGGCCACAAGGGTCATAAAAAGCTATCTGCCCACATCACAACCTATGACCCGCTGGACAAATTGGTTCCAAGAGGCTGCAACATCATTGCAAATAATATGATCTACCCAAGGAAAGGGGGAGCATGTACTCACACTCGACATTCTAATGCTTCCTCCTTAACCTTCTCCCCTGACCATGTAATTGCTAAATTCAAGGGGATGTATATATATAGCTTCATACAAAAAAAAAAGTAAAAAGAGCAAGAGCACAAAAAGAGGAGAAATATCCGTATACAATCAAGAATTAGATTGACCTGTCATAAACCTACTGATGCTATATCTGTGTTTGCAGATATGGCAGATGCACAATCATCATACACTTCATCCACTCCCACCTTTGGTGAGAGGTATCATCTGTACCTTTCTCAGATATTCCACATGTGCTATCCTGTAATTGAAACTGAATGGGATCATATAGATGTACTAGCCAGAGAGGAAAATGTTGAGGAATTAGAATGGCTAATTTGCCTATTAACCATGACTGACCCCTACTCCGTAGAGGACATATCCCCATTAGCCCAATGCTTTCCTTTTCCACAAGATGACTATCCTCGCATGGTTACATTCTTGATGAGTTTATGTGGATGGGAAAATGAAAAGGAAATATCTAACAATGATGAATGGACGGATGAAACTCATGGCACTACTGAGGTTGACTTTATTTATTTGGATGATGCGGATAGAGGCTTAGCCTTAGGACTAGAGCCAGGACTCTACAACATCCTCTTACCGTATCCTCAGTAGTAGTGTGGTGACTGGTAGGTAGGTTAGTGTTTTCAAGTTTTTTCTGGTTTGGATTCCTTAAACGAGTCTTTAATTTTTCACACTGATGTGCCTCTCGAGGTATAGTGCTTGTTAGTTGATTGTACAGGTTGAAAAGTTTGAGGTGGGTTCGCTTTCAAGTCCTGAGATAGCCGCAACGCTCATACATAAATATCTCATCAAATTGCGGGCATTTCTCTCATCGCATCAAGGAAATCTCCAAATACAGGTGTAATTCTTCCATACCCACGCTCTTTCGTTTTTACTGTTTAATTAATTGCATAAACTATAATGCATGACCACATGGAAATTGTCAATGTACTACTTAGTTTTTGAAGTTGCTTGCATGCTAGTGTAAATCATTAATGAGCTTAACTTTATTGGAAATATTCCTAGGCAGCATGACGTCTTTAGTTAACCTTGGAATATGATTGTCTTAGGTCTAGGGTCAAACCATCTTAATGTTTGACACCTGGCCATGTGTGTGTTGACCTCTAGGACGTAGCTATTACCCTTTGTCGAAAGGATGCAAGACAAATTATAGTTCAGGAGAGCGAAGATCAAAAGAAATAGATTTTTTTTTAAAAAAAGCCTATAATAAATGGCAATACAAGTCTATGATGTGCTTTAATATTGGCCTATCGCCTTATTGATACTTGGTAGGCGAGGAGTATTCTACTCCAGACCGATGCCTTGGTTGGTAGGGGGTAGCCTTGCCTAAGGTGAACTAATAGATTCCTGGATAATGCCTTGTGTTAAACATGGTACCAGGATCGATGTTAGTTTTGCCTTAGGAAGGTCGCCATTGTGTATAAAAATTGTCACGTGCGTAAAGAAATAAAGGCAAAAGGCTCCTGTAACTCTGATGTTTCTTGTGTCCCTAGGCTCGTGGTATTAACTTGTTCTTAGAGTAGACACAGTGTGGTCATCTGTTTATTTATTAAGCTTGGTTATTTTCCTTGACTTAAGCCAGTTATAAACCTTGATTAACCTTTGACACCTTGCTAACTCTTGATTTACTTTCAATAATTTTAAACTCCTGTTAATTTGCTACACTAGCTCATTCATGTGACCCTTAAACTAAGTTCTCATAGCAACATCCATTGTGGTCTAACATGCTTGAATTTATACACTTTATATCTTTTGAATTCCAGCATACTTTCACTCTACTTCCCTGTTTTGCAGACGGTCCACCACAACAACCCTATCGAGCTTACCATACCATAGCTTTCGAGGACGGAATCTACATCAGGAAGGGGGGCATGTTAACCCATGACGGACATTGAGACGTACTATGTTTTACGTCATTAATTTAAATATTCTGAGTTATGGACCGGGCTTGTCGGCACCATATGTTAAGGATAAAGGGATTGGGTGATCGCCGATGAGAGGCGCACCTTGAATATCAGCAGGGTAAGGGTTAGGATCGGCCGGCCATGTATGGGCGCCCATGTGTGAACGGCCAAGTCACCTATAAGAGTCAAATGTAACCCTAAAATCCTCATTCTCATGTGTTGTGAATACAAGAGTGCTCTTGCCTTATCTCCTTGGTTTCCTTCTCCTGCGTGTGATAGAGAGAGAGAGAGAGAGAGTGAGAGAGCGATCGAGCACTGTGTAGCGGCACGGTGGCGGAGAGGCGGTAGAGCGGCGACGGCGGCTCCTTCTTCACTGTGACGTGGGAATCCTTCAACGCGGCGGTTGAGCCGTGAGTGACACACCTTTTGCATTCTGTTTGAGCTTGCTTCCCTGGTTGTATGCTTGCAGCCATTCGTGGCTCGCATACGGTGTTCGGCAAGTCCCCAGCCTACGACCTGTGCGGCAAAAGCGCACATACATTATCAAGATTACCAATAAAATAGAAAATAAAAAACTTACCATTTAAATATTAGCAAAATTTGAATAACAAGAGAAATAAAATTCCTTATAACCTTTTCCTTTTCCAAACTTAAAAAGCTGCAAACCAACACAAAAGCTTCAAAAACTGCACACCAAAGATTTTGAATTAGTTTCAATAGCACAAGAACAACATACGAGAGAGGATGCAACCTGTAAAGTTTTTCCCAAAAAAAAAGAGAAGAAGGACTAACTTAAATGAATACCATGATAAATTAGCATTATCTACCAACAAAACTCAGAGGTTCGAAACCTGCAAAGAGCAAAGAGACAAATTTTAATATATTACATTATCAAGATTACCAATAAAATAGAAAATAAAAAACCAACCATTTAAATATTAGAAAAATTTGAATAAAAAGAGAAAGAAAATTTCTTATTAACTTTTCCTTTCCCAAACTTAAAAAACTGCCCCGCAGAAAAACACCAAAGCTTCAAAAACTGCACACCAAAGATTTTGAATTAGTCTCCATAGCACAAGAACAACATATCATGAGAGAGGATGCAGCCTATAAATTTTTACCCAAAAAAAACAAGAGAAGAAGGACTAACTTAAATGAATACCATGATAAATTAGCATTATCTCATTGAGCTTCTATTCAAAGGAGAAAATATTTTACCAGAACATGAACATACTAAAGAAAAACCTATCTGAGAAGAAAGACTACCTTCAAGAACACAATGAGAAATCGACAATATCTCAAAGAGATTATGTCCAAATGAGATAAAAGTTTACCATAATATAGACATATTAGAGATGATGCTTACAATAATGTTTTATGAGAACCAAAACAAGGAAGCGTGAAATATGATAAAATCGAATTTCACAGAGAAGAAAAGAAGGGAAAGTGAAAAGGGGGGAAAATCAAACATGAAAAGTGAAAGAGGGAAAGAAATTCGTGATTGGGAAGAAACATTCACTACTCTGACACTATAATATTTTATTGTGAGGACCACAAGGCACATCTGACATTTCTTTAGTTTTTTAATATTTGGTCCCAATATTATATTCCACTAATAGCTTGATCTTATAAGATTTGGTGGTTGAAAAGAGTTACATGGATCTAGAATCCCAGCTCTCTCATTGGCTAGCCCATTCTTTTTTAAATATTTTCTAAGAGGACCCTTTTGTGAGTCCATATTTTTCCTAATGCTCGAGGGACTCTAGATGCCATCGACATAGTGGTGACATGGTTTTTTTAATATTTTCTTAGAGGACCCTTTTGTGAGCCCATATTTTTCCTAATGCTTGAGGGACTCTGGCTCGGGGTGTTCACTATATGTAAACTCTCTATATCAAGTGCGTTCAAGGCCTATTTAAAAAACCCCTTATCTATAAAATTTTCATGAATAAAACAAACCCTTTTTCTATTCAATATGTAAATACCCCCTTTAAATGGTACCCTTCTGTATGTAAAGAATGTGTAAAAAGGGGACTTTAAAAACCCAAAGGAACCTCGACTACATTTTCCAGACTCTGCATGAGCACTTGCCCAATCTAAAGAACCATTGTTTCTAACGTGATTGGGTCCGAAGCCATTGCATAAGATTTCTCAATAGCAAGGTCTCACATTTGCAAGAATACAAGGGCACTGGATGCTAAAAATCATGGCCCTCCAAGGGGGTTATATGAAAGGAAGTGGCTCCATGCAGTGCATGAACTGAGTGCTAGGATCATATTTTCCCAACAGGCCACACCGCATCAAGTGCAACTCAAACAACATGGGAACAGGACATTGGGGGTCAATCAGGAAGGATGCATGGAAAGATAGATTCAAAATAAGTACACTCCACTATAGAACTCCTATCTTTTATATAAATTTTGTGGCTAAATTTATCATCTCTTATATGTAGGAGAAAATTGTGGGTCATCTCGCGACCACGTAAAAAAGTAGAGGTGAATTACCATTGGAACCATTATGATATAGATGCTTAGAATCATTTTATGGATGCCAAGGTCATCACATAGGATCAATGGACTCAAGCAATAGGGGCCTTTGCCAATGAAGAGGTGAGTAACTAAATAATGTTAGTGGAATTAAATTTACATTGATGTAAGGTAGGTATCCATTTTTGATGCATGGATGTGTAGGGGGACCAAGAAGATCCAGAAGATGAGGAAGAGCAATGTGGGGACAATGAGGAGGATGACCTAGCCTAGGCCTAGACCCTTTACATTTTGCCATGTATATTTTATATAGGCAATGACTTTTTGAACTCAATAGTTTCATAAATACACGCAATTTTATTTTAAGTGTCTTGGTTATTTGCAAGTATGTCTATACTTGAGTTATGTTGTGTTCTTTTCTGGATTAGCCGAGACAGATATGCTAGTGTTGCACTTCGTAATGAAAATTTTGTGTATTGACATGCATAAATAAAAAACCTGAGAGCTCTTCTTATAGGATGCATAAATAAAAAACCTGAGAGCTCTTCTTATAGGATGCATGGTATAGCCTTCAAGGAGAGCTCTCATTGAGGCTACATGGTGTAACCTCAAGGAGACATCTTTGTGTTTTTATTATATGCGCATGCGCAACCACAGTTACAGCTATACACGTGGCCACATACACAGCCCACTAACGCAGCCACATGCATGGCCATACATGCGATCATTTGTGTGGCCAATTAGTTGCATGCATGGCCACGCTCATGGTGGTAGGCGCCAAGCCGTGCATCTAGCCTCGTAATTGGTCGCGCATAATAATTTTTAATTTCCCTTTTCCTTATTGAAGACATGTCTATGCCTGTGGCCATAGCCCTTATCCCTTGTAGTGAACTCCCTTCAAAGTTACCTCCTTCTTGAGTCTAATAAGACCATCTCATCCAGCTTTTGTCAAGTGTTGAGCATTTATCATGGACTTTGTATAAGATGAGTAGGTTTGACTTGATGGAGCTCAAGCAAGAACCGGAGTAATGGTAGCCAAAGTATTCATTTATTAGAGCTCCTCCAATTTTGGATCTTTGTTATCTTGGATTATGAAAAAATGAGACTCATGTAGTACCTATGTAGACTTAACAAGATCACAATTGAATAGGGCACTCAACAAGATTACAATTGAATATCTCTTCTACTTCTTTGAAAGAGTCATCCATAATATTCTTGAAAATTTACATTTTCTACATTTAAAAATCCCATTGATATGATAATTGTCTTTCACAACTAGCTTTCTAGACTAGCTACCAAGACCCAAGGTTTTCAATGAGCAGGTGTCAAAGAGTTAGTGAAAGTACTTCAATTAACATATTCAAATTATATATTCTTGAATCTAACATAAAACTTTCATAATCATCCACAATTGACTGGCACATGTGCTCCAATTAACTTTTCTCCCTCTTACAAGAGTATCTCTTCTACTTCTTTGAGAAGAGTCATCCATAATATTCTTAAAAAAATACATTTTCTACATTTAAAAATCCCATTGATATGATAATTGTCTTTCACAACTAGCTTTCTAGACTAGCTACCAAGACCCAAGGTTTTCAATAAGCAGGTGTCAAAGAGTTAGTGAAAGTACTTCAATTAAACATATTCAAATTATATATTCTTGAATCTAACATAAAACTTTCATAATCATCCACAACAGACATGGCACATGTGCTCCAATTAACTTTCCTCCCTCTTACAAGAGTATTTACTTTATTGGTTATAATATAAAGCTAAAAATTATATTCATCACCATACTCTATGTGCATAAGATAAAGCAAGAACCTGAGCAACATTTCCTTCATCTATTGATATTGTTGCTTGCATTAGCTGAATTGTTTAATGAAGGGCAATTTGATTATGAAGAGAGTAGTCCCTCCACTTGTGGATAAGTTTGATAATCCCAATGTTGACATGAGGAGAAAGAGTGTTATTCTTGATAAAGAATGGGAGTACATGCATGCACACACCCTCCATTGTTCTTGAGAGTTCAAATCATATGAATTGGACCTATAGCATTATCATTTGTATATGCAAGTTTTTTATTTACATTTCCAAAAACTATAAAAGAAAAGGCATTTTAGTACATTTTATCTCTGATATCTTCGCGCTCAAAGATAAAATGCAAATCTTTGAAGTTGTAAGTTCTACAATCCGTTGAGATAAACGTTTTTTTGTGAACACTACTTCCTTCTCTATCCCAGCTTATTTGATAGATTCTCTATCCCAACTTATTTGATATTATGTGATTATGTATGAAGCCTTGCATAATATATATTAAAATGTAATTCACATGTGTATGACTTGTTTTTGCCTTCGTAGTTGTGTTGTTAATTGATCTTTATATATCGTTTCGAATCTCAGGCATAAAGTCATCTAGCTTTGCCGTGTGGCGTGTAGCCTAACGGCCGCTTCTCTCTGGCCATTCATGTTACCATAGAGCATTCATGAAGGCCGCAGCGTAGTGGAGGATGCTTAAACTGAATCTACAGTGCGGATGAGATAAACTCGAGTTACAATGCATGGCTAGGCATACAGTAAAGATGCGGGAAAAAAAAAAAAGAAGAAGTAACAACTACATGCCAATGCTTCGAATAGAAACAGGAACAAACTCCTGTTGAGGTATGAAATCTTACAGGGGGTTGTTACATGCCAATGCCACTGATGTGAAATTGTGCCATTTCCAAATAGATTAAAGCTGGAGAACATAGGTACTGCTATCAAGTTAAAAGTCCCAGATTTGCATTGTTTGTTCATCGAGCTGATCAACTGTGTTGAAAGCAAGCAGTTCATGATCTCCAAAGGATAAGCCGGAGCCACTAGTAGTCTCCAATTCATCTTGACATGCATGTGCGTCATAAAGCTGCTCATCCTGTCGGAGAACATGGTATAAGGGCTCGTCCATGAACGCCTGCATCATGCAACTGAAAGCATCGCATGATGATCCAATATAGGCGCAGCCGCTACTACCACTGGAGACACTCTTATTTGAATTGCTCATGTCGATGTCTTCATTATTGACTTTGCTCTGCAGACCGGCGTACTGATCCATGGCATCCAGCTGCTCCAAGAAACTTTGAAGCTCTCCATACTTCACCTTGCTCTCTTTAAATTCTGCCCCCTTCGTACTTCTGTAGTGCCAGTCCCGTTTATGTACTGCCAAACTATCGGTAACTGACCCATTAAGTTTAGCACCGAGAACGACGGTGTGATCGGCATCATATGATCTGGTGGCACTGCAGGGATGTGCGTCCACCAGCTGTTGATTATCAGCACTAGAGTGATTACAAGCCAGTACCTCATCCTTCGCCTGCTGCTGATGGCGCTGGCGCTGGTGTTCTGCGTTCATTTGGGCAGCGGCTTCTTGAACTTGCAGAGTTGCCGACGACGTTTGATCTCGTAAACTTTCGAGCATGCAACGATGAATTTGTTGAAGCCTCTGATTGACATGATAAGCATGAATATCATGAGCTGCTGCGAAACCGTCTGTTGATAGATGAACCTGCTGCCAACTAGGCCGTATCAAGCCTTTATTCATGATACGATCACCTTCCCAGGCCGAAGTCGTCTGATGATCATCAGGCGAACCGGCCATGGGCTCCAACGGCATTTTGGACATCATTGGAGAATTATACTTTGGGTACACAAAGCTGCTCGAGGCAATGCCGGAGGAAGTGATTGCCCAGTATTGTAGCCTTTGCTGTTGTTGCTCTTGCTCCTGCTCGGGTGGTCTTCTCCGATATTCATCCGAGAAGGAACGATTTCTAGAAGAAAACACATTATAGCAGCACCGCTTGGATTCGACACTAGCTACATCTGATTTGCATAAACCTAATTCGGATGGCGTGGACAGTACATTCTCGGTGCTAAATAGTTCTGCAGGTGGAGGAAGAGAAAAAATGGGACTGGATTTGGATGCTGCATGGGCATGCTGATGTGAAGGCGGTGGAAAGGGGAGGCCGGGCACTGCACCTTCGTGTAATAAGCGGCGCGAAGTGGTACTAGTACTATTAGTGGTATTATTACTAGTAACCGTGCAGGAGACACCGGCTGTAATCGATGAGGCAACAACATGACTAGCTGAAGTCATCATATTTATCTGCTCCTCATGCAGCGTAATTACCGCAGAAGAAGAATATGGAGCTGCTGCAGCTGCTGGACGTCCTCCTGCAGTTGCTTTATTTAAATGGGGGGAAAGATGTGCAGAAGCGTAATGGGGTACTTCACCTGCTTCGGCAGCAACATCATTGGAATTCCTGGTGGGAAGATTGAGGTGAGCATCGGGCCCATAGAGCTTGCGAGCTGCATGGTCGTAGGCCATGGCGGCTTCGCGGGCCGTTGCGAAGGAGCCAAGCCAGAGCCTGGTGCGCTTCTTGGGCTCTCTGATCTCTGCCACCCATTTGCCCCACGTGCGCTGCCGCACGCCCCTGTAGTCGCACGATGCATTCTCCGGTCCCCCTTTCCCTCTTGTTGGCCCCTTCTTCCATCCGGCCGCGCCTGCCTTCGCCGTATTATTGTTGCCGCCGCCGCCTCCACCTCCTGCGCTTGCACTGCCGGCCCCACTAGCTGCGCTACTCTTACCACCAATGCTAGTACTGTATGATTTGTCTTCAGTTGGAAATATTCCGCCTACAGTAACTGTCTCATTTTGATCACCAACAATTTTCATTTGGTCACCAAAAAGAGGTTGCTGCTGGCCGGCGCAGGTGCCTTCCTTCTTTAAGTATTTTACATTATCCATCTGTGCACAGAGAGACAGACAGAGCTCGGTTAGCTTTTACTTAGCTGCGCGGCACGAAGCAAAAATGAAGACGGCCTAAAGGCTAAGCTTGGATGATTGGGGTACTGAGTGGAACCAAAGCTAGTGGTGGCGAGTAATGCTAAAGCTGCAGCTCATTAACTTTAACTATAGCAGCCTAGCAGTTAGCACCACGATGGAAATCTAGAATTCAAGTTAAGAAGTGGGAGAGGAACGTTGAACCTGTAATTCATGAGCAGCGCAGGCGAGTCGACCCAACGCACTCTCTCAGACTAGATTTTTATTTCTTTGTCTTCTTGACAATGCAGGAGCTGGATGCTTCTCGCCGTCATGAGCATACGAATTTCTTTTAATACCGACTCCTTCGGTTTCTTTATTTTTCACAACGGAACTCTTATCGATTTACTCAAGTGAAGGTTCACGTTCACCTGTATGTTTCGGATTTTACTTCCACAACACGTGAAACCTGCGTTTCTTTAAATGAGCATACCAGCATGAATCCCACAGCCACCATCAAACACCCCGGTTCCCCAACCTTCTCTCTCTCTCTCTCTCTCTCTCTCTCTCTCTCTCTCCATTCATTCATAGATTATTAGCAGGCTTGGGAGCTCCTCATTGTTGTTTAGGCAGTGAACGAATAGAAATTGCAATCAATAGCATCCGAATATAAAGCTAGTTTCGTTAGAACTTTCCAACATACATCTGAACATAAATCTAGTTTCATTAGAAATTTCTAATATGGTTTAATAGCAAATATAATGTAACCTAGTACCAATATTACGACCCTAAAAATCCGTCACAAGGTAAGGTAACAACGCCGCAGCAGCAGCAGCATCATTAGAAAATTTCACGGATTACTGGTGCGCACAAGCAGAGCCCACTCTTCATGTTAATCAACCTGATATCGATGTACTGCAGCGTGTCTGCAATAGAATGTGATGCAGTGAAAAGCTGCAGGTTTGTGATATGATGAACTCCAGACACTCAGAGGGGCAGCGGGCAGGTGGATCGACTGATCAGCCCGTGTACATGAATGATTGTTTTATAAGGGACTTTTCATATGCGCCACAGCGCCAGGTAGCTAAAATTAAGCGAGTAATTTTGGCTGCTGCTGCTGCTGCTGCTGCTGCGTATTATTATATTTATACCCTGCCACCTGCTGGGACGTTCAGAAAGAACAAATTCATGTCTGTGGCCCCTGGGCACTGGGGGTTACGGTTACCTTCCTAGACGTTCTTATAAATGGACATACTAGAATTTGGGTGAAGAATTATTAAGCCACTGTAATGGTGCGTTCCCGTTTGAATTGAATACGCGTACATACGTATAACTTACTAGTACACTAGCACAATAAGTACGTAGAGGTTGACACCCGAAACTCTATTAGCCATAATAATTATTATTATTATAGGAGTGTCGCAAGCAACAAATCTATTAATGGCATGAGCTGGTGGGGATTCACGGAAAATAAATTTTAAAACAAATACAAATTTTGACGATATTATCGCATGAAGTATGTATATTATTGAAGAGAAAATATATACAATATTTACCTGATTAAGGCATCAAAAAAAGAGCTAGGTAGCCAGATGTCAAACAAAGGCCATAGCCATATACACACTATAGTAAAGAAAAGCATAATAATAGCCTTATCCCAAAATATTCTTTTGTGTTTAAAAAAATCCAAATTTTTAATATTATAGTTAAAACTCATTTTCGTTCTCATTACCCAACAAGAAATTGAGAGTGAATAATTTTCTCCTGAAGGACCCTCTCTTTGTGGAGTATACAGAAGAAGCAATTAGAAAACTTAAAAGGAGAAGGGGGGCTGATGGTTCCTAGAGGCAGTTTGCCAATGAAATACAGGGGATTATCGGAGCAGTGGGTAAATTGAGGGCTGAGGAAAGGAGAGGGAAGAGAAGGAAGTGGGCTACCTTGTTAGAGGAGCTTCTTTTTGTGAAGAGACAAACCATAGGTTTGGATGCTCTTGATATACAACATTATACTTTAAGTGCCAGGCTAATATTAAGGCGGAGGAGGATAGATGTTATAGAGAACATGAGAGTTGGGCTAAATGGAATCTTTTCAATAACAAAAGAAAACCAAATAATAGGCTATTTAAACTCCCAAAAGAAAACCAGATAGTGAGACTGTGGGAAGCATTCTGGATGAAGATGGGACCCCTTTGAAAAATGATATGAACACTCTTGCTATAAAATGGGTTAAATTTCTGGGGTCTACTCTTAGCCTAAAGGAGGATTGTTCTTTGAGGAGGTTTCAAGCTGAAGATAGGTTGTTGGGTTTACTGAGACAAAATGTGGACCTAGATAAAGCTAGATGGTTAGAAAGAGACATTGAGGTGGATGAGTGTTGGTGTGCCTTGCTTAAGCTAGGGAGAGAGAAATCCCTGGGTTGGGATGGCTTATCCATAGAGTTCTTCATAGCCTTTTGGCCTTGCTTGAAAGAGGTTGTGGGTGATATTTGTAAGAGAGCCTTCAGCTCAGGGCATTTGGATAAGGATTTTAAAGAAGGGCTTGTAAAGCTCATCCCAAATCAAACTGCCTGCAACAAGTTTGGTCCTGGAGGCCCATTACTTTGCTAATAGTGATGTACAAAATTCTAGCTAGAATCACTCCAGTGCTGCAAGATGTTTCCAAAAAACAACATGGTTTTATAAAAGGAAGGTCAATATATAATAACATTTTTGCTGCTTTGTTGGGAAGAGATGTGGCTATTAAAACTCAACAGAAATGCATCATGTTGCAATTGGATTTAGAAAAAGCATATGACAGGATTCATTGGTCATTTTTAGAAAGAATGATGGAAAAACTGGGTTTTGGCAGAAATGGCAACATGCATTTACACTCTATCTTGGGGAGGATATTCTAAAGTGTTGCTAAATGGAAGAGTGGTAGGGGGGTTTGAGATAAACAGATTAGTCAGACAAGGCTGTCCTTTAGCACTCTTGCTATTTGCTAAATATTGCCTCTTATCCTCTGATAATCTCTCTAGAATCAGCATGCATTGAAGGGAATATTATTGGGATAAAGCTCAAGTATAGTGAACAACTATACTTACAATGTTTTGCTAATGACTCTCTACTGTTTTTAAGGGCTGAGAACAATAATGTGAGATTGGCTTTAGAGATAGTGTAGGAGTTTGCCAATGCTTCTGGCTCTAAATGCAACATTCTGAAATCCAGAATTATCAGATTGACTAAGGATAATGACTTTGATATGCAAAGGTGAGGCTATGAAGTGGTGCAGAAGGGTCAGATTGTCAGACTGCTTGATATACCATTTGGTGTTGGGGTTACTAATAAACAACTGGTAGTGTGGGCTATAAATAGGTTTTTGGAGAAATTGAAAAAATGGGAGGGCATCAGAGTCCCCTTCCAGAGCAGGGTTGATATTTGCAATACAATATTGAATTCCTATTTTATGTTTTTGCGCCCTGTGTTGGATATTGGGAAGTGCCATTGGAAGAAAATCGTAGGACCTATTAGAGACTTTCTTTGGAGAAATGGTAATGGAAAAAAAAAGTATCTGCTTGGCTTGCATGGGACAAACTATCAGTACTACCTAAAAGAGAAGGGGACATTGGTATTATTCATATGCCTACTGATTGCACTGCAAGAAATGCTCTGATGCTTCCTAGATGTTTATCTCAGAACATCATTTGGGAACTAATGATGAGGGAACTGGTTGAGCTCTCTGATGCTATGGCTAAGGTAAATGGGGGAATCTAAATTCGAAGGATAAACTCTTTTCATTTGCTCCTCTTAAGATTACCAGCTCAGCACTTTGCAAAATGTTATGCAAATGTTGGAAGGATAGCTTAGGTATCATGATTTGGGATGGAGGTGGCAGAGTGACAAGTAATTCTATGCTCATCTTGGGTATCTGGTGGACTCATAAATTTAAACCCCCTTTGGCCTTGCTTGATATTTTTGCTACAAAGAATCTCAACAATAAAGGCATTAGGTATTTGGTTGACTGTTGGGATAGGGATATGGTAGGGTGGAAGGATGTGGATCAGTTATCTCTGGAATATCAATTACCTAGAAGCGAAAAGGATGTGATTACCCAGGTACTGGATTTTCTTCAAAGGGAGTTATGCTCTACTGCTACTCATACCTCAGTTTGGATCAAAGATTGGCCCTGGTTTAATGGTGTCAAACTAAAGGATTGAAAAACCAGAGAATTAAAGTATGGAGAATGGGATGCGACCGTAAACCTGGTAAGTGTTAAAGAGTTAAGGTTGATTGAGATACCTATGGGTGTTCATATGTTTGAGTTATGATCCCGTTTTAATTTGATACAGGATGCAGTGCCACACCCGCATATGTTGCCCTATGCTCGTCTCGTGAGGAGGCAAAGCGTCGGCGATATGAGGTGGGATCTTCGAGAGGGACCGTTACGGATGCATGGAGTGATGGTGATCTGCCATTACCTCATGAAGCCATGGAGGAGGAGGTGTTTGATGATATGGTGCGGGATTTATATGTCCATCAGGGAGGGATGATAGCATGGAGCAGGACGATCTTTTTACCGCAGCATCGACTCCACTATTTAAGGGGTGCACATTCTCTATTCTACGTGCCTCCCTTGAGTTACTAAACTTGCAAACCATCTATGGATGGAGCAATGCAAGTTTGAATGCATTACTCAAGTAAGCTTTAAAGTCTATTTTGCAAACATGGTGAATTATGCTAGTGGGTCAATTACTCGAATGCTTTTCCTCATTTATGGTCTTCACGTGCAGGCTATTGTGTAAAATGCTTCCAAGGGAGAATAAATTACCGACCTCAAGAGATATGGCAAGGCAACATGTGACCTCTCTTGGAGGATTAGATTACAAGCGCATCCATGCATGCGTCAACGATTGCGTTTTGTTTCGTGGACTACATAAGGATGCAAGAGAGTGTCCTACTTGTGGAGAGGCAAGATATAGAGCAGATCTCAAAACTTTGGACGTGCCTCGTAAGGTTCTGTGACATTTTTCCATAATCCCTCGCATCCAACATATGTTCAAGTGCAAATCCATTGCAGAGCTCATGTCATGGCATTCCTCCCATCGATCAACCGATGGCAAGTGGAGAACTCCTGCAGACACTCTTGCGTGGAAGCATATTGAAGACACATGGCCAAGCTTCAAGGAAGAACCTAGGAGCTTGAGACTTGGATTGGGTATGGACGGTGTGAACCCATTTGGTCTCAAAAGCACCTCTTATAGTGTATGGCCAGTGATATTGGTGAATTATAATCTTTCACCCTCTATGGCGATTAAGAAAGGACATGTTATGTTATCCCTTCTAATTCCAGGGAAACATAAAGTTAAAAATCTTGATGTTTATTTGGAGCCTTTGATTGACGAGCTAGAGATAATTTGGAGAGGTATCGAGGTGCAGGATGTGAGACTTCAACTGCAAAGCAATCTTGATGTGGACGATGCACGACTTCCCAGGCTATGGCGAGTGTTCAGGTAAGCATTGCACTTCTAATTATGAGTAGGCAAAGGATGTGGCACCCTAAACCCACCTTGAACTCTTAATTGCGTCTATTGTTTAGGTCTCACTACATCGGGTTACCATGCATGTCTTGTTTGTGGTCCTTCGCTTGTTGCCTCATGGGCAGACGCATTGAATAAGGTCATCTATGAGAATCACCATCGATTTCTCCCACCTGATCATCCTAGATATGTTGCCCCTTGGAATGAAGTCCTCCCACAATCACTCACAGCG
Source organism: Cibotium barometz (assembly GCF_041138505.1). Lineage (NCBI taxonomy): Eukaryota > Viridiplantae > Streptophyta > Polypodiopsida > Cyatheales > Cibotiaceae > Cibotium > Cibotium barometz. The sequence continues at coordinate 18,125,975 of NC_141110.1, forward strand.
GGAGATTGGATGAGAATTTGGGATGGTTCCACGACTCCTCCACCACTTGGCATGAGCCAGTAAGGGTTTGTAGCTATTGTGTGCTATATTGGCTGGAAATAAAGATTGCCCGCTAACACCAACTTTTGTTTAGATACTCCATCTTTTATCGTTTACCATATTGGTCCCACCTCAAGATCAATCACCTGCTTGATCCCATGCATATCTTCAAGAATGTGGCATATACCATTTGGGAACATTTGAATGGGACACGAGATTCCGTAGGCATAAGGGAGGATCTACGTACCACAGGGAGGATGCGTGAAGCTTGGCCACAAGAGAGACCAAACGGGCGTGTTTTTTTACCTCATGCACCGTGGAGGTTATCAAAGCTAGAGATGGTGGCGGTGAAGCGTGCTATTACTACAATTCGTACTCCCACTGGATGCATGAGGTGTTTGAAGGGGGCCTTTACAAAGAGCAAGAAAAGAGCAATTATATGGCTTGAAATCTCATGATTGGCACAAGATGCTCCAAGTAAGTATTTTATGTGCATAATATCTTTTTTCTTTCAAATTTGTGAGTGTATTAGAAGGAACTAATCAACCATTCCTCGTGTGTTTAGTTCATACTACCTACTAGCATTTCTCGTAGTGCATCAAAGGATGTGAAAGATTGTATTTACAAGATGGGCAAGCTTGTGAGGTACTTTACATGATACAAAATGTGATGCGTATCAATGCTCCATGCAAGGTGTTCATATTGCTAATATGGTGTACTTTTTCATTTCTAGGTATGTGAGCTCAAAGGAAATAGATCCCACCACGCTTGAGAATGCTCGAGTTATGTCAGTGTGGAGGTGGTTTGTTTAGTGGAGGAGACATTTTCACGTTCTATTCTCACAAGCTAACTACATCTCATAGTGCATTTGGTGGATGAGATTGCTATATGCGGTACTATACATGCACGATGGTTGTTCTTCCTCGAGCACTTCATGAAGACCTTGAAGGGTTTCGTGAGACAAAATGCAAGACCCAAAGGTAGCATGGCCGAGGGTTGGTTGGTACAAGAGTCACTTGTATATATTTCTTAGTTTCTTGTTGATGTGGATAGCTCTCTCCCACGACTATGGAGAGATGATGAAGACCTAAGGATGACCTCTATTGTGCCTCAAGGGAAAGGACGCAACAAAGTAATAGACACGGAGTTGCTTAATAATATCAACCTCTATTGCGTGCTTAATAGTGATGTGATGAAAAGATGGCTGACAAGATACGAGGATGCAAAGACAAGAAGACAAGAAGAAAGGGCCCTCTTTCGTACACACCACGGATCTTGTGTGCCATACCCTCAGTATCTAAGAGCACTTCCAAAGGATATTCATGTGGATTGGCTACTTGATGAAATGGAGAAAGCAGAGAAAGACGAGGGGATGCATATCACAATGGAAGAATGGAAGTATGCTAGGGGATGCATGAGCAAGGTCGGTATATAGAATGTTATGCATAAGTTAGGAGCTTTCAATAATTTAGATTGCTTATTTAATTGATTTTGTCTTGGTGTAGTGCACTATGTTCAATGCTATATGGTGTCAGGGCAAGCATTTTCGAACACAACGAATTGATGATAAGAGAAACACACCAGATTGTGGCGTCATTGCTAGCTTTGAGGGAGCCAATGGAGCCATGGATGATTATTGTGGCATAATCCAAGATATTATTAAGCTTGACTTTTGACGCTTCTTTGTGTATGTTTTGGATGTAAAGTGGTTTAAGGACATGGTGGAAAGAGGCCCTAATGCAACAATCAAATGCCATGCAAGTGGCTTTGTAACTATTGACTCCACAAAGTTTTGGCAAAGTAAGAAGGACACACTAGTACTACCGCAACAATGTGAACAGGTACTGTACACACATATAAAAATACTCACTTTTAAATATTTGATACCTTCGATGCAAGGAAAATAACATGATTGTATTTGTGTTTGAATTAGGTTGTCTATCAACCAATGGTGGATAATAACAGGCATGTCATACCTATTATGCCACGTTCCAAAGTGATGTATAGTACATTTACAAATATGGAGCGTATGGAGGATGATCATGGCCATGGAGGTGATGATGACCGTGATACGAGAGAGGAGGATGATCATGAGATAGGAGATACAGATATTGAGGCCATTACTCGTGAGGACGAGCCTACCATTGGTGATGCTGATTTCGATGAGCACATGAGTAGCACAAGTAGTAGTGGGTTGAATGTATTTGTAGATCTAAACACTTGTTTGGATTTTGAAGTAGATAGTTTGGCAAGGGTTGATCTCATTGAGGATGAGATTGAACCGTAGCCCATCATTGATATTGGCTAAACTATTTTACATATTGCCTCATTCTCCTCACCTCACTTGATTTTTGTATATGTGGGTTTGCAAAAAAGCATTAATGTTTTTGTTAAAATTATGTGCTTTGGTAATCATGGGCAATTTTTGGAAAGCAGTGATGTACATTTACCAGCCTACACCAAAATCTTACTTTTTGTATTCTCTGTTTTGCGTCTAAATACGCGTCTAATTCTCAGTGTAGACGCACTAATAGACGCTCTAATACATGCGTAAATAGACGCACTGATAGACGCAGTGTTAGATTCTGAGTGTAGACGCGCGAATAGACGCGTCAATACACGTGCAAATACACGCGCTGTTAGACGCGCTGTTAGACGCACCCATAATTTCTCTATTCAAGCAACGCCTATAGATGCGCCCGCTATTTTGCGCTGTCGTGAAGTGTGCGGTACAGCCAGGAAAGTACGAAACTTCTAGCTGTGAGAGTGAATGTCAAATCCAACAAGGAATTTCACGTACAAGATTTCCCAAGGAGTATTGAACATCATTATTTCCAATGACAAATACATGTGTCCACTTCCCTCAATACATCCTTGAATTCATCCAGATGATTGCACAGAATTGCATGAAATCCTTTGAACCATTTACATGTGGGCATAACAAGGCATTCCCATTTTTCCAATAAACATGTGTCCAGTTACTTCCTTTTCATCCAGTGCCATTAAAACCATGATATCATGAATTTTCACCTGAAAACCTGCCTTAATATTCTAACATTTCATAAGCAAAAGATAGAATACGGCATAGCTAATTCATGTACATAATTTCCAAAATTCAGTCAAGCAGAAACAAGGCCATCTTCCGTGATTTTACAAAATTCCAGTTCTCCCAAAATTATATCTTGTTCACCAACTTTTTCCCATGTATTCCAAATCTTTTAAGGGCTTATTTGCCATGCCCTTTTTCTAAAGTAACAAAGTAATTTTTAATTTAAGCTTATCTGAATGAAGCGAAGGGTGAACACGTCGATCTTTTTTTTTTATTTTTATTAATCCATGATGGCCGCTTCAGCGCCGATTCACGGTGGAGAAAGAAACGGCGAAACAGTCCTCTGCGCCGACTGTAAACTCTGATTTTTCAATAAGCACATCATCGTATAGCTCTTAAATTTTCCTTCATTTCTAGCACCTAAAAGCTATGTGCAGAAGATAAGGTCTTCCAATGAAAATCTCTGGTCGCCCACGACGCTGTTCCCTTCACTCTGCAAAATTTTCTCTCACCTCTGCAATCCGCCGTTTGTCTCCGGTGCTCTCACCTTTTTCCCGCGGAGGTCTCGGCGCTCCCCCCCACCACCTTCTGCCAGCTATACATACCATTAAAAAAAAGGCTGCGCATTTTCTAGAAAATCCCCAATGTACTTTGTTAACCTTAGCACTAAGGTTACAAAGCATAACCTTAGCATTAAGGTTAAAGTCCTCAATGCACCTATTATTTCCCTTTTTTCCATTGTTATGGAGTGTTGACCATATATATATATATATATATATATATATATAATCAAACTCCTTTTCACCTTTACACCATAACCTTTCCAAAGGTTTTTCTCACGCCTTAGCTCCATTTAGCATCCTTATTGCGCATATGATTTTGCCATTTAAAGCATACGATCAAGATCCCGACCAATATGCACCATTAAGTTCTTTGTCTCAGTGCTAATGCCACAAGCAAAATCCAGTCCTATCAAGGCACAAGATATCTGCTAGCTCCAAAATTCTCCATAAGCATAAAAAAAATCCTCCACAATTCACACCACACTGTCAAAGGCTTCAAAACCTGGCTCAGCCTCAGCTCATCTTATTGAACCTTATCTACAATATGAACATATATACTCAGGCATCATATAATGATTCGTCATGGCACTTAACCCCATGCATCTGGATGTGTATTTGATGAACTCACATGCACGGTTTCACATCATAGACGTGCCATGGCACGACATCCACCCCCTCTAAACCTGCACATCCTCTGGTATGTGCCAAATCATCATCAAGATCTACATATAGCTGGATGTCGTTTTCATCTTCTGCATTGTCAGGAAAATCATCCTCTTCCTCTTCAACCATATCCATACTACCACTGTCAAGCCTCTCATCCTGAATCTCTTGTGAATCAAAAGGATCACCATCATGCCTTCTTTTAAATATCTTGATTCTTTTGCCAGCCACAAGGTTCTTTACTTCTGTTCCATCAAGCTCACACAGAGTATACGTGGCATTTCCATGCACACGCCTGACAATGTAAGGGCCAAACCATCTTTTTGCAAATTTTCTTTGAACAGTGAATTGGTTGTCAAGGCTACTATCATACATTAGAACCCAATCACCTTCTTCAATAGGTTTTGGCCGGAGTCTGTGTCTACTATCAAATCTTTCTTTATTTTTCAACCTTGCATCTTTCAGGCGAGCTTTAGCAAGCTCTACATCTTCAGGCCTCCTCTCCAACTGTCTTATTCGCAATGCAAGGAGGTCATCTCTGCTCAATCCTTCCACCCAAGGCAATACATTCCAAGTTAGAATTACTTCTTCAACTGGCATCACTGGCTTCTGACCATACATTAATTCTGCAGGCATGTATCCTGTCACTGAGCTATGAGTTGTACGGTCAGCCCACAAGGCATATGGTAGCAGCTTTGGCCACTCTCTTATCCTTTCTCTGCATGCCTTAGCCAAAGCTTTAATGATTGGAGGATGTCCTCGTTCACTTTTCCCATTGCCCTCAGGATTGTAAGCACATGTTAGAGACAGTTTGATACCAATTCTAGAGAAGAATTCCCTTGCTTCTTCAACATCTAGCTCACCTCTATCAGCTGTTATTTTCCCAACACAACCATATCGGCAGATCACATCTTCCAAGAGAAATTTGCATACTGTTTCCGTACTCTTTGTTCTAAGAGCACGCCCTTCTACCTGATTTGTCAAATCTTCTCTTGCAAGTGCTATGTACCGCATCTGCCAAATTCCCAAAGGCATTGTAACTAGATCCACTACCCATTTGTAGTGCATGGCAGGTGGGTAGGTTGGTTGCAGGCCATCACGATGCCGCACATTTGAGTACATTTGGCATACCATGCATGTTTCCACATATTGGGAAATATCCTTGTACATTCCTCTCCACCAATATTTTTCCTTTATTTTGGTAAAAGTGGCCCACACACTTCTATGCCCAGCCCAGAGACTCTCATGGAATTCTTTCATAAGCTTCCCTTGAGTCTCTTTATCACATATGACTCTCTGTGGCATAGCATTCCTCTGTTTAGGATGCTTCCAGAGATACCCATCCTTTAGAAAGTAACCATATGCTTTTCTGCGGATCCTCTTAAATTCTGAGTTAGACCAATTTTCTTGCCTTGATAGAGTGCTCAAATATTGACCAATAAGCAACCAATCTCCTTCATATATTTCCTCAATAAAAGACTCAAGTGCATTTGATAGGCAAATATGATCTCCTTTTGCATATGCTGTAGTATAGAACTTTGTACCCACATCATCAATGTCACTAATCATCTCTTTCTCATCTTCATACCTGGCTCTTGATAGCATATCTGCAACTGGATTATCTTTTCCCGCGATATGCTCAAACTCAGGATTTAGTGACTTGATATAAGCAATCCACCTAAGCATAGCAATATCTGGAGTGGTACAACTTGCTATCATCCCAAGAAGTGGCAAGCAATCAGTCTCCACAAGTACAGATGCCCCAATAAGATATTCTTTTTCACATTTTAGAGCAGTGACTATCCCCCATAATTCTCTCTTGATCTGTGGATACTTTCGCTGTCGAAAGCTTAATACCTTTGCTCCAAATCTAATTACATACCTATGATCATCCTCATCATCTTGCCCTACTGCCCATCCTATCCCAGTAGGACTAGTATCAACTGTAACAATTACAGCCCTGCCACACTCATAATCTGCCTTTCTCAAAATGGGTGATGATTGGAGCAAATATTTCAGCTTCCGCATAGCTTTAACATGTACTGCACTCCACAAAAATTTTTGATTTTTCCTCAAAAGCTGATAAAGAGGATCTGCTACATGTGCATAATGTGGGATCCAAATAACATAAAAGACGCATGCTCCAAGAAATCTCCTCAGCTCTGTAACATTAATGCATATTTCCTTCATTCTTTGTATTGCATCTATCTTGGCTGGACAAGGACGGCGTCCACTAGTACTACAAAGATGTCCCACTATTAGCACTTCACCAACCCCAAACACTGATTTCTGCCCAGATAAAGTAAGATTCACTTCTTCAAGCCTGGATAGAATCATGTCACAATCCTTTATATGATCTGCCACAAACTTGCGGCACCCCTTTGAATCCAAATTCCCATCTTTGTCTTTCTCATCACAGCCCTTTATTGGCACATCATCCAAAAATGGCATAGTTTTTTGTGGTATGAAGTCCCGTAAGACTTTATTCATTCCATTCATCATATGTGCCACTGAGTTAGTGGCTCCCTGTGGTAAGGTACACATCCTTACTAATCCCAAAGGAGTTCTCATTGTGGTCAAGTCCCTGCTTTGTATATCCAGCTGGAACTGATCATATCCCGAATACAGATCACCCATAGAGTATATAGCTTTCCCTGCAAATGCTTCTGCAAACTCATCCACAATTGGACCTGCTCCCACATTCCTGATTGTGACTTTGTTTACAGGTTGCATGTCTTGAATAAAGCGCAATGTCCCATTTTTCTTTGGTACAGTAAACCATCTGTTGGAATATGGGGCACATGAAGGCTCCAAGATTCCCATCCTGATCTTTTCCTTTAGTAATTCCATCAACTTTGGCAAGAGAGCCTTTGGTACTGGAATTGGCCGCAGGTTCCAGGGTACATGTGGAACAGTAAAGATCACCATTGGTGCTGTTACACTTGGATCAACACATCCTATCTCATGCGGCTGAAAGGCAAAAGCTTTCCCATGTTTTACAAGCATCTCCTCAAAGCATTCCCTTTCAACTGGCAACAGAAAATCCTTCTCACCAATCTTCAGCTCTTTCAGAGTTTCTTGAGTAAATTTATGCCCAATTTTCTTCGGATCTCTAAGATTTGGCTGCATAGAAGCTTCATCTATCTTCTCCTTGCTTCCTGGTGGCAAGGGCAAGGCAACTGGTTTCACCTTCTTTGCAACCGTTTTGTACTTTGTATCCACATGAGCATCCATCTCACAATTCATGTTTTTACATTCCACCCCCTCAAATTCCTGGATTATATCATACATCTCCACAGATGACACCTTTATCATTTCATTTCCACCCTGTAAGCATGCTCTTCCCATATCAAAAAGCACATCCATAGTATCTATAAATGACACCTCATCAAGCACCCCTGAAATAAACTCATTCTTCTCCAAAAGACCACACTGCTCAAAACTTTTTTGTTCATTTTGTATATGTTTTTGCATGCCACGCTTTAAATCCTTGCTTTTTACAAAAACCAGTGACCCATAGCTGGAAAATCCCTGAAAATTTGCTGAAAAACTATTTACATTGATTGAGTCCTGCGAGAACTCATTTCCCCTTGCACCATTGGAATCCCGCTTTACAATGGCACCTGGCCAAAATCCCTCATCTCCCTGTAATTCATGAACTCTCTGTTTATCTTTGGGAGTGACTGTGCCCGAAGAGATTCACGATTCCTTTCATGATTAATGCATACTGTCAAAAACTGAACAGCTTTTTTGCCATCTTTACTCCTTATTCTTGCATATGCTGATCCATCATCCAAAACTTTTGTTTCCATCCTTACAGCTGTAATGTAGGGTTGCCCAAGGATAAGGGGATACGATGACATCTCCTGAACAAAGAAATTCTGATCATCCTTCACATCCCCTATAGTTACCCTTACATTTGGACATGCTGCATAAAGCTCTCCAGATGAATTATTAGCTGCTTTAATCATCCACCCATGATCCACATCCATTGGCCACTTACATTTGTTGTAGAGATTTTTAGCCATAAGATTTATTTCAGACCCATGATCAATTAGAGCGACATATGGCTCTTCCAAATCACCTATCTTGACAAGGGTTTCAGTGGTTGCTCTTGCCCAATGACTCCTGGAGTAATGACTCTTTGTAAGAACTTCTTTTTCATCATCCTCTTCCACAAAGCGCACTTGTCGTGCCCCATCAGCAGAGTGATTACATTCCACCACATTTTCTCTCTCTTCCTTTTTCTGTACCTGTACACCATGAGTCTTGGAAGTGCTTGCTTCCCCTTGTGATGGAATAGATTCAATTATGGACTGCCTTTTTCTTCGTATAATATCAATTATCTCATCATGAAATTCTTTCTTTGCAATCCCCAAGACTTCCCCTAGTGTGAATTCCACCCTGCTGTTTAGAATTCTCTCTTCAAGCACCTTTTTGAGATCTGTTGCAACTTCAATATCAGATTGAAGCTTGTAGAGTGGACTTTTCCCTTTACCCTTCTCCTTCATTTTTGCTGGCACTTCTTCCATTGAAACATCATGTGGAGGTCTGCTATGCTGTGGAGGCATATGTGATGGCCCAGGATCCTTCTTTTCACTTCCACGTGTAACTCTTTTTAATGGCCCTCCTTCCTCATTTTCCCTTTTACGTTTCTCCTCTACCTGTGCCTCATTATTTTGGCATTTAGCAATATAGGCATGAATGGATAAAGAATCCACAGGCTCCTCCCAGCCAGTCTCAAGACGTATACAATCACCTGCCTCATGCAAAGCTTGCTTTGACACTTTCTTTGATGCAATTAATTCCATTGTTGACGGCCAAAAATTCTCATTCTCATAATCCTCATCATTCTCAAATTCCTGCTTTTGTTGACCAACCTTTAATCCATAGGTTGCTGCCTCAACCATAGAAATGGCATGACTAGCAGCCATATCCTCTACTAGCTTTTTCATCCCTCCTTTCCCAAAGTTTGTACTCAATGGAAGACCAGTCTCTGTAAGATGGATTTTCCCATCTTTGAAGAACACAAGTTGATTTTTAAGAGCTTCTTTATAGCTGGTACAATCCTTCTTTGCATGCTCTGGGTCATCACACCATATGCATCTATATGTAAACCCTTCTTTGCTTTGAGGCCTTTGCATAGAAGCCTGCCCCAATGGTAGACCCTTTTCTTCAATCCTGGACATCTTCAATTTTAAATCACGCATACCCTTGATAAGCTCATCCATCGGCCCATCTATCTTAGGAATTGTAGCAGCTGGCTTGGATAAATTCTCAGGGGTAACAGCAGCTATGGGGGTTGCAGAGCCCATCACCATTTTATCCCTCCTCCGCTGCCGCTTTGCTAACATAGTGACTGCATCCTCAACATCATTCCAATCACTCTTTAATCCTTGCTCTGTATTTTTATCCTCAAGGAGGATTTCCAATTTCTCCTGGAGATCTTTCCCAGCTGCTTGCAAGAAGAGCTCTGTCTTTTCTCTGTCCAAAGTTGCACGCTCTATTCTTGACAACTGGGCATAACGCTTCTCAAACTCCCTTAGCAATTCTGTGGCAGAAATTCCCATTTTAGGTTTTGTGACCCATTCCAAAAAAGTTCGTTTGGTCACTCGCTCAGAATCCTCCATGAAGTATTCATCCTTTAAAGCAAGTTTGAATTCTTCCCAATTTCTGCCACCCTGTGCTGTCTGCAATCCTTTTATGCGCTCTCTTATTTCAGGAACGCATACCAACTCGAAACTTCGAACCATATCCTCCTCAGTCACCCTGTTTAGCTCCATCTCCTTTATATAATTGCGCAGATACTTTGTAATGTCCTTCCCATCAAATTGATCCACCTTTTTCACAATTGATTGTAAGGCTTTGGTCGTGGAAATCTGTCCCCTCTCAGCAGCTTGTTGCTGTTGCATATACATGGAAAACATTTGGAACATCTGCATAACTCCGGGGTCAAAATGAACCCCCTGGCCCTCAGAATTCTCAGCCATAGCTTCCCTGTATATTTCACCACACTCTCACCCCAGCAGTTTCACGTCGGGTTCACCAAAAGAATGTCGTGAAGTGTGCGGTACAGCCAGGAAAGTACGAAACTTCTAGCTGTGAGAGTGAATGTCAAATCCAACAAGGAATTTCACGTACAAGATTTCCCAAGGAGTATTGAACATCATTATTTCCAATGACAAATACATGTGTCCACTTCCCTCAATACATCCTTGAATTCATCCAGATGATTGCACAGAATTGCATGAAATCCTTTGAACCATTTACATGTGGGCATAACAAGGCATTCCCATTTTTCCAATAAACATGTGTCCAGTTACTTCCTTTTCATCCAGTGCCATTAAAACCATGATATCATGAATTTTCACCTGAAAACCTGCCTTAATATTCTAACATTTCATAAGCAAAAGATAGAATACGGCATAGCTAATTCATGTACATAATTTCCAAAATTCAGTCAAGCAGAAACAAGGCCATCTTCCGTGATTTTACAAAATTCCAGTTCTCCCAAAATTATATCTTGTTCACCAACTTTTTCCCATGTATTCCAAATCTTTTAAGGGCTTATTTGCCATGCCCTTTTTCTAAAGTAACAAAGTAATTTTTAATTTAAGCTTATCTGAATGAAGCGAAGGGTGAACACGTCGATCTTTTTTTTTTATTTTTATTAATCCATGATGGCCGCTTCAGCGCCGATTCACGGTGGAGAAAGAAACGGCGAAACAGTCCTCTGCGCCGACTGTAAACTCTGATTTTTCAATAAGCACATCATCGTATAGCTCTTAAATTTTCCTTCATTTCTAGCACCTAAAAGCTATGTGCAGAAGATAAGGTCTTCCAATGAAAATCTCTGGTCGCCCACGACGCTGTTCCCTTCACTCTGCAAAATTTTCTCTCACCTCTGCAATCCGCCGTTTGTCTCCGGTGCTCTCACCTTTTTCCCGCGGAGGTCTCGGCGCTCCCCCCCACCACCTTCTGCCAGCTATACATACCATTAAAAAAAAGGCTGCGCATTTTCTAGAAAATCCCCAATGTACTTTGTTAACCTTAGCACTAAGGTTACAAAGCATAACCTTAGCATTAAGGTTAAAGTCCTCAATGCACCTATTATTTCCCTTTTTTCCATTGTTATGGAGTGTTGACCATATATATATATATATATATATATATATATATATAATCAAACTCCTTTTCACCTTTACACCATAACCTTTCCAAAGGTTTTTCTCACGCCTTAGCTCCATTTAGCATCCTTATTGCGCATATGATTTTGCCATTTAAAGCATACGATCAAGATCCCGACCAATATGCACCATTAAGTTCTTTGTCTCAGTGCTAATGCCACAAGCAAAATCCAGTCCTATCAAGGCACAAGATATCTGCTAGCTCCAAAATTCTCCATAAGCATAAAAAAAATCCTCCACAATTCACACCACACTGTCAAAGGCTTCAAAACCTGGCTCAGCCTCAGCTCATCTTATTGAACCTTATCTACAATATGAACATATATACTCAGGCATCATATAATGATTCGTCATGGCACTTAACCCCATGCATCTGGATGTGTATTTGATGAACTCACATGCACGGTTTCACATCATAGACGTGCCATGGCACGACAGCGCGTCTATCAAGCGCGTCTATAGTTGCTTTGTGTTGTTGTGTATGTATATATATATATACATATATATATATATATATATATGTATGTATATATATGTATATACATATATATACATATATATATATATATATATATATATGTATATATATGTATATACATATATATACATACATATATATATATATATGTATATATACATATATATATATATATATATACATACATATATATATATATATATATATATATATATATATATATATATATGTAGATATATATACATATGTATATATATATATATATGTATATGTATATATATATATATATATATATATATATATATATATATATATATATATATGTGTGTGTGTGTACATATATATATACACACACACACACACACACACACACACATATCAAAAATAAAGTATCATTCTCATAATTTAATAGGACTACTAACATTAGCATTATTAATTTTTTATTCAATTGTTGCACCAACAAAGTTCTACATTTACTAAAGACTACCATCATTAGATTTTTCTCTACATTTCTATTGACTACCTATCCTTTCCTGAGGCTTCAACCAGTTTGCATGCAGTCAACTTCTCTAACATAGTTTGTATCTTCCTATTCCTTTGTTCTAAACTTTACACATTAATAGACAACTGAGCATTTTCTATTTGAACAACATGCACTGCATCCTGTAATTTATCACACACAGTTTTCTTCTCAATCAACTCATTTGAGAGCTACACAATCCTTGCTTTCTTGTTCTTTGTAGGTGTTTAGTAGATGTATGAAAACTATATACTTGGTTGACAAGTCTTTTTGTGTATCCTAGCAAACCAGCATGACCCTTACATACATACTTAATGAAAGATATTAATCCTTAAAATTGAGGAGACTGTTGAGTAAGAGGTTCAAGTGGATATATTGATCCCTCTACCCAAAGATCATGTTTTTTACCTATATCTCTTTGATGTTGCATCACCATTTGTTGCACTATATTTTCTTCTATCATCTTGTGTAAAGGTGCATACTCAACATCTAATTGAAATTGTATATCTCCTTTCTTGTTCCTTCTTGCATCCTATATTGAAAATATAACTAGAAAAATTATAATACAAAAAATTAACGATTGAATATTAATATAAAAAAACATGACATTAATTCTTAAATATCAAACCAGATAAACATAAAATATTAAACGTTAACTTAACAGAGTAGTAAACCATAACAGTAGCAATAACAACATATCAAATCATAATATTAAGCACACCAATTAAAGCATAACGTCAAGCTAAACTATAACACATTTTAAGAAATTTAACATAACAATTTACATAACATTGAATCATGTCAGTAAAGTAGAGTATAATATTAAACTTAAATATTGTATCATTACATTAAACATTAATTGAAAAGAAAACTATATAAGAAAACCATAAGAAGATATCAAAACATAAAAATGACCAAACCTCCATAGCTTTCTTCTCCTTCGAAGTTGCAGCACAATGGATATCTTTGAATAGAAAGATTAATGAAGGGAAAGCTGAGTTTTTGGTTCCAATCTCTACGTTTTCTAACCGTTCTCATGATTGAGAAGATCATTGCCACATAAATGTAGGAATGGAGGGAAAGGAAGAGATGTTCAAAAAAACAGAGGCAAGCTACACAATTTGAAGGCCTTACATAGAGATTTAAAATTTTCCTCTACAAAGAAGGGAAACTCAAAACAATACCCTAATCCCTCATAGCCCTACAAAAAGAACCTTTAAAATATAATGGTCAACTAAAAACATACAGAGTACGTCTTGAAGTAAAAAAAGACTTGTAAACTGAATAAAAATTGGGAAAAATGTACAAACATGCTCTTTAGGCCCTAATGTAGGTGTGGATAAAAAAATAATTCAAAAATCTGAAGTCTACATGTAGATATATGAAATTTCTTAATTGAAATGTAAAAAGAGCTTAAATCCATCAAATTTGATGGAATTTAAAAGGAAAAAGCTAGGAGGTTAATTAAGAACTTTTTGTTAGCATCAAAATATGGTCCCAATCTTAGACAAAGATATTGTCATAATAAAAAAATAGGTGAATCTATTATAATATAGCCAAAACGTGATCTTTTAGATCCTAAAAGAAGAGAGAGAGAGAGAGAGAGAGAGAGAGAGAGAGAGAGACTTAATATTTTATAGTTCTTTTGCACTTTTCCTTGATTCATCGAAAAGAGAGAGCCCTTATAGGGCCCCTTTTCGAGTCTATATTTTTCCTAATGCCTATGGACTCGCCACTATATCGGTGGCATTGAGCGGAGGGATTGACTCACGATGCTCCTATGACAGTGTGTGTGTGTGTGTGATGAGGAGATTGAGAACTGCTCGGAGGATTGAAGGACTGGAGAGAGTGTGTTGTCTGATTGTGGAGTGTGTGTTGTCTATCTATGATGAGGACGACTACTCGGAGGATTCAAAGATGCAGAGTGTGTGCTGATGTATGTGGCACCATGGGTGGCACACTCACAAACTGTGGTGATGGATAGTAAGAACCAAGTGGGTTGTAAATACCCAAATGGGCCATCTCCTCAAGAGTGTACCTTTTGGCAATTCCTCGCGAGAGGTGGGCCATCTCCTCCTATATTTGATACAATCGCAAAATTGTGGGGTCTATCAGAATAGGGATTCATGAAGAGGAGGGTACCTATTGATCCTATGGTGAGAAAGAAAAATGAATAGATTGACATGAAAAAATTAAAAAAGCCAAGATAAATAGTAAAGTATAAAGGTGTAAGAGAGGATATTTACGTACTATAAAGAAGCCCATATAGCTATTTAGGGTTGGGGTGCCATCACCACTAGAACCTAGTAAGCACCTTGAGGAGGAGGGGATGGAGGCACCTTACACCAACAAGAAGCAAGAAGGGAGAAAATAGGGTATAAGATGACTCTGAAATCTAGTTTCCATATGGAGGTGGGGGCGATGAACTTTCCATTGCTCTCCAAGATTGTTGCCACATCTGCAAGAAGTGTATGTGAGTGAGGGGGAGTGTATGTGAGCATGGGCCATGTGGCCTTGACTCTTATCTCAAGCATGTTAAAGAAGAATGTAAATAGGAGATAGGGTAGTGGTGGAAGCATACCTTTTTGGAGTGCCCACACATAAGAAAGGAAGCCCATGATGTGTGTGTCCAAGACAATCCAATTATGGTTGCTACAAAAAAAATAAGGCAAGAAAAAAAACTTAATCATCCACATCCCGCATCATGCATTGTGAAGCTTACAAAACTTTTAAAAAAAATAGAAATAAAATTGGTAAGAAGGGGCATACCGTTGATGCGGGTTGTGTGAAGAGGCCGGTATTGGAACCCTAAATTGCCAATATTTAACCTAAGTTAACATAGTAAAGTATAAATACGAAGTAGTGGTACACAAATTGCATATGCAATTGAGAAGACTAGAGACACAATTTGTGCAAGGACAAGTTGTAACCTTAAGCTTGAAGGCAAGGCTTTGGAGGTAAGCCCTATTCCTATATTGCTATTGATACATGATGTGTGTGTGTGTGTGTGTGTGTGTGTGTGTGTGTGTACATCATTGGGGTGTGCAAATCCATCAAGAAGTGTGTGCAGATCCATCAAGAAGGGGGGGGTGTAGATGTGTGTAGGTGTCTATATGTGCATGTGAAGTAGGGAAGGAGAGAGGGAGGGAGGGAGAGGGGAAACCTTACCTGTGAGAGCACCTTGAGGTGGAGAAGGACGAGATCACCTTCTTGTGAGGAGAAGGAAGGACAAGGAGAGAAGGAGAGGGAGAGTGAGAAGGGAAACCTTACCAATGAGAGCATCTTGAGGAGGAGAAGTCAAAGAGCACTTTGAGGATCAAATCTTGAGAAGGAAGAGAGCACCTTGAGGAGGGGATGGATGCACCTTACACCAACAAGAAGCAAGAAGGGAGAAAATAGGGAGAAAAATCACATCGCGGTGCCACTAGAATTGATATTTTTAAGGCAATGTTGACTACACTAGTGGCTATGCAACTGGCCCTGACTATGGTCGTGCTATGGTCGTGCCTGTGTAGGCTGCACATGTGGCTACACAACTGGACATGCATGTGGCAGCTACTACTGTGGTTGTGCACATAAGAAAGGAATCCTAGGACATTACTAAAGAGCAATTCCAGAGCTTGTGCATGTGTGGGTTTTTTGCCAATCTTGTGAACCAAATGCATCTACTTGTAGGACCCACCATTAAGGACAAAGCATGGTTGAATGGTTGAACAAGAGAATTTTTTTGTCCTTGTTCAAGGTGGAAGAGACAAGTCATGCATACTCAATGAATCACATAGCAACATGTGAATGAATGGGAGGAATGGGATGGCCCACAAATGACGATTAGACTCTTTGGACAATGGAGATGATTTGGATGAGGAGGAAGTTCATTGACAAGCCATCGATTCCATGCCACATCATAGAATGGCCGTCGGTGCGCATAATAGGCAAGTCACTAGGCTTCACTAAGAGCAACTTGGGGTGCATCTTGCTCCATCACAAGGAAGAAAGAGAGCCTCCAAAAAAGGGCTACGCATCAAGTCCATTCTTGCACGATGTCGATGTGGAGGAACACCACATGGAGGGGATATGATTGATGACCTCTTTGAGGACCATGAGCCCTGTACACATGACAATCCAAGATGGGAGGGTGGAGGATAAGGAAGGTTTTCTAAAGCAAGCCGCACATATCCCATTGTACGACGGGTGTGCATATTCCATCCTTCAAGCCTCTTTGTAGCTACTCAATCTACAAACCTTATATGGTTGGAGCAATGTGGGGGTCGATAGCCTCTTACAATAAGCTACTTCAAGCTTCTAATGTGTTTGCCCACTTGTTTTAAAATGTATCATACCTAAATGCATGTGTAGGCTTGTACAAAAGCTTCTTCCTCAAGGGAATCACATGCAAAAGTCAAGGAGCCAAGCTAGGACCTTTGTGGCCATGCTATGTATGGATTAAAAATGCATACACGCATGCTCAAATGATTGTGTTATATTCCAAGGAGCCCATAATGATGCTACATATTTCCCCATATGTGGAGAGGCCTACTACTACAAAGGTGATGTACAAGGCACGATGGTCCCTAACAAGGTATTGTGGCATTTTCCCATTATACCTCACATCCTTCAAATGTATCATAGCAGTCTATTGCAAAGCTCATGACATGGCATGCTACACACTGCTCCACCAATGGCAAGATGAGGATACCCGCAAATATACTTGCATGGCATCACATAGAGGAGACATGGCCCAAGTTCTCAGTAGAGCTATGACACTTATGCTTTGGGCTTGGTAGTACGGATGGGGTGAATACTTTTGGTGTGAGGTCAACCGCATGGACCATTTGGCTGATGGTGGTAGTAAACTATAATATACCACCATGGAAGGCCATTAAGAAGGGCCATGTTTTGCTCACTCTTCTCATCCCTAGAAAGCACAAGGTGAAGAACATGTTTTGCTCACTCTTCTCATCCCTAGAAAGCACAAGGTGAAGAATATTGAGCCCTTTATTGAGAAGCTTGAGATTCTATGGCATGGGATCCATGTGCATGATGTCTCTCATCCAATCGGACCATCATGATAGTGAGGTAAAGTGCATTTTATTATGGACCAAGCATGATGTTGTAAGCTCATTGGCATCTGTGTATCTCTTATTGGCTTCCACTCTACTATAAGTTGATTCTCATTAGTCTATGTGATGTATGCTTTAGATTTGAGCACTTTGAGATATCATGCTTGCCGAATATGTGTCTCATCACTCATGGCATCAAGACCAAATCATCTCAAGAAGGTGGTTTATGAGAACCATCACTGTTTTCTATCTTATTCCCATGAGAGTTTTGTTCCTTCTTGGAAAAGTCTTTCATTGCACACCATGACCATGGCCAATTGGAAAATATATTGGAATGGAGTGGATAGCAAGCCACCACCTGGGATGAGTAGGTACTCCATCTTCTTTTGCCTCCCCTATTGGCCACAACTAAAGAGCCATCACCTCTTGGATCCATAGTGCATATCTTTAAGAATGTTGCCTTCAACATTTGGGATCACTTGATTGGTGCACGGGATACACTTGGGGTGCAAGAAGACATGAGATCACTTGATCGACTCCCTACCACATGGCAAATGGTGAGGGAAAATGGAAAGGTGGTCTTACCAAAGGTACCTTGGATCCTTACCACCCAAGAGAGAGGAGAAGAGGGTGAAAGATCAAATTGCCTCTTTCTGCACACCCACGGACTTCATGCATTCATTAAAGGGTTCCTTCTCAATGATAAAGAAGCAAGGATGTCCCCAATCATACAGGCTAAACACCCATGATTGGCACACAGTCTTACAGGTATATTGGAGTCTTTTTCTCATTACATCTATGGCTACATTCATTTTTCTATGGTTTTATGGTTTCCCTTGTTGTACATGCCTTTCGATGTAGGTTATTCTTCCCATATGCATTAGTGGATGTGGAGACATAACAAAGTACGTGAGGCCATCTACAAGTTGGGGCTAGTAGCGAGATGAATCATTGGCCTTATCAATTAAATTAGCTTCCCTAAGGTCATATACTCTATGTGCATTAAGTATGTGTACCCTACTAACCTATGTGAGGATGCATGTGTTTATTGTCTTGTAGATCCATAAGTTTAACGGAGATTTATCTTGCTTCTCTTGATGGGGCATGTCTCATGGCTGTATGGAGTTAGTGTGTGCCATCAAGGAGGCCTTTTCCACGGTCTATTCTCACTACCCAATTACATCTTATAGTCCACTTGGTGGATGAGGTGGCCAATACTGGTGTTATTCATACAAGATGGATGTTCTTTATTGATTATTTCTCAAAGACCTTAAAGGATTTTTTAAGGCAAAGATCTAGGCTAGAAGGAATAATGGTACAGGGTTGGTTGGTGCAATAGTCATTTGTCTGCATTTTTGAGTATTTGTCTCGAGTGGATCCCTTCATGCCTCGTCTATGGAAAAATGAGGAGGATGTCTAGATGGTGTCTCATGAGCCACAAGGGAAGGGAAAAAGTATCCACTATGACTCAAGACATGCTTGAGAAGATAAACACATTTTGTATAGTCCCATCATGACCAAGTGGGTGGATAGGTATGCATTGGCAAAGATAAGGAGGAGAATGTTCCAAACTTATCGACTACCTTTCAGAGAACGTGGATTATCCTCCTGTTAGTTGTGTTCATGAGGGTGGAGTTGAGAACATGGAGAGCTTTGCCACAATTCATCCTTATGTTCTAGCCATTACTGATGTACCATATGGTTTTAAAGCACCAAACTCTGTGAATGATGTTAAATATGGTGTTTTTGCTTACAAAAAAGTAATTGAAGTTTTTATAATGGTTACTTCTTCTAAGTCTTGGGCAATGGTCTTCTTTCATTCCCATAACCAAACCTCTGCTATAGAGAAAGCTTTCATTGATAACCAAATGGTTCACCAGCTTTGCATCTTGTAAGAAAGCAATTTCGCATTTAGAGAACTCTCCATTTTACTTCCTTGACTTTGTTTGTATCTTAGTTATCTAAGTCTTGGGCAATGGTCTTCTTTCATTCCCATAACCAAACCTCTGCTATAGAGAAAGCTTTCATTGATAACCAAATGGTTCACCAACTTTGCATCTTGTAAGAAAGCAATTTCTCATTTAGAGAACTCTCCATTTTACTTCCTTGACTTTGTTTGTATCTTAGTTACTTACCTTTGTCTTGGTTATAGGACTAAGCCCAACATTCAAGGTTACAAACTTGATAGGATTTCCTTTGCTACGGAGTTTGCTACAATCGGTTTTCACTCTCTTGCCGGAATCAATGATAGAGGGAGTTTTAATTTTGTTCTAAAGCCTAATCGCACAAATATTTTTTAAAGGAAAGGGGTCCTTAGAAAGCTTAAAGAGTTCAGTGGCACCACCAATGAGGTCATGAACCCATATCAAAAGCCTCGACTTCTTATGCTAGACTTTATTGACCTCTCTTTGAAAGGAGAGTGGATCTTGGATTTGTTGCTGGCATACATACAACTGTGGTTAGTGCATTGAAGAGAGACCGCTCTCCTTTCTTTGAAAGAGTGGATCTTCGATTTGTTGCTGGCATAGGTACAACTACGGTTAGTGCATTAAAGAGAGGTCGTAATGTTGTTGCGGTGGAGCTTGATCCTATGCAAGTAAAATTCATCGAGGGGTTGCTCTTAGCTTCCTGATAAGTTTCAAGAGGTTGGTATGAAGAACATGGGTGAAAACCCTCAACTTGTTGATGCTTTTGGAGAGCCCCAACCTCCCTTTGGCCAAGAGGAGAGCATGCAGTTTGTTGATCTAGAGCCATACAAAGATGTTGATGGAGTAGAGGCAGATTGATATGGCCACCACTCTCCACCTCGTACTACATCTCAAGAAGAGCATCAAAGTGAGACAAATGTGGAAGAGGAGCTTCCCTTTATTGCTTAGCTAGTTTGAGTCTTTTGTTTAATGGGATACATGTTTTGAGAACTTTAGTTTTTGGAACTTAACATTGTCTTTTTGCTCAAATCTTGTAAGCCATTTTTGGCAAGTACTCTTGGTTGTGAATTTACATGCAAATTTCAAGCTTTTTTCTAGTGATCTTTATGTTTTTCTTTGAAAGTACTTTTAAAAACATCATTTTTTATTCTGTTAATGCAGACGTGAAGTTAGAATTGTTAAAAATATTGTATTTGTATGCGTAATTTTTTTGGAGTCTTTTATATGCTTTGAAAGATTTCGGTATATAAGTAAGTTTTTAAATTGTAACTCTATTTGTTTTTGCAAAAACTAAAATATTTGAGAAAAAGAGGGGTTTTCAAAGGTTATTCATGCAAGTGTGTTTTAGGTGGCTCATTTTTATAAGTTTTAGATCACTTGAGGAATTTTGGTCTTTAACATTCGACAAAGGTCTAGAACTTGCAAATTTTTAGATTTTTTGGGAGTTTTCATAAATTTTTTAAAACTATCCCTCTCACCTTGTTATAATTTTAGATGGCTCGATGTTTTACCTCTTTATTGCATAGTACTACTATATGAGGCTCATGGCATAAATCTCTCTAATGCATAAAGCTTATTACCTCTCTAATGCATATGGCTCATGCATAAAGCTCATGCTTTAAGCTTAAAGCATAAGGCTTGTACATAAGAGTTATGCTTAAGCCTTATGCTTTAAGCTTATTCATAAAGGTTATGCCATATCTAACGAGTCGCACTACACGTCAACCCGAACCGCATCCCTCTTCCCCAGGTAATACGCTTATGCCTCATTGTCTTACTGTAAGGAGGGGACATAACCAAGCTGAGATTTGGAAATGGTCCTGGCCGGAATGCCAAATGGTCTTGGCACAAATGAATCATCGTATAGGCCCAAACTAAAATGTGCCACATGTGTATCTGAATAGCATACCACATAATCAAATTCTATACACTTCAAGTGGCATAGAATTCATCCAAACAAAAATGACCAGCTCCAAAGAAAATAGGACCATGTCGACAATCATAGAGGACAAATGAACATAACTCAAGGTCAGTATCATGCAAGATAAAATGTGAATCAATGCCATCTTCCTTTGTAGAATAATCTAAGGCATGATCCACTCCATTAATATGTATATAGGCATCCATACCATATATGTGCAAGACCATCTACATTTGTATGATGATCCAAAGTAGAAACATGATCATCAATATCGTCATAATCATCATTGAATAATGATAATGAATCCACACATGAGAGATAAGTGGTATCATCCATGGCATCCTCAAGGTCTCTAAGGTCATCCCCATAAACATAGCCTATCTCTATCAAGGGCCCTATATGACCTATATCCCGTGATAAATCAATCCCCCATCAATACTAAATCTAGGATGATGCCTATCTCAAATAAAAATATCTCAATATAAACAACATATAATCTAATAAGAATATTCTCCCTATGCATAATCTTACCTCTCTTATGATGTCTCTCCTCAACAAAATCATCACTACTCTCATGCACTATGCTTGATTGCTTAAATACATGACTCTATCCACATGAATGATACCAGCTATGAGATCTAGAAGTAGTGGTTGAATTAAGAATGAACGTGGCCACGTGTAAACCCCTAGAAGAATAGCCTGACATATCTATTACAAGAAGCTCAGGCCTATACTCATAGGTATCCTATGAACCCACATGTGAAGTATCACTAACCTCATGTTTAATAATGGATGCATCACTAGTTAAATGCTCATGATCCTCTAGTAGACACTCATCAACATCTAATGCATCCCTATAATCCCTAGGAAGATATGTAGACATAGGTGTACCCACACGATAGTGAACACAGGTGTACCCATGATTCTTGATGCCATCCTTGCCCTTGAGATCATGCCCACATGATCTAGCTTACACACATTACTATCACATACATCATCATCATGTGCATATGTATCATCATGTACATGTATATCAATATCATCATGTGTGTGTGCGTGTGTGCATGATACATCATTATGTGTATGTATGTGTGATACATCATCATGTGTATGTAGGTGTGATACATCATCATCATCATCTGAATCTGTGTCGATGGAAAGTACATCCTCAGGAACATAATCATGATGACTCAAGAGTGTTGAACACTCAATCAAGTTACCAAAAGAAGAATCATCCTGTCGAACCATTCGTGTCGAGGTAGCTAAGGAATGTTTCAATGAAGTTGCCATGTGTGGACGATCTGGCACATATATCCACCTCATCGAAAGAATGCCATGTAACTAGGCATCAAACTTGTAAGCTTGAACATCCAACCATAGTATGCATATGTTGCCTCATCATAGCAAGAAGTTGACGGATGAGGTTCTGGAGGTCTAAGCCTTTAAGTGCCAAAGGTATGTGTAAATTCGGCAAAATATATGTGAGCCATGACATGAAATGGCAAGTCAATGTATAGCAAGCACATAGCCATGATGAAAATGCATGACCATATCTCCTACGATCAGAAGATGGTGTCAAAGTGATGTCATCAATGACGATGTGATCTTGCACCATGGCAATCAAATGAAGGATATAAATAGTAGGAATAACCCATGGTGAAGCATGTGAACAACCCCAAATAAAACAAACCGTGTGAAATAGTCCAAATGATAGTTCAACGCATGGACCAAATGAGTGTGAAAAGGGGGTTAAAAAAACCTAAAGTTTTAGGGGTGTGAAAGGACAAAAAGGGGGTTGAAAACCCTATCTTATGCAAAGATAAACAAACAACTCTCTTCTTCTTATCTCCCTCATGGTTGCCTTACAGCTCTCCCTATTGTTGAGAGCTTGTTGTGACTTTTAGAAGGTTGTTTATTATGTTAATCTTCAACGTATTGATGTTTTATCTTGTGCAGTTTTGTAGACGTGTATATGCCCAACTTCTTCTAGAATCTATTGACAATGTCAAGGTGAATGCTAGAGAACTCATGGCTTTAGCCTACACTGCAACCTTGATGTTGCACTAGTTGTACACGAGGCAAAGTATGGTCCCTCTTAGCCTTTAAAGATTTCCCAACACTATAGGTAAAAAATCACTACTACCCCTAACATACTATGGACCATAGCTAGAGAGCTCATGGCTTTAGGTTACGTTGCGACATTGATGTTGCACTAGCTGTGCTCGAGGTAGAGTATGGTCCCTCTTAGCCTTTAAAGGTTGCCCAACACTGTAGGTAAACAGTGTTGGGCAACCTTGATGTTGCACTAGCTGTGCTCGAGGTATAGTATGGTCCCTCTTAGCCTTTAAAGGTTGCGACATTGATGTTGCACTAGCTGTGCTCGAGGTAGAGTATGGTCCCTCTTAGCCTTTAAAGGTTGCCCAACACTGTAGGTAAACAGGCACTGCTACCCTCAACATACTATGGACCATAGCTTTGCCTATACTTTCTTCTCTCTCTCTCTCTCTCTCTCTTCTCTCCTCTCTCTCTCTCATTCCATCTCTATTACTCTCTCTAACTCTCTTTTTCTCTCAAACCGGTGCTCTCTCTTTCTATACCTCCCTCTAACTCTCTCGCTAACCATTTCTCTCTCTCTCTCTCTCTCTCTCTCTCTCTCTCTCTCTCTCTCTCTCTCTAACCATTTCTCTCTCTCTCTCTCTCTCTCTCTCTCTCTCTCTCTCTCTCTCTCTACCTTCTCTCTCTCTAG
The DNA here is from genome assembly GCF_041138505.1 of Cibotium barometz. Lineage (NCBI taxonomy): Eukaryota > Viridiplantae > Streptophyta > Polypodiopsida > Cyatheales > Cibotiaceae > Cibotium > Cibotium barometz. Next base: position 18,150,129 of record NC_141110.1, read on the forward strand.
TTTTCTCTCTACCGCACTCTTAATCACTCTCCCACACTCACTCTTTCTAACTTTCTCTCTCTCTAACTCTCTCTACTGCAGTCTTAATGACTCACTCTCTCTCTCTCTCTCTCTCTCTCTCTCTCTCTCTCTCTCTCTCTCTCTCTCTTTAACTCTCTCAATCTCTCTTACGGTCTCTCTCTTCCCCTCTATTTCTCTCTCTAACTCTCTCTCTCTCTCTCTCTCTCTCTCTCTCTCTCTCTCTCTCTCTCCCCCTCGCTATTTCCCTCTCTAAAACTCTTTCTTTAGTTCTCTCTCTTTAACTCTCCTCTAGTTCTCTCTCTAACTCTCTCAATCTCTCTTAGTCTCTCTCTCCCCCTCTATTTCTCTTTCTAACTCGCTAACTCTCTCTATCTCTCTCTCTCTCTCTCTCTCTCTCTCTCTCTCTCTCTCTCTAATTATGTTTGTCTCTAACTCTCTCTCTCTATTTTGAACTATGTCTCTAACTCTCTCTCTCTCTCTCTCTCTCTCTCTCTCTCTCTCTCTCTCTCTCTCTCTCTCTCTCTCTAACCCTCTATTTCTCACTCGCTACTCTCTATCTCACTCTTTCTCTCTCTAGCTTTCTATAACTCTCTCTCCCTCTCACTCTCATTCTCACTCACTCTCTCCATAACTCTCTCTCTCTCTCCAACTCTCTCCCACTCTCTCTCTCTCTAATTCTCTTTCTCTAGTTCTATCTCTCTCTCTCTCTAACTCTATCTAATAGTCTTTCTCTCTTTCTCTAGTTCTATCTCTCTCTCTCTCTCTCTAACTCTATCTAATAGTCTTTCTCTCTTTAACTCCCTGAATCTCTTTTACTCTATCTAACTCCCTCTATTTCTCTCTCTAACTCGCTAACTCTGTCTGTCTCTCTCTAACTCCCTCTCTCTCTATCTAATAATGTCCTCTTTCTTCCCCTCTATCTCTAACTCTGCTCTTATCTAACAATCTTTCTCACTTTAACTCCTTGAATCTCCCTTACTCTCTCTAACTCCCTCTATTTCTCTCTCTAACTCGCTAACTTTGTCTCTCTCTATAAGTCCCTCTCTCTCTAACAATCTCTCTCTCTCCCCCTCTCCCTCTCTAATAGTCTCTCTCTCCCCCCCTCTCCCTCTCTAATAGTCTCTCTCTCTCTCTCTCTCTCTCCCTCTGTCTCTAATTTTATCTCTAACCCTCTAAATTTTCCCTCTCTCTAACTCTCTCTCTCGCTAACTATTTTTCTCTCTCGAACTCTATGTAACTCTCTCTCTCTCTCTCTCTCTCTCTCTCTCTCTCTTTGTAACTCTCTCTCTCTCCCTCACTCTCACCCACTCTTTCACTAACTCTCTCTCTCTCTCTAACTTTCTCTCTACCGCATTCTTACTCACTGTCTAACTCTCTCTTTTTAATGTCTCACTCTCTCTTTCTCTCTCTCTCTCTCTACCAACCTCTCTGTGTAACACTCTCTCTCTCTAACTCTCTCTTTCTAGTGCTCTCTCTCTCTCTCTCTCTCCCAACCTCTCTGTAACACTCTCTCTCACTCTCTAACAATGCATCTCTCTATCACTCTCTCTCTAACAATGCATCTCTCTATCACTCTCTCTCTAGCTTTTTCTCTCTATCACTCTCTCTCTAGCTTTGTCTCTCACTAACTCTCTCTCTCAAACACTCTGTTCAACTTTGTGAAATCTCTCTCTCTAACTCTCTATAGCCTCTCTCTACCTCACTCTCACTCGCTCTATGACTAACTTTCTCTTTCTTCTAACTCTCTCCTCACTCTCACTCGCTCTATGACTAACTTTCTCTTTCTCTAACTTTATCTATACCTCACTCTTAATAACTCTCTGACACTCTCTCTTTCTAATGCTCTTCTCTCTCTCTAACTCTATTTCTCTCGAACAGGGCAACCTCTCTCTAATGCTTTCTCTCTCTCTCTAACTCTCTCCTCTCTCTCTAACTCTCTCTCTCTCTCAAACTAGTGAACTCTCTCTCTCTCAAACTAGTGAACTCTCTCTCTCTCTTTAACTCTCTCCATCTCTATTACTCTACCTCTCTATTTCTCTCAAACTAGTGAACTCTCTCTATAACCCTCTCTCTAACACTCTCTCTCTAACTCTAACTCACTCTTTTTACCTTTCTCTAATTATCTCTCTAACTCTCTGGAACTTTCTCTCTGCCGCCTCACTATCTTAATATCCCTCTAACTTTCTCTCTACCTCACTCTCTAATACTATCTCTCTCTCTCTCTCTCTCTCTCTCTCTCTCTCTCTCTCTCTCTAACTCTAACTCTTTCCATCTCTATTACTCTCTCTCTCTCTCTAGCTTGTTCCATCTCTATTACTCTCTCTAACTCTCTATTTCGCTCAAATTGGTACTCTCTATCTACACCTCTCTCTAACTCTCCCTTTCGTTGTTGTGATCGTTTCTCTCTCTCGAACTCTCTATAACTCTCTCTCTCTCTCTAACTCTCTATAACTCACTCTCATCCACTCTTTCCCTTTCTCTCTCTAACTATCTCTCTACCGTACTCTTAAGCACTCTCTAACACTCTCTCTATCTCTAACTCTCTCTTTTCTAATGCTCTCTTCTCTCTCTCTCTCTCTCTCTCTCTCTCTCTCTCTCTCTCTCTCTCTCTCTCTAACTCTCTATTTCTCTAGAACTAGCCAGTCTCTCTCTCTAACCCTCTCTCTCTCTCTATCTATCTATCTTTCTCTCTCTAACTCTCTATCTCACACTCTCTCTCTAAGTCTCTTTGTAACTCTCTCTCTCTCTCTCTCTCTCTCTCTCTCTCTCTCTCTCTCTCTCTCTCTCTCTCTCTCTCTCTCTCTCTCTCTCTCTTTGTAACTCTCTCTCTCTACCTCACTCTCACCCACTCTTTCACTAACTCTCTCTCTCTCTAACTTTCTCTCTACCGCATTCTTACTCACTGTCTAACTCTCTCTTTTTAATGTGTCACTCTCTCTTTCTCTCTCTCTCTCTCTACCAACCTCTCTGTGTAACACTCTCTCTCTCTAACTCTCTCTTTCTAGTGCTCTCTCTCTCTCTCTCTCTCTCTCTCTCTCTCAACCAACCTCTCTGTAACACTCTCTCTCTCTCTCTAACAATGCATCTCTCTATCACTCTCTCTCTAACAATGCATCTCTCTATCACTCTCTCTCTAGCTTTTTCTCTCTATCACTCTCTCTCTAGCTTTATCTCTCACTAACTCTCTCTCTCAAACACTCTGTTCAAACTTTGTGTAAATCTCTCTCTCTAAACTCTCTATAGCCCTCTCTCTAACCTCACTCTCACTCGCTCTATGACTAACTTTCTCTTTCTCTAACTTTATCTATACCTCACTCTTAATAACTCTCTGACACTCTCTCTAACTCTCTCTTTCTAATGCTCTTCTCTCTCTCTAACTCTATTTCTCTCGAACAGGGCAACCTCTCTCTAATGCTTTCTCTCTCTCTCTCTCTCTAACTCTCTCTCTCTCTCTCTCTCTAACTCTCTATTTCTCTCAAACTAGTGAACTCTCTCTCTCTCTCTTTAACTCTCTCCATCTCTATTACTATACCTCTCTATTTCTCTCAAACTAGTGAACTCTCTCTATAACCCTCTCTCTAACACTCTCTCTCTAACTCTAACTCACTCTTTTTACCTTTCTCTAATTATCTCTCTAACTCTCTAGAACTTTCTCTCTGCCGCCTCACTATCTTAATATCCCTCTAACTTTCTCTCTACCTCACTCTCTAATACTCTCTCTCTCTCTCTCTCTCTCTCTCTCTCTCTCTCTCTCTCTCTCTCTCTCTCTCTCTCTCTCTCTCTCTCTCTCTCTCTAACTCTAACTCTTTCCATCTCTATTACTCTCTCTCTCTCTAGCTTGTTCCATCTCTATTACTCTCTCTAACTCTCTATTTCGCTCAAATTGGTACTCTCTATCTACACCTCTCTCTAACTCTCCCATTCGTTGTTGTGATCGTTTCTCTCTCTCGAACTCTCTATAACTCTCTCTCTCTCTCTAACTCTCTATAACTCACTCTCATCCACTCTTTCCCTTTCTCTCTCTAACTTTCTCTCTACCGTACTCTTAAGCACTCTCTAACACTCTCTCTATCTCTAACTCTCTCTTTCTAATGCTCTCTCTCTCTCTCTCTCTCTCTCTCTCTCTCTCTCTCTCTCTCTCTCTCTCTCTCTCTCTCTCTCTCTCTCTCTCTAACTCTCTATTTCTCTAGAACTAGCCAGTCTCTCTCTCTAACCCTCTCTCTCTCTATCTATCTTTCTCTCTCTAACTCTCTATCTCACACTCTCTCTCTAAGTCTCTTTGTAACTCTCTCTCTCTCTCTCTCTCTCTCTCTCTCTCTCTCTCTCTCTCTCTCTCTCTCTCTCTCTCTCTCTCTCTCTCTCTCTCTCTCTCTCTCTCCCTACCCTCTCTCTCTCTCTAAGTCTCTTTGTAACTATGTGTAACTCTCTCTCTCTCTCTTCTAGATGAAGCGACACTACGTATAGTCTACAAAATGGTCATTGAAAAGGTGAGATGCAAATGGTTTGATCAAAAGCTCAAGGACAAAGAAATCAGAGTCAAGGGCATGGTTCTTATGTATAGCACACAAAGAACCAAAGGCGCAATCAAAAGTACAAAGGGAATGGGACCATTCCTAGTGTGTTAACCCTCACCTCACGGATCCGCATGCATCAAAACACTTGATGGTGTGGAGATGAAAGGATTCTTCAATGGTAGCAAACTTAGATGCTACTATGGCCCTTTAATAGCAAATACCTTGAAGGCCATTCACCAAAAGAAAGAGGAAAAATAAAAGTGGCTACAATAAAACGAGAGGCCCAACGCGAAGTTAAAGCTATGCAAGATAAGTTGCCACATCACCATTAATGTGGCTCAAGGCTTTGTGACCTAGAAGAGGAAAATTGGGAGATGAAGCTCGCCAAACTGGCTGGGGCATGAACACTAAAACTCATCAACACGGGTGCTAGCCATAACCTAATGTACCATGAAACTTGGTGCACACTACAACAACCATCGTTGACCCCCACAATAGCACGAGTGGAAGGAGTAAACGCAGTAAAAACCTCATGCATCAATTTGTTCATCACTACTATGTTTCACATTGGAAATAACCCCTTGGAAGTGAAGTTCTATGTTATGCCTACAGGCAAGTACCATGCATGAAGAAGTGCTTCTTAGAAGAGGATGGATGGGGCACAATCATTGCCAAGTTGATTGGGACTCAGAACTGCAACCTTTCAACTCACCTCAAGACAGTTAACTATGCTTATGAGGAGTACAACCTCAACACGAAATAACCATTCTCTAATCAAAACAATACTAGAATTAATCGAGCTTCCAAGGGCAACCCATACTCTGGCCATGCCACATAAAAAGAGGCCTATCCTTTACTTAGGAGTAGAATTAAGTAACCATGTTCCATCAAAAGCCTCGCCCAAGTAGGAACAACCTTTGCCATCATCGAGTATCCCCTAGACACAACTAGCCTCTCCAAGGACTCACCTAACGAACACCAATATTGCTAACATTTATAACCTTGCAGAATGAGAACTACAGGTGCGCCCCACCAGTCCCTAGAAATATTAGTGTTTCCATAATGAGGGTGATACCAAAAGAAATACTCTGAGCACAAGAAGGTTACTATGAAAGGCAAAAGAAAACCCGGATATACCAAAGAGAAAGATCCAGCATAATCTCCGATGGATAGCCATGTCACTAAAAGGACATCATTGTAGGAGGGCGACGTAATAGCACCCAACCGAGACCAACCCTAAAAATCCTCACAACCCTTTACATAGTACTTTGCTCATACCCCCTCCACTATTACCATGGCAGCTACAACAGGGGCATCATCAAACACATCATACATAGTCCTGCTCACACGCACTAAGAAGAGGAAAGGCACCAAGGTCCACAAATGCTTGGAGTTCAGTGGTTCTCCCCTACGGGCATGGATCTACTTTGAGAAGTTGGGGGGGCACATGATCCCTAATAGGATCTAATCCGAGAAGAAGATAGAGCACAAGCTTACTTATCTCACACAAGAACGCTACCAAGTCACCAAAAGGCATGAGGTTATGGTGCGCATGGATAGAGTCAAACTCGATAGGTTAGCCGCTCTTCTAAATAAGGGGCTAGACCTTTGCACATGCTTCAAATTTATTCTCTCTTATGACACACATCTCAGTATATTGGAACAACCCGTGATTCCACAGGAGCTGAATTGACATTGGCTCTGACCTTGGATGTTGTCCGTGAAGCCTTGCACCTACCCATAGTTACAGAACCCTATCAAAATAGAACCCTTTTAGAATTAAGTGAAGCACAAGTGATGGTCAAGGACATCATCAGAGGCCCAGACATTGTGAAATGGAAAGATATATCTTAGTTTGATATCATTACCCTAGCCAAACTCCTCACCATGCTAACCAATCTTAAGTGGACCGATAGATGCAACAAGTGTAACTTCTTCTCCTCCTTGCCTATCTCAAGCATGGTTTTGCTAGTGAACTTGGTCGACTCCCTCGATACAATAGGTATAAGCTCTCCCTGCTTGCCTGCCTCAAGCAGGGTTTGCTAGTGAATTGGGCCAACCACTTCCATCATGAGCTCCCTAGAATTTGTGCAAACCTAGCCAGTAAGTTCTTCCACTAAGTTCAAAATGGCCATGGTCCTCACCAAGGTCCTTTACTACATTGCTGGGTGGAAAGAACTCCCCAAACCATACAATTATTACTAGGGTTTGACCACCCCATGAGCAAGCATCTGCTATAGCACACCCCATTGGCTCCCTCCCCCTCCAAAATCCCCTCAACCCAAGGAGCAAAGGATGGATCAGGAAATAGCTGCCCCATTAATGCCTTTTACGAAATTTTTGGTGACAAACCCAATGACACACCAACACGGTAGGTGGTAGCTGGGGCAAGTGGCAGTAGCTCGGTCCCCCAAGAGCTCGTCCAATGTGGTGACTCCTCTTACTAATCACTCTCCATGGCCGATGAAGTATCGAGAAGTGCCAGGCACGTATTTCATTTTTAAGATAATAGATTTTCAACTTCATAAGAAGCCTCATAAAACATTACTAAGACACACAAGTGGATCCACCAAGAAGGCCATCTCACCTTTACCGAAAACTTTTCTAGAGACATATTCAACTCTCAAGGCTACCTTCTAGAATTCCCTACAGCCTTTACCTCCATGATACACAACCTTACTAGGACACATGATAGAATTCATGGCTAGACAAAAAGAGTAAGTGGTATTGATACGGCCTAGCAAGCACTCCTCCTTACACATGCCAACATTGCCTAGCTGGAAACTCAAAAGAATGTCGCAATTGCACTAAATGACAAGTTGCAAGTACAGGCTCTTAAAGTCGCCTCCAGGATTAATCACCTACAGAGAGAGTTAGAGGTGATGCAAATAAAAGTCTAGGGAGTGAGAGTAGTGGGGGCACAAACTCAGGAGAAGCTCACACAAACACAACAATTGCAATGCTTTAAAAGGCTAAGGCATTGGCACAACACAAGCTAAAGCTCATGGGGATGAGAACCAAGATAAGATGTTTAGGTAGCACACAATTCAGGAGAGATTTTGATGCCAAGGATTGCACCATTGCTTAACTAGAAATAGCAGATTACAGAGTTGAGAGTCATCTCCTAGCAAGAACAAGTTAGCTCTCAGTAGGAAATAAGTAGCACACACACCGAGAAGGTGAACATCCTCATGGAGCAGCTATAAACTTGGTGGATCTTGCCCTTCCTCCCCAACCACCCTCTGGTCTCCTTAAATTGCATACAACACACAGGATTCTCTAGCTCGACCTCCTCCAAATCAACATCTACATTGATGAAGAAATCAGTAGGGATGTGCATCCGATTCTCTAAGTCTTCCTACTGTGGAAGCAAGACAAACTCTGAGCTCTTAAACTCCTCATCCAACGTTTTATGGCATGTGGGGTACAAGTTTAGTTTCATGGTGTTATTTGTGGTTATTAAGTCTTTAGTGAAAGGTCCACCACTCATGGGATGAGTTTTCCAAGTTCTTAGTGAGGGTATCACTCCTTTTCCATATGCAGATGTGGCCTATGTCCCAATTATGAACCATTCTAGTATCTCCCATGAAGGGTCTACCTAGGATGCAGTTATAAGAGTTGAACTAATGAGAAATGTTCATTACCATAAAAGAGTGCAAGAAACTTAGTCCAAAGGTCTTGATTCTTATATTTCACAAAAGCCCTGTTAGCAAACTTGACTATTAGATTGGTAGTGTCAAGTGAAGTTTGCCCCCACTTCCGAGCGCTACTTGGTAATGATTCTGACTCCAGCCCCTCCACCAAGGATGGTTGTGACTTGATTGTCCTTATATTTTATAGGAAGGATGGCATTTATATCATCAATCTCGAAGTAGTGGCCTAATTTATTCACCAGTACTTTTGGAAAATCTTGGTAATGAACTGCCTCTTCCCTAGTGGGTTTGTGGTGGTGGCTCTTCCCTGCCTGCACATAGTCTTCTATTTTTGGGCTTCTTAGCAAGGAGCCAACATAAATCTAGACTTGGGAGGAAAGGAAGGCGGTGAGTCTGGCTATGTCGGGGCCGGTAATGGTACATGGAATGTGTATATGCCCCTTCGAGTGTGGAACTCTTTTATCATCTCCTAGGATTTTGAAGGCAATGGTTTCAAATCTTTTATCATCTTCACCTTACTTATCCCTATTATGAGTTTCTTGGTGTTGCAAAATGGAATACTTCTTTGCCCGATCTTCTCTTAAACCAAAGTGAAACCGTCATCTGCATTGTCGTCCACTATTGGAGGTTCAGCGTCTATTAATTGCACTTGGCATACCCTTACCACTTCTTGGGCTACTTCTAGCCTGCTTTTCTCCTTAATAGGATTGGGGTATTCTACAAGCTCTTTCAGTAGGTTGCTAGGGTCTCTCACTAGTTCTTCTTGGCCCATGGTAGGTTGAGGGGATTCAATTCCTCCTCTGCAGAGGATGAAGTGATGTTGGAAGGTGTATCCTTGCTTGAACCCTCTTGAACTATCACGTGGTCTTCCCCTTATCATATCTTCTTGGACCTTCATCTTTTGGTTCTAGGGGTGACTCTTGCATGCTCTGAGACTTCATCAATGGGAAGGACTCGGGCTAATAGTCTCTGTGCCTTTGGAGTACCAAAAGTAGAAGCTTGCCCTGCTTTATGTGCTATGACTCTCCTCCTATTTTGAATTCTAATCACAACATTGAGAGAAACCATTTGTATTAGCTCATCCATGATGCTTAGCAAGTTAATGCTCGTACTCAGCTTAGGCTCTTGGGATAGACCTGGGGCAAGATGCTCTTAATGGGAACTAGTGCAGAGTGGTACTAGTTGTTGGAATTGGGGGCCACTTCTCAGGAGGTCACCCATCCCAGTAGTGTTCATGCCACTGCATGCTTAACCTCCACCAATCTAATCCCTTCGAAGCCACGAAAGATGGTGGAGGAGGGATGATAATGGCCCTAGTCTTCTATTATTCATGTATGATCTCATTATCCCTGGCACTATGTATGTGGTATGTAGACGGCCAGGCCATGACCTTCCAACACTAGTGTGGCTATGGGTTGGCTAGTGCAACTCTGCCCTTCTTAATGGGACACTATGCCAGCTGTTGGTGAGGTCCCTTGTAATGGCATGCAGGATCCTAAGGTATTGATGTCCCTCCCTTTATTAGATTGCACTATGGCTATATAGATAGGGTATCTTGAACATAGTGACCTAGGATTTGACTTGAAGGACTCTGAACCTCTAGGGGTTCTAGGTAGTTGAAGGATGTCCCCGTTCCCTCTTCCTCCCCTTTAGGTATTTCTATCAGAGTCAATTGGTTCATGGGGTCACCCTGGGAATGGGTAGTTATTGTGGCAACATTGGAGGTGGTAGAGGTAACTCAAAAACTCTTAGCACTCCTCTTTGAGGTACATACTACCCCAAGTGAGGTGTGTTAACAAGCATGAGCCTTGTTGGTGGGACAAAAAATGCTAGGTGATAAGCGAGGGGAGCAGGTGGTGTGACTAAGGTTGATTCTTGTGTAGCAATGGGTAGTATCATGGTTTCCTACCCTCATTGTAGTATACATACTAGGTTCCTCCTTGTCTGGGTCTTAGGTGGGGCATTTTGTGCTTGTGTGGTTAGCATGACATATTGAACAGTAGACCAACTCATGCCTAGGTGGGGCATTTTGTGCTTGTGTGGTTAGCTTGTGTGGTTAGCATGACATATTGAACAGTAGACCAACTCATGCCTAGGGTATACATGTGATTGTCCTATGTTGTACTTTATTGACCCAACTTTCCATTGCTTAGTCATTAGGTCTTTTACGAATGGTGCAACCTGTGGTTCTTTCCCTTTTTTGCTGACCTTTGAAGACACCATGCCGAATGATGCTTTAGGTGGGGTCCCTTCAAGGAGATTCTTTGAAGGAGTTTCCATGAAGTTATTGTCAAATCATCAAAGCCTATGGCACTGCTACAACATGGCTCAAAGTTTTTATGTTTTTTTGGAGTAAAAGGCATTGTGTAAGGTTAAATCAAGGATTCCTTATAAGAATCTTCCAGGTAGTTGTTCATCAGGGAATTTGTCATTATTAGCACATCGAGAGTGGAGGTGTCTCACTCTATTGATGTAGTCTTTGTGTTAATTCTTTCTCTTATACTACTTGACATGGTAGGGTTGATCAAGTTAGTTCCATCGGTGGTGGGTTCCATCGAGATCCCTGGTGAGAATACCTAATTGTGAAAGCAGCCTTCAAGGTGTCAAAATCAGCATTGTCTTTTGGATTTAGTGATCGAAACATTGTTCCACCTTTCCTTCCACGGTGAGGCTAAAGGCACTCACCCTTACCAGGTCATCAAGTCGACCACATGTACTGCACATTAAATCAAACACCTCCAATTGTACAATGGGATCTCAAGTCCCATTAAAATTTGGCACTAGCTTTACGATTTGTATTGTTTTGATCATAATTTATTATCTAGGGTTTATCTCCACCATTGTAGCTAGTGGTGGAGTTACTATGAACCCTGTTGCTAGTGGTGGAGTTACTATGAACCCTGTTGCTACCCCCTCCCTATTTGGGATGTTATCCTCAAGATATATGGTGTAGGATGAGGTTAAGGTAATGGTTGTTTGTGAGGGATAGTGTGGGTACTAGTAAGTTGTGGAATATGCTAGATATTTCCCTTACTCTTGAGGCAAGTTGGGGTACTACAGAGCGTAGCTATGTAAGGCTGGGTTGCTATGGGATGTGAGCTTCTCCCACTGCTAAATCTATTCTTGAGCTTTCCTGCTCCTTGTTGTAAGGTTTCTATTATAGTGTAACCAGTGGTTTGGGTTGTCTCTTTAGCCCTTGTGACGACAGGTTGTTGTTGTAGCCCTAGTGTGGCGAAATTGAACTTGGAACCTAAAACCCCCTGCAGTGCTTATACTGAGGTTTAATGCTTCAAAGCCTAAAGATGCCAATAGGCCTCCAAGAAGTTTCAAACATTCCAAGATTCATGTTTTGAGAGCTCACTTTGCTGATGCAACTATTGGTCATGCTAATTGTGATTCTAGGAAGGATTACTCCCTCCCCTATAGGGTTGGAACTAGATCGGTTAAGGTCTTATAAAGAAAGGATGACTCATGTTTAGAAAGGATGACTCATGTTTGGCCACTCTCTCTAGTGGTCTCTTTGTCTTGAGATGTCCCCCTCAATAATCCTAACCTGATGGTATACCAACTCTTCGAATCTAATTTTGACAACACCTTGGCCCCATTCAACCTCTCGAGAATGTAATCTATTCGGGCATTGGGAACTAGTCATCTTATTGAGGGGAAAGTTTGGGATCCCTGGCTCACACTTAATGGTTACTAGGGCTTTGGACACATTCTGGGTAATCCAAAAAAGTGTGCCTATCCTATAATCACAATGTTTCGCTAGAACTTGTGAAACCATTGAATTCCCAAAATTATGTATACTCCTACAAGAGGGGCACATAAAGTCTCACACAAACTCTATGCCTTGAATCACTAGTTTAGCACCTTAAGCTTCAGATTTGATGCTCGTTGTCATGCATGTGCTAAATCCCTCAACCTTCTTGTCTACCAAGTCAGGGGGGGAAACAAGCTCATGAAGTAGCCAAACGTCTTAAGCAATTCATTGCGCTTATACTCCTGGTCTTTGAGCGGTCCTAGCTTATCTTTGAGCTATCGGCTAACGATTGCACCAACTAAAGGACTGGGGTCTGAAGAACTAGGGATAACCACTGGGTATGTGTGGGAGCAGGGCTCACCACAGAAGCCATGGAGGTTGGGGTGGTAGTCCTATAGAGTGGTAGTCTTCTTTGGAAAATCCTTAGAAGTGTGTCCTTTTATGTGACAAAATAAGCACCTACCCTCCTTCCTTGTACCAAGCTATCTCTTATTATGGACTCAATTTCCCATGATCTTTCCTGCTACCATAGCTTTTTGGTCTGGAGTAAGATTGGGCACATTAGTCAAGTTCTTGGAGCTAGAGGCTCCTGTGCTGTGGGGAAGGCCCTCCCCGTCTAGTACTAGCCTCCCCCCCCCCCCCCCCCCGGCAGGTGCCTTGGGAGTGGAAGGCTGGGAAGTCTTGAGCTTTCCACCATTATACTTTATCTTAGCACTTTGTGCAAGAGCGAGAGTGCATCCTCGAAGGTGGCTAGCCAAAATATACAGACCTCCCATTGGATTTTTGTGTCAAGGCTATAAAGGAACTACCCTTTCTTGTCCTTATTAGAAATGCCTAATTTCAAACATAAGTTTAAAATTTTGTTGGCAAAATGTAGGATTGTTGCATGTTTTGGCAAGCCCCCTTGAACGTGTCTTTGAGTTCCTCAAGATAATGGGGCGGTAGAAATTGCTGCTTAAGATTTAAGACAAACTTTTCCCATACATAAGCTGCCATACCTAATCTTGTGTGGGCATGAGCCCACTGAGTCCACCATGGAATGGCCTCACCTTCTAAATACCAACTAGCCAAGATCAATCTGTCAATATTATTTTTTCTTGCAAGCAAGCAAAATAAGCTTCAAATTGATGCAACCAGGAATAAATGGTCATGGGATCGAGTTCATCCTCTCGAGAGGATGACTCAAGGAAGAAGATGGTGTTGCTCTTACGTCTAAAGCCTTTAGAAATCTTTCGTGCTCCATGCGTCACTTGATGTCTTCTTGTGAAGCAGCATGGGATGTTGTTGCATGGTCTTCCATTAATTGAATCTCCAATGCTTGCATCTACAACTCGAGTGTCAAACTTGGTTGCGTGGTAGTAATCATTCAAAGGGGTTATCCAAAAGAGGATCTACTTTCAAGATGTGGGAAAGAGAAAGAGAGAGAGGAGGAGACATAGAAAAAGAGGCTAGAGAATGGGTTCTTTCTCCTTGCATCATCATCTAGAACATGTCATGCATATCATGTATGTTGCCCTCGAAGGACTACCTGGTGCTTCTTATTCTAAAGTTCTTTTCTCTCTCTCTCTTCATCAAAGCTCACCATAGTGGGAATATGCTTTTCCCCTTTGGAATGCAATAAAACCATCCACTATGCATGTGAGAGAATTTCTGGAGGCTAAAACCCAACCGTCCTTCTAGGGACAGGAATCACACCGAAAGGGGTGGTCCTCTGGAGTCTAGAAACCAACCACATAAGTGGAAAAAAATCATTCTTTTTTTTGGGTTTTCTAGCTAAATCTTCACACTTGGAGAGAAGGCTCTAATACCAATGTAACATGCGAGTACCAATGGCGAATGAAAAAGTGGGCAACAGCATGCAACAACGAAAGCAATCAAACAAGAGGAGAGCAAAGCATAAATGGATAAACAAGCATAACAACTTACTGAACATCATTGAGACTCCATATCTTGAGAGATGACACAAGATGTGTAAAAAGCTTCTTATATTACTTTTTATTTCCACCACTCCATAGTTGGCTTACCCTTCTCCTTCATGTTATGATAAAAAGTAAGGTATCTTGCCCTTTATATGGGCTCCACCAAGGGCTAGGGCTTGGGGTAGCACTAGATCCCCTTTGCCACCCACATGCCCACTTTATTTGGGTGTGTTCACACCTCCATTACCTCTTCCCCTCATCCTTAACCTTGTACATCATATATTTCAACAGTTGGTTGGCTTGCAAACTTGAGGCCTTGGTGAATTTGTTTAGGAAGATGTAAGCGGTGGGGGTGATGGCAACATTTGAGAGGTAGGGGGTGTAATCCTTGTTGAAAGCACAAGAGATAGAGGCAAGGTATGAGTAGAGGAAGAAATCATGAGGAGTGAGCCACATCAGCCAAGCCACTTTATCCCACATGAGCTAGCAAAGCAAGTTGTACCTCTATCATATAAAAAGGGGTCATTTCAAGCAATGGAAGTACACAAGCATCTTAACCTTCTCTATGAGTGCAAGTTAATCTATCTTGCAACCTAATTAGCTTCAGTTCAATTCTTAGTTATAGTATACACACACACACATGTGTTCAAACAGCTTCAGTTCAATTCTTAGTTATAGTATACACACACACACACCATGTGTTCAAACAGCTAGCTATCACACCCACCATAGATTAGGTTAATTATGTTTATGCATTTAGGGTTAGCAAGATTCCATAGCCATTACCTAGGGCACCATGATTCTTAACATGGTATTAGAGCCTCCTGTCTCCTCATGAGCCTCTCCATTATTAGCTTAGTTCATGGGAAATGACACATCAAGGCATTCATGTTGAAGGGTTCATGAAGGGACATGAAGGGACACGCACCTAGGCAAAGCACCTCACATTGCATGGCAACATAAATATAAAAAGTGTATTTAAAAATATTCCACAAAGTATGCCTAATCCAACACATGAAGAAGGAACATTAAAGGCACTACATAGAGAAGAATCAAAGCACCAAACATAAGCATCAAGTGGCAACAAGAAGAATGAGGTCTACATCCAAAAAGTTATCCAAGAGCCAAGAGTCAAGCCAAACAGAAAAGACCAAGAGCCAAGAAGCATCCAGCAATGTGAAGAAGAAGAAGAAGGCTATGACATCGACATGAAGCATGAAGACAGCACCAAGGAGTCTTCATCAAGCAAAGAGAAGACCCCCGTTGAACATCTCTCCTAAAACCAAAGCTACATCGACAAGCCTCACCACCTTAGCCTATGGTTGTAAAATGTCACAAAATGAGTAGACCTAGTCTTCTTTTTTAAATCACACATTACCACATGAGAGTAGCAACTTATGCAACTAGGGGGGTGATTACATATTGTAACTCTACACTTGACCACCTTGAGTAGCATGTTACACACTACACATCGAGGCACCAAGGGTGGGGGGGGGTGTTGAGATTTGTGGCGCCTTGAGCACAGAGACAAGGTGTGAGTAGAGGAAGAAATGATGAGTGAGCCACATCATCTAGGTCACTTTATCCCACATGAGATAGCGAAGCAAGTTGTACCTCCCTTATATAAAAAAGGTCATTTCACGTAATGGAAGTACACACAAGCATCTTAAGCTTCTCTATGAGTGGCAAGTTAATCTATCTTACAACCTAATTAGCTTAAGTGCAATTCTTAGTTAGTATACACACACCATGTGTTCAGCTAAGTATCACCCACCATAGATTAGGTTAGATGTGTTTATACATTTAGGGTTAGTAAGCTTGCCATTGCCTAGGGCACCATGATTCCTTAATAATCCTAGGAGTGGCAGGTGTGGCGAGGTGGAGGCAACATAGAAGGGGATGATACTGACACGTGTCCCTTAGCCTTGCCTTTGGTGTAAGCATCTAGAGCTGGTGCACGTAAAGAGGGGTTTGATGTAGGGGAAGGGCCTCGGGGAGCCTCACTTGTTGTCATTTGGTAGTGTCACTTGTATCTTCCTCTTCATCCTTCATAGTGAGTGCAAGTTTCATGGATCTATAAAAGTCATGGGTGTCCCTCCTATATTCATCACTAGAAACATCCTAGGGTAGGAGCCACATGGAGACTCTATCAAAAAGGTGGCATTGGCTTGTCCTCATGAGTTGTAATTGTTTCCAATTTCTGTGATACAAAACAAGGATGCCAATGGGCTTATAAACAATGCTACCCTCCATTGTGAGATGGTTGTATGCTTTGTGTCAGCCATGAGTTTGCATCCACTCGATATGGCTTTGTTGATGAGGTTTGTGTGGAGGAGGCTGGGTATGGGCAGAGCTCCTTGATCTCTTAAAAAATAAAAAGGTCAATATAATCTCCTTCGTCTAGATAATCAAGGAAAATAAGGACTCTACACTAGTATTGAAGGTTGAGGTAAAGGACATGGTGAGGGAAGTGGAAGATGATGGAGGGCTATGTGAAGGAGATGTCATTTTGGAAGAAGAGAATGAGAGCGTAGTGTGGAAAGCCCAAGGCACATTAGAGAGGATGGTGTAAAAGGTTATTCTCCCAACTAAAACAGGCACGAGATATGCCACCATGGCAGATGGTAAGGAAATTACTTCGATCTATATGTTGAGCCTACAGAGTAATGTCATACACCCGAATTTGAAGACACTATATATGCAAACAAGAGTGGTAGCTTGGGGCTTAAAATGCTCAAAAAAGAGGATTTATATCTCTTCTAGGGAGGAAACAAAGACCATTGGCTTTGATACATCAAGGCCATAGACTCCCATGTGGGGACCTTTACCCATCAATGGGCAAAAGGCACTTAATATTTCTAAAGATTTGGTCAAGTTAATACCACAGAGGGAGAGACAAACCTTCAGTTTCAAAAGAACCCAAAAAAAATTCTCAATCCACAAGAAGAGAAAGAAACAAAGCCTTAGTAGAGGCTAAAAAAGAAGCTAAGTGTATTCTGTACGAGAGCATAGGTGCCTAGCACCCGTGTCTACAAGTGCTAGCTTTTGTTCTAGACTTCGCCTCCCAATCTTCCTCTTCTAGGTCAATGACTAGGGCCATGTTAATGGATATTTGGTAGTTGTTTAGCTTATCTCGCCTAGCCTTAGCTTTGCACTATGAATGGCCTATAGTAGCATTTAAATTTGTGAGCATCCTTGAGGGGTAAGTTTGCACATTAGGAATGGTCCCATTCCTTTGTACTTTAGCTTGCACTTTTAGTTCTTTGTGCCATGCATGAGAACCATATCCCCAACTTCTATTTCTTTGTCCTTAAGCTTCTCATTGAACCAATCCTTGCACCTCAACCTTTTGACAATCATTCTAAAACGGCACATAGTTTGGCTTTTGATGATCATTCTATAGACGACACATAGTCTGGCTTCTCCTAATCATTAAAGCTTAAATAATTGATCGGTCAGATATTTCCTGTCAAACTTTCCTTTGATGGCAATTCTTAAGCTTGGTACTAAGAATTCCATGGGCAAGGTGACATTTGTTCCGTATATCAAGTTGAAAGGGGTGGTGTGGATAGCCACCTTGTAGGAAATTCTATAAGCCCAAAGAGTAGTGATTAGTAACTTTTGATCCCACTTATTCTGCGAGACTTCAATCTATCATCATGTTATATTAAGGTGTGTTGTAACTTTATGAGGGAGAAGGTTCTAGCAAGTGTGATGTGGATTTGGTATATGTCACCATGTAGAGAGGATAAGGTGGTTAACATCTTCACAAAGGCATTGGGTACAAAGAAGCTCTATAGGTTTATGAGATTACTTAGAGTAGCTTACTTTGAGTGCAATGTATGGAGTTGAGCTTGAGGGGGAGTTGGGGATGGGGCACGATCGATGCCAAATTGATAATAAGGACTCACAAATCACTACCTTGCCAACTAGCCTCAGGAACACAAGTAAGTGTTTTGATTCTGATGACAGAAGAAGAACCCGTGTCCTACAAAACCTCAACGCCAAATAATCATTCTCCCAATAAAGAAGTGCTAGAGCCAATCAAGTCCCTTATCAAGTCCCTAGAGTAGGCAACCCATAGTTCAACCATGCCACTCAAAAAGAGGTCAACTACTTGGCTGTAGGGGTAAGTAACCAAGTTCCATCAAAAGCCTTGCCCAAGCCACCAACACAACTAGCCTCTCGAAGAACTAAACCCACCCATACTACTAACATTTCTAACCTTGCAAAATCAGAACAACAAGTGCCCAAGATCGCCAGTCCACCCATCGACGCCAATGTTTCCATAATGGGGGTGACAAATGGCGGGTGTGCCAAAATAAATAACCTGGGCACAAGGTTACTATGAAGGGTAAAAGAAAATTTAGATATACCCAAGAAAAAGGTTAGTGATAGCCATGCCACAAAAAGGACTGCAATGTAAGGCAACACAACCCCAACATCGTTTATCAAAAAGGAGTTGTTAGAAGCCCAAGGATACCATGCAAGTCAAACACAACTCTAGCTACCTAAAGTAGCACAATTAAAACCAACCCATCAAAGAAGGCAACCCCACCAATGAAGGAAAGCAACCAAAAGATGGTTGGGTGATGCTCTTCTAGTGGCCAAGGGTATTACAAAGGTAACAAGAGCATTTGGGTACCTAAAGTCACTCCGTCATTAACCCCAACTTCTTCATTCACACCAAGGAAAGTACTAAGTCAAGGTGGCAATGGTAAGCTAAAGCTACCAATGCTATGGAACCCCACCCTCAGCCCTAGCAAGGGTAAGGAAATGATA
The DNA here is from genome assembly GCF_041138505.1 of Cibotium barometz. Classification (NCBI taxonomy): domain Eukaryota; kingdom Viridiplantae; phylum Streptophyta; class Polypodiopsida; order Cyatheales; family Cibotiaceae; genus Cibotium; species Cibotium barometz. The sequence continues at coordinate 18,168,778 of NC_141110.1, forward strand.
GAAGAATTAATGGAATGGGAGAATCCTTTTGCATCGACCTTAGAAGCCTATGTTGTAGCTAAAAGCCAAGAAACACCAATTTCCCTACCGTGCAACTTCCAGCATCACTCTCAAGCCTAGCTAAATGGACCAAACACAAGTTTCTCACCCTTGTCAGAGAAGAAGGGTAAAAAATGTCAAAGAGAGCAATAAAAAGTGTCAAAGAAAGCAATGGAGATAAATCAAGGAGGAAATCAGAGATAGAAGAATGCAAGAGAGATGGAGACTTGTGAGCAAGAGTCCCCAAGGAAGCCAATACTAATCATGTAAGTGGTTCTCTACTCACTAGCTTTCTAGGTACATCTCAAGATGGGGGGGCATGGTGGGGGTGAAAACTTGGTCCATGGTTATTCACTAAGGGCCTTTTTTGCATGCTAAATCTCTATAAAAAGTTGCACGTTCAAGATGTGCATGCATGTTCCGATCTGTACATGCACATTCACTCAATGCACGCACGTCCCAACCTACACACATTTCGATCTATGCACACATGTTCACTATGGATATTATCAAAGGACCTATCAACAAGAATGGCGTGACGTGGGAAGACATTTCTCACCTTGACCCAGTTACCTCTACTAGAGTCCTCACCATGCTCGCAAACCTCACGTGGACCGATAGATACAGCCATGCAACCTCTCCCTACTCACGTGAAGTGGGAAGTGGGAAGAAATTTCTCGCAACCTCTCCCTACTCACATGAAGTGGGAAGTGGGAAGACATTTATCTCCATGACTTAGTTACCTCTCCCTACTCGCATGAAGTGGGAAGACATTTCTCACCCTAACTTAGTTACCTCTCCCTACTCACATGAAATGGGAAGACATTTTGCACCCCTGGCTATAGACCTCACACCATGCTGACACAAACCTCAGGTGGACTGATAGATAACCAATGCAACCTCTCCCTACTCCCTTGTCTAAAGCAAGCATTGTGTAACATACCCATTGTAAATAACAATGTACTTGCTTCAGAGTTGAAAAAGATGTAACATACCCATTGTAAATAACAATGTACTTGCTTCAGAGTTGAAAAATATAACTTAGTTTGTCATTTTTACGATCAAAAAACTTCTATTTTTGGAAAATGAGCTATTTTTGCTTAGAAATTTATAATTTTGAATCCAAATTTGGAATCTACGCGTAATTTTACGCTTAAAATAGTTTTTTTTGAACTAAAAACGGGTACCCGGAATGGGTTTAATTAAGCTTTTAAGCCTTTAATCTGCGAACTTCCGACCTAAAATAGTAACTATCCAGGCGTCTAATCAACGAACGGAACACGCCCCCATGGTCACGGGGCAAGGCCGGACATTTCCGTCAAAAAAAAATTTGACCCCTCGGGACGACGACGACGGGCGGCCGACGTGGGCCCCACCCACGGGCGCCGCCCGTGAAAAAAACCAACAATCCACCCGGGACACCCAAGCGTGTACACGACCTAGACGCACCCTCCAGCACACCCCTACATGTATCCCCTCCTCCCAGAACCCTCTATCCACAGGTGTCGCGCTCTCTCTCTCTTGGGGACACCTCCACCCCCATGTGTCACACTTTCTCTCTCCTCGAGACACCTCCACCCCCAGGTGTCTCTCGCCCACACTCTCTCCCGGACACCTACACCACCCAGGTGTCACCTTCCCGCACCCGGACGTCCACCCTCCAGCACCTATAAAAGGACCCTCCCAGCCCCCTTCTCCAGACAAGCCCCTAGCAAGGCCCTACGCGCAAGCCCTCCCTCAAGCTCTAGGACATGTCCCACACTCTTCTCCCCCCCGTGTGAATAGACTTAAAGTGTGCTTCTCCTCCAACCCTTGCCTTACTCTTCCCTAGGCCTCCCTAGACGTACACTCTTCTCAAGAGCTCTCCAAGTTAAGGACACCCTCTCAATTTCCCCCCCCCCCCCATATGCGGCGACTTAAACTTAGGCTAAGAGGTCGTTCCTATCCATAAGCCCAACAAGCTTTTCCTACCCCAAACGGACTCCGTTTTCGAATCCGTTTGAACCAGTAGAATTCTCTCTTTTCTCTCCAAGTTCCCAACCTCTTATATTCACCCCGTTCTCTCTCTATCCTCTTAAAACTCTAGTGCTCCTATGGCGCCGAAACGCCGCCGAATTGAAGAACCACGCACTGCCCAAGGAGGAAATGAAGCGAATCGCGTCCCTGCAATCGACTTCGCCCCTCTTGAAGCGAATAGGCACGAAAACGATAACCAGGTTGGTCATTTAACAAGTTTAAGTAAAATTCTCTCTTATGAAGCTTAATTCAAAGATTCGAAATAATAGGAAAGGAACCAAGGTTAAACCCCTAGTATAGATGGCCTAAAGTACCTTATGGTTACTCTTAAGTAAAGTTATAGGAAAATAATCTTGCTTTCGAATCATTGTCTTTCCGAAACGATGGTTTTTGTTAATGTGTGAATTCATTGAATAAAGGCTATGTCTCTTTTTATTGGATATACTGCGGGTTTATTGCTAACATGCAGGTACAGCTTCTCCCCCCCTTAGCTAACTCCGTGCTTGCCTGTGTAGCCGGGCGGAGGATATAGCGAGGCCGGGAGTCGGCCCAGGGCAATCCCCTCCTATGCCACTGGGAATTGGATTTCACCACCAGGGTGATGTATATATGCTGCCTAGTTCTGTGGGTCCAGGCTAGTGCGGTGACTTAACCCCCACCTCATGAGGAGACGTCCCCTCCGAAGAGCGAGAGGGTTTGGTACAAGCGTCAGTACCTGAGGGGGTGACAGGACGGCTTGGCCCTCATCGGCTGGCTGACGACGAGGGGAGACGGTCCGTGAGGTTTACCCAGCTGGTTGAGGCTGGAAGATCAAATTCTAGATCATCGGTGTGGTTGTGGTTGTGGTTGTGGTTGTGGTTGTGATTAGATTGTGGTTATGGTTATGGTTATGGTTGGGACATGAAGTTTGGATTGGAATATCGGCCCGGTTCCAGGGTCTTTGTAAATATTTTTCACTGTAAGTATGTTTGTTGATTTCAATGTTGTGCTAAGGAAGATTTCTTTTAAGGAATCAAGTGTAATTAATTAACAAAGGAATTTGTTTTTAAGTGTTTCACAGTGTGGTAGGACTTAATTAGAAAACAATTGAACGGGTGAGTGTGTGGAAAGTGGGAGAATGGATGCCTTGACGGTACCATTCTAAGGATGGGTGGACCCGATCAGTCGGGTAACTTTCTACTAGTCGTAACTTACGATACTTAGGGAATAGTAGAGTCCCGAACAAGACTTGTTTTAGGGGACCAAGCCAGCGGCCGTGCCTCATGAAATACGGGGGAAAAAGGCGTTGGCTTCCTTGAACCAAATGTGGGTCTTGTTCCATCTCCACGCACATTCAGTGCTGGGGTTTAGAATTTCCTTTAGGATGACTATGCTTCCCCTGCGAGATAGAGTTAGGTCCCTCCGTTTGCTCATAACCTCGTATTTCTACGAGATCGAGGTGTCGTCAATCGGAAAATAACACGAGATTTAACCGCCTATCAAAAGGATTCCCCCGCCCTATGGGTCGGGGTTCTTACACGTGGTATCAGAGCAGGTTTAGACTTGGGAGATTTTATATTGTATTCTCTTGTTGCTCTAGGAATTCTTGTTAAACTAATCTAGTTACGGCTGGACGCAGGAGGACGAGATGGATCCCTATTCTCGCTTCTTGGTATTCCAATGCATGTTCATGACTGCTTGTCGCTCTTCCGAATTTGAGTTCCGTGACACTATGATGCACATTGTAGACAAGCTAACCCTTCCTCTTTACACTCGCATCGAAAGGGGATGGAACAGAGCTGAGTATTGGCATCGTCGATCTACCTATTTCATCATTCGAGCTGAGCACGTCAGCAATCTTACCAACGACTTGAGGCGGATCCGATATGCCGAGATGTTGCGGATGGTTCGCCTGTTCTGGTTTATTGGCACTCCTCGTAACACCTATGTCACTATCGATGGGAATCGCATGTTGCAGAATCAATGGGTTTATGATAGGGTGACTCAAGTTGTATCCCCTGATAGAGTAGCCGTTACCCGTCTTTCTAGACGAGGTTTACCTCCCCTACCAGAGACTTATCGAGTTCTTGAAACCATGGGAGAACCCCCCTACTTTTTCAATGCTACCACCGCAGATCTTTATTAGGTTCCCTAGAGGACTACCATGTAAATAAATAAGATTGGATTTAGTCCAATCCTTGTAAATGGCTTGGTTTACTTGTAAATATTAAAGCTTGGAATAAAAGGTTTTGATTTTCACACTCAGTGTCTTATGTGTATTAAACCGCCTAAGTGACATGATTCTAAATTTAGCTTCATATTGATAACCAGGATCGTCAACTTCTTGCTCCCAATGCATTATATACAGATACATAGGAGAAGAAGCTTCTCCTCAAACAAATGCAACCTCCCTCATTTAATGGGGCAGGTTCAAAGATTGAAAGGGATGCAGAAGTTTGGATAGAAGCCATGGACGATTACTTTTCGGCTGCTGGTACAGGAATTGGGAATCAATCCATGCTTGCCAGATTCCGTCTTACCGGGGACGCCAAACTTTGGTGGAAGCAATGGTGCCGAGATAAGGGCGTCACTGAAGATACCCAAACCTGGAGTGACATTAAGCAAGCTGTGAAGGGCCGTTATCTTCCCCCATCTCATGAATCTATTAAGATGAACGAGTTCTTCAGCCTCAAGCAGCTTAGCTTAACCTTGGAGGAATACTACTCAAAATTTGTCACACTTGGCAAATATGCTCCACCTATGTCGATCACTCAACAAGTGGCCCGATTTTGCCAAGGGCTGAATGAACCTTTGGATTCTCGCCTTGAAGCAATGAGGCCAACTACCTTGCAAGATGCTCTTACCCGAGCCAAACCTCTGGCTAAAGAAGTAAAGAGTGGTCAAGCAAAGAAGAGAGTCTATCCTGAATCTAACCCAAGGGGGCGCCTTCAGAGGAATTACCAATTGAATTTCCGCCACAACACTATTGGTCAGTACCCCAATAATTTTATCCCCCGCAGTGATGCTAATTCCACTTCAGAATCCTATGGGGACCAAAGGTGCTTTTATTGCAATGAAGTTGGCCACTTCCGGAATGAATGCCCCAAACTTGTAAGACCCTCTCTCAATCCTAGTGTCACTGCTGCTCCACAAGGCGGCCGGGTAGTTCAAGGCCGTGGGATTCCTAATAACTGCCAGGCCGGACGAGGTGGTGGTGGACGTGGTAGAGGTCGTGGAGTGACTGCCCGTGTCTACTCTATGATTGGTGAACCGACTTTAGAGATGGAAGAAGAAGAGCAAGCCACCATTCATGCAGCTATAGAACATCAAGGACCTAATTAGCAGTTTTCTGTTATCCAAGCTCCAGCTACTTATCAAGGTAGATCTTTCCAGCTCTTGATTGATTGTGGTAGTACGCATTCATTTCTTTCTCCAAAATGCTTGCGTAAGTTATAGTTAGATCAAAAACCAGCCCAAGCAATGATTGTTGAGTTAGCTAGTGGAAAAGAAGAAGTATCCCGACATTGTGTGGGAGATCTTGAATTTGAACTGGGTGGTGAATCAACCCACGGGTATTTCAGAAGCTTACCATTAGGGATTTATGATGGAATCTTTGGTATGGACTGGTTAATTGCAAACAATGCTGACATTCACTGTGCTGAAGGAAGCATCACCTTTAAGAATAGTCAAGGACAGGTAGTATCAGCCCAGGGAAAAACAGGTAAACCCAAATTTCATTTGGTCAAAGCTAATCGCCTTCTTAAGGGAGTGCGCAAGGGCCAACAGATCTTCCTTGTCAAACTCAACAAGGTAGAAGAAAGCAACCCAGATTTAGAACCCTCTTGGCTCCAGGAGTTTTCAGATATCTTTCCAGAGGAACTTACAAAACTACCCCCATCTCGAGAAGTAGATCATGGGATTGAGTTAATCCCTGGGGCTGAATCAGTTTCAAGGAGACCTTACAAAATGTCTCTTCCTGAAGCCATAGAGCTCAAGGAACAACTTAGGAGGCTCATTGAGTAAGGATTCATTCGCCCTAGTAATTCCCCATGGGGAGCGCCTGTTCTTTTCCAGAGAAAGAAGGATGGCACGCTTCGTCTTTGTATTGACTACCGAGGCCTAAACAAGGTCACTGTCAAAAACAAATACCCCATTCCTCGCATCGACGAACTTCTTGACAGACTTTATGGATCCAAAGTTTTCTCCAAGATGGATTTAAGGTCTGGCTACTATCAAATTAGGATCAAGGAATCAGATATCTCCAAAACCACTTTCAATACCCGCTATGGCCACTATGAATTTACAGTCATGCCATTCGGATTAACCAATGCTCCCGCCACCTTCAACCGCCTGATGCAGGATATCTTCCGACCCTACTTGGATGAATTTGTCCTTGTCTTCTTTGATGACATCTTGGTCTATTCTCAGTCAAAAGAGGAACATGAGGAGCATGTACGCAAAGTATTGCAAATACTGCGCGAACATAAGCTCTATGCCAAGAAAAGCAAATGTACCTTCTTCACTTCCCAAATTGAATATCTAGGGTTCATTGTCTCCTCAAAGGGCATCTCAGTAGACCCTGCCAAAGTCAAGGATATATTGGAATGGCCACCCCCTAGGACAGTCAAAGAAATCCGTGGGTTTCTAGGTATCACAGGATGGTATAGGATCTTCATCAAGGATTATGCCAAGATAGCCGCACCCTTAACTGATCTCCTCAAGAAGGAATGTAAGATAGTATGGTTACCAATCCACCAAATCAGTTTTAGCCAACTTAAGACTATCCTCGCCTCAGCACCAGTTCTGAAGCTCCCTGATTTCACCAAAGAGTTTGAGGTTGTCACTGATGCTAGTGGCCTTGCACTTGGTGGTGTCTTAATTCAAGAAGGAAGGCCTGTGGCTTACACTTCTCGTAAGCTTAAATCCTATGAAGTCAATTATGCCACCCATGATTTGGAACTCCTTGCAGTTGTTCATTGTTTCAAGTTATGGAGACACTATCTCCTAGGCCGTAAGTTTCTGCTTGTGACCACCAGAGCTTAAAGTGGATCTTCACCCAGCCCAATCTCAACATGAGGCAAAGGAGGTGGATTGAGATTCTGCAAGAGTTTGATTTTGATATCAAATTTCGTCCTGGAAAGGATAATGTTGTAGCAGATGCCCTCAGTCGCAAATCCTTCCTGAGTGCAATCTCTATGCCAAATAACCCCATCCTAGAGAAGGTAAAGCAGGTTTCACCTCATGACCCTGATTACCAAAAGCTAGTAAGCCTAGTTCACAAGGAGGCACCCACAGAAAAGGAAAATGTATTGATCAAGGGATACACCCTCGATGATGAATGCCTCTACTTCATGCATAAGTTATGTATTCCCAAATATCTTACACTGAAGAAGATGATCTTGTATGAAGCTCATGATAGCCCCGTATAGCAGGACACCCAGGTTATGCAAAAACCTTGAATGCCTTAAGGAGAAGTTACTTTTGGCCTGGAATGAAGAGAGATATCCTTCAATACATCAGACAATGCCTTTCATGTCAAAGGATTAAAGCTGAAAGAATCAAAATGCCCGGGAAACTCCAACCTCTGGACATTCCTCAGATGAAGTGGGAATGTATCAGTATGGATTTTGTCACAAGTCTTCCCACAACACAAGGAGGATATGATTCTATTTTAGTAGTTGTGGATATGCTTACCAAAGTGACCCATATTATCCCAGTAAAGAAGACATTTAAATCTTCTGATATTGCCTGCCTTTTCATCAAGGAAATCTTTAGGCTTCATGGATTGCCAAAAAGAATAGTCAGTGAATCGGGACTCTGACTTCACTTCAAAGTTCTGGACATCATTATTCCAGGCTATTAGAACACAACTTTGTTTCAGTACAGCTTACCACCCAGAAACAGATGGTCAAACTGAGAGAGTTAATCAGGTTATAGAAGACATCCTGAGAGCCTATTATGGGCGTGAACCAAAGAAGTGGATTCAGTATCTCCCTCTAGTGGAATTCTCTTACAATACATCCTATCACCAAAGCATAGGGATGTCACCATTCAAAGCTCTTTATGGTCAGGAATGTTTGTCTCCCTTAAATTTCTCTGACCCCACACTAAAGGTTGAAGCTTCCAGGATAATGCTTGAAGAAATGGAAGAACAAACCAAAGCTATTCGTAAGGATATTAAAGCTGCCCAGGATCGACAGAAGCATTATGCTGATACCAAAAGATCTGAAAGAATCTTTCAGCACAAGGAGACAAAGTTTTTCTTCGAGTGCGGCCAAAGAGAAGTTCTTTATCTCTTGGAAAATTTAGGAAGCTGAGTCCAAGGTATTGTGGGCCTTATGAAGTCATCAAACGTTTGGGAAAACATGCCTACAAACTTCACCTCCCAACCCACCTCAAAATCCATGATGTATTCCATGTAAGCTTACTAAAGCCATATGTACCTCATCCTGATCATGTTCGTGATGATGAACAAGTTGTAATGCCAACTCAGGGAGTCCTTGAAATGAGACCTAATAGAATCATCGACTCTAGGGAAAGAGTGCTTCGCAATAGAATCCTTAGGGAACATTTAGTGGAATGGAAAGATTACCCTGAGGAGGATGCCACTTGGGAGGAAGAGTCAACCCTCCAAAAGAATTACCCAGAGTTCGTGCCGAGATGAGGACATCTCGAGTTCTTTTAGTAGGGAAGGATGTAACATACCCATTGTAAATAACAATGTACTTGCTTCAGAGTTGAAAAAGATGTAACATACCCATTGTAAATAACAATGTACTTGCTTCAGAGTTGAAAAATATAACTTAGTTTGTCATTTTTACGATCAAAAAACTTCTATTTTTAGAAAATGAGCCATTTTTGCTTAGAAATTTGTAATTTTGAATCCAAATTTGGAATCTACGCGTAACTTTACGCTTAAAATAGTTTTTTCTGAACTAAAAACGGGTACCCGGAATGGGTTTAATTAAGCTTTTAAGCCTTTAATTTGCGAACTTCCGACCTAAAATAGTAACTATCCAGGCGTCTAATCAACGAACGGAACACGCCCCCATGGTCACGGGGCAAGGCCGGACATTTTCGTCAAAAAAAAATTTTTTGACCCCTCGAGACGAGGCGGCCGGCCGGCGTGGGCCCCACCACGGGCGCCGCCCGTGAAAAAAACCGACAATCCACCCGGGACACCCAAGCGTGTACACGACCTAGACACACCCTCCAGCACACCCCTACACATACCCCCTCCTCCCAGAACCCTCTATCCACAGGTGTCGCGCTCTCTCTCTCTTGGGGACACCTCCACCCCCATGTGTCACACTTTCTCTCTCCTCGAGACACCTCCACCCCCAGGTGTCTCACGCCCACACTCTCTCCCGGACACCTACACCACCCAGGTGTCACCTTCCCGCACCCGGACGTCCACCCTCCAGCACCTATAAAAGGACCCTCCCAGCCCCCTTCTCCAGACAAGCCCCCAGCAAGGCCCTACGCGCAAGCCCTCCCTCAAGCTCTAGGACATGTCCTACACTCTTCTCCCCCCCGTGTGAATAGACTTAAAGTGTGCTGCTCCTCCAACCCTTGCCTTACTCTTCCCTAGGCCTCCCTAGACATACACTCTTCTCAAGAGCTCTCCAAGTTAAGGACACCCTCTCAATTTCCCCCCCCCCCCCATATGCGGCGACTTAAACTTAGGCTAAGAGGTCGTTCCTACCCATAAGCCCAACAAGCTTTTCCTACCCTAAACGGACTCCGTTTTCGAATCCGTTTGAACCAGTAGAATTCTCTCTTTTCTCTCCAAGTTCCCAACCTCTTATATTCACCCCGTTCTCTCTCTATCCTCTTAAAACTCTAGTGCTCCTATGGCGCCGAAACGCCGCCGAATTGAAGAACCACGCACTGCCCAAGGAGGAAATGAAGCGAATCGCGTCCCTGCAATCGACTTCGCCCCTCTTGAAGCGAATAGGCACGAAAACGATAACCAGGTTGGTCATTTAACAAGTTTAAGTAAAATTCTCTCTTATGAAGCTTAATTCAAAGATTCGAAATAATAGGAAAGGAACCAAGGTTAAACCCCTAGTATAGATGGCCTAAAGTACCTTATGGTTACTCTTAAGTAAAGTTATAGGAAAATAATCTTGCTTTCGAATCATTGTCTTTCCGAAACGATGGTTTTTGTTAATGTGTGAATTCATTGAATAAAGGCTATGTCTCTTTTTATTGGATATACTGCGGGTTTATTGCTAACATGCAGGTACAGCTTCTCCCCCCCTTAGCTAACTCCGTGCTTGCCTGTGTAGCCGGGCGGAGGATATAGCGAGGTCGGGAGTCGGCCCAGGGCAATCCCCTCCTATGCCACTGGGAATTGGATTTCACCACCAGGGTGATGTATATATGCTGCCTAGTTCTGTGGGTCCAGGCTAGTGCGGTGACTTAACCCCCACCTCATGAGGAGACGTCTCCTCCGAAGAGCGAGAGGGTTTGGTACAAGCTTCAGTACCTGAGGGGGTGACAGGACGGCTTGGCCCTCATCGGCTGGCTGACGACGAGGGGAGACGGTCCGTGAGGTTTACCCAGCTGGTTGAGGCTGGAAGATCGAATTCTAGATCATCGGTGTGGTTGTGGTTGTGGTTGTGGTTGTGATTGGATTGTGGTTATGGTTATGGTTATGGTTGGGACATGAAGTTTGGATTGGAATATCGGCCCAGTTCCAGGGTCTTTGTAAATATTTTCACTATAAGTATGTTTGTTGATTTCAATGTTGTGCTAAGGAAGATTTCTTTTAAGGAATCAAGTGTAATTAATTAACAAAGGAATTTGTTTTTAAGTGTTTCACAGTGTGGTAGGACTTAATTAGAAAACAATTGAACGGGTGAGTGTGTGGAAAGTGGGAGAATGGATGCCTTGACGGTACCATTCTAAGGATGGGTGGACCCGATCAGTCGGGTAGTTTTCTACTAGTCATAACTTACGATACTTAGGGAATAGTAGAGTCCCGAACAAGGCTTGTTTTAGGGGACCGAGCCAGCGGGGCCGTGCCTCATGAAATACGGGGGAAAAAGGCGTTGGCTTCCTTGAACCAAGTGTGGGTCTTGTTCCATCTCCACGCACATTCAGTGCTGGGGTTTAGAATTTCCTTTAGGATGACTATGCTTCCCCTGCGAGATAGAGTTAGGTCCCTCCGTTTGCTCATAACCTCGTATTTCTACGAGATCGAGGTGTCGTCAATCGAAAAATAACACGAGACTTAACCGCCTATCAAAAGGATTCCCCCGCCCTACGGGTCGGGGTTCTTACACATTGCCAGTGAACTGTGCTGATCACTTCCACCACGAGATAACATCTGCAGCACCAACCCTAACAATAAGTTTGGAGCTTCCATGATCCTCACCAAAGTTGTCTACTATGTTGCAGATTGGGAAGAGCTGCTCAAACCGTACAGCTACCAAGGTGTTGCCACCCAAAGCAAGCCTCTTCCATAGCAGGCCCCTGTATCTCCCTCGCCCATAGACTCCCATCAACCCAAAAACCCAAAGATGGATAAGGAGATACCTACCACACCACAGACTCCTTGGAGACAAACTTAATGGACACCCCCACAAGTCAGGTTTGCAGAGCTAAGGCAAGTGGTAGCGAGGCCCCCGAAGAGCATGCCTAGTCAAGAGGTCCCACTACCTGATTGTTTCCCATTGGTGAAGAGGTACCTGAAGGTGTTTGGCAACATGCATTCCACTTTCATGGTAGTAGATTCTCAAGTTCTTATGAAACCGTGTAGAATACCATAGAGAGACACATAGGTGGATCCAAGAAGGCCACCTCACCTTAGCTAATAGCTTCTCAAGGGTAATCCTCAACTCTTAGGGGCAACCTTCTAAACTTCTCAACAGCCTTCGGTTCCATGATCCACAACCTCGCAGGACACATGACTAAGTTCATGGTGGCAAGATAGAAAGAGCAAACAGACACATGACCAAGTTCTTGCCATGACCAAGTTCATGGCAAGGCAAAAAGAGCAAATGGAGTCTAGGATCCACCACCTCACACGACACATGACCAAGCTCATGGCAAGATAGAAAGAGCAAACGAACACATGACCAAGTTCATGGCAAGGCAAAAAGAGCGACTGGACCTGGCAGCACAGGCCAACAATTGTGCCCAGCTTGAGACTCACAAGAATGTTGCTATTGCACTAAAAGGCTAGCTGTACGTGCGACTCTCAAGGTAGAGTCTAGGATCCACCACCTAGAGTGAGAGGAGCAGGATGTGATGCACATAGAAGTTGAGGGAGCTAGAGAGCAGCACATGGGCATAGATTCAAGAGGAGCTCAACCCACTGCATTGTAAGACAAGATGCTAGCACGCAATGGGCTAAAGCTCATGGATTAAGTCCACAACAAAATTTTTGAGGAGCAAAAAGGATTTTAGGAACGCTGTGGAAGCCAAGGATAGAACCATTCCCAGTTGGAGTAGTAAATCATAGAGATGAAAGCCGAGCCACAACACAAGAAAGTTGTGCCCCATCGATGCCAAGAGAATAAGATTTATATCCTAATGGATGCAGACACCATTAACATTGTGGACCTCACCATCCTTCCCTAGCCACCCTATGGCATCCTCGAGCTACAACATCGGAGCCTCTAGCTCAATCTTCTTCAATAATCTCCTTCATAGAACCTTCCACACCCTCACCACGTCCTCTGCCTCAACTTCTTGGTGCAGAGTCCTCACCTTCTCCTAAAGAGGGAGATTACATTGAGCTCTTTGTTCCCAAAGACCTCTACCCATACCTTGCCACTACAACCCTCATTAGCAATCCCATCCAATGTATGAACTTTAATGGCTAGCATACACTGGTGGATGATACATACCGGTATCTCATATCGGAGGGTAGCATAGTTTACAAACCCATTGGCATACTAGTGCTGTATCACAGGATTTGGAAGCAACAATTATGGCTCATGCAGACTAGCTAGCACCATTTATTCAACATTGTCCTACCCCTAAGACATTTTTGATGTGATGAATACAAGGAGGCCCATGAATTCTATAGGTCTGTAAGACTAGCGCCCACTATGAAGGAAGAGGAGTGTTTAGCCCGGACGTCCCTAATGTGAACATCCCTACACACAAGCACTTTTTACCTTGTGCTGTGGTGGTAAGGGTTTTTTCCCCATGTGAACACACTCGTGTGTTAGCCACATTAGCCCTAGGGCCAGGGCTATTTATACTCTTGTACTCCACTCATTTCATATCATTCATCATTGAGTACTTTCCAGCTTCACTTCTGGCCCCTCTGTTGTTCTTTGAGCTCGATTTGATTGTGTGTCTGTGTGTCTGTGTGAGTGTGCAGAGCATCATCTCCCTCATCCAACATTGGTATCAGAGCCTATATTTACGGCGACCTTGGTTTGCGACTTCCGTTTCAATGCCAACTGCTCCTCGCACGTTATTCTCTGTCATGGCTCATTCATTTTTGTCGCTACTGCGTACATTTGTTGGGTAAGCTCTCACATTTCTAGATCTAGGATTTCTACCTCATTCTGTACATTGTTGGTGTCGCGGTCATCACCGCCATACATCCTAGGTACGCCCCGCATATCTGGCACTTTACACAGATCTAAGGTTTCCTGTCTCCTTTGTACATTGGTCAGCTTTCCTCAATGTTGTCGTACATTCTGGCCAAACAACCCCACACACTAGCACTACACTCAACTTTCAGAAGCTTTTGGCATCATATTTCAGTATCTGTCAAGTTTTGTTACTTCAACTTTTGCTGGTTTTGTCCAAGTATTGGCTTTCAATCTTTAGCATTAGACTTCTGCGTTCGTCAATTCCACTCCATCAGCCATTAAGCTACTTCCATTAGCTTGGTCTGGTCAACAGATCAGCCTTTGGCTTTACTCAGTCAACATTTGCACATTCAACATTCAACTTTAGTTATACTTGATCAGCCATTCAGCTACATCTATCAGTTTTGCCTGGTGAGGAGCATTGGACCTAAAGGGCTTTCAGCTTTCAACATCAGACTCCTCGTCCATCAGCTGTATTAGTCGGCTTTGCCCAATCAACCATTTAGCGTTTGGCTTTCCTCATTCAGGCATTCTGCATTAAAGCATTCAACTTCCGTAATCAACAATTCGGTCATTCAACTATTTAGCCATTCAGCTTTAGCATTCAGACATTCAACCATTCGACTTCAAGCTTTCCGCATTTAGCTATTTAGCTTTTCAGCATTCAACATTAAGCATTCGTGTTCAGCTTTTAGCCATTCGGTTTCATCAACAATCAGCTTTTAGCACTTGGTATTCACCTTTCAGCCACCATCAACGTTCTGCATTTCATTGCAGCTTTCGATTCAATAGTTGGCCAGGTTTACTCCATTGGTCGGGTTTTACTTTCTTTTAGCCGGGTTTACCCAATCAAGAGTCGACTTTTTTGCTTCAGCACTCTACACTCTTAGCATCCAAATTGAGGTCTTCCGCCTTTAGCATTTATGGTCCAGACCGATTCCACGTCAACTTTCGACCAGCTAACCTGCTGCTGCCATGTCAGCTTCTTATCTACTGACATGCTAATGCCACATCAGCTTTTGATCTTCCACATTAGCAAATTTCGATCTGCAGATTCTTCTTGCATCGATTCTACCTGCAGATTGTTGATTTGGTAGGTTTACACATGCATTGAGCAAACATTTGAGGTAATCTGAGTTACTTGAAGCTATTGCTTGTGTCAGACATACTTCACTCTACGCATTCCTTTGCTATGTAAAATGTTTAAAAATATCTGACTTATTTGGCAATACCGAGGTAACAAATTTTTCTCATGGTTGCTATGCTTTAACAGTCAGATGCAGTGATTTATCTGCTTCTTGTTTATTATTATCGAATGTTGATTGGTTATTTAATTCGAGTGCTACAAAGTACATTACTTCTTGCAAGAAGCTGTTTGCCACCTTGAAAGATGCTCTGTTGTTATAAAGCAACAACTTTAGATTAGGTTTAGGACCTTGGTCATGGGCTCAAGTATAAACGAGGATCCATGGATTATTATTGTACCTTTTGATATCTTTTGACATCTTTTGATATTGGTCATCTTGACTCTTGGAGCCTCATGGCTTTCATACATTGGCTTGTGGAAGACTATTTCCATCCTTTGGTGAAAGGATAAATCACTTAGGTATTGTATATGATTTCTTGCTAATTACACGTTAATCAACATTATAATTTATCCCAAATCTCATCTTATGATCACTCCATTTCAATCATAAGAGCTTTTGTTTTAACCCTTTATTTAGGGAGTGATAAGATGATAATCATTTTTAAATTATTCTTAATCTAATTTTCAAATGCATTTTCTTGATCATGTAAAATGATGATCATTTTCAGATTACTATACATCTAATTTTTTAAAATATATTTTTTTTATCATGATTATTATTAATCATTCTCGGATTAAAAAATTTTAAAATTTTCAAAATACATTTTCTTAATTTTCTTACATTTCTTGATATTCTTAAAAATACCTTGAATTTTATAAAAATTATACATGAATTAAAATCTCTTTTTATCAAATCTTTACACAAACCCTAGTTTCTTACTACTCACTTACAAGATTCTTTAAGTTTTGTGCATTCTTGGAGAGATTCTTGGTGGTTATGTAGTTTTTGATGAAAGATTCATCCAAAAAGATGTTGATTGTCATAGATATTAAAGACAAATCAAAAATATTATAAATTTTAGTGCAGTTTTCAATACCAATCAACAAATTAAAGATCTATTGCAAAGTTATTGGAGTTTCTTACAAATTTGAGTGTAAAATTCAAGATCAGTACAAAGTTACTGTTCAGGCTACAATTCTATAGATTATAGATCTATAGAGATTATTACAGATACAATTCTGTTTCAAATTTGAACAAATTTACATTACAGAATTGTAAAGATTTCAAAACAAAATTCAAATTATAGTAGATATGTATTTGTGTAGATTCAAATGCAAAGTTGAAGTATAGTTAAGATCTATTTCAAGATCAGTGTAGAATTAAAGATTCAAGTGCAGAGAGCAAGATTAGTACAAGGATTTAGTTTGCTAACCAAACCTACTTGAAGAGTGTAATTTTTTTTATCAAGATGAGAATGCAAAGAAAAAAACTACAAAGATCTTAAACTCAGATTATATAGCCAATCAACTAACCTTGTTGAGAATCAAACCCAGTCCATTGGTGTAAACTAGTGAGCTCCATACACCTAAAGGTTTGGGGTGTTGGCTATTGAAGAAGTAATTGGATCATTAATTGATTTACATGCAAAAGAGGGGTGGCAACAGGCTAAAAGTGCAAGTAACGGATACAAGGCATAAAGAAAAGAAAGGGGCTAAGGGTGCTAGAAGTGTCCATGTAAAGTCACAAACAAGGAAGGCACAAACAAAGAAAGGAAGCCTTGCTGATATGCATGCAAAGGCACAAACAAGGGAAGGAAGCCAAAAGACAACTAAACAAGCTGTGTTAATTAATGATAACAGAAAATACAAGAGAAATGTTAACATTCAAAGAGCTTATGCATTAACAAGCAGGTGTGAAAAAAAAAACAGTTGGGATCAAGTCCAACAGCCAACATATGTGTATACATCGTGCACATTCATCTCATAATTTGAGATGGAAAAGATTGCAGTGAGCAAAGTGAATCTCACATATCACAGTTTGACAGTTAATCGAACTGCAATTCAAGCACCAATACAAAGTCAGCCACACATGCAAGCCTGCAAAACATAATCAACCTTGCATATACAGAGTTAGCCACACATGCAAGTCTGCAAAAGAAAATCAACCTTGCATATAAACAGTCAGCCACATATGCAAGCTTGTTAACCTTGTATGCATGCAAATACAATAAAACAAAAGCTTATAGCCAAACACGGTTTCTATCCATCATGGAGATTTGCATCCCTGGGCATCAATCTACACCTTAGCCGCCATAGGCTAGTTGTCGTGCAAAGGAGAGCCTTGCCACAACCGTAGCGCAAATAGACACATCCAACCAAAACATGCCCAGACATCAGCCGAACCACCAACGGCAAAACCACCACTGTCAGGCGGTGAGAAGAGGGCAACCCAGCGAATCAAGCAAACTGTGAAATAGCCAGCGCAGTGCAGAAGCCGCGCAGTCAAACGGTAAAAAGAGGAGCCACAAAACTTAAGCAACCGCCTAGTACAGTGTAAAAGCCCAGCGCATCAAGCAAAGAAGAGTTGTAGAAGCTAGTCGCTTTGTTTGGTGTGAGCAAAGAAGAAGGAAACCCTAACGATAGCAAGAGGAAACACATTATGCCGACAAGAGGGCAACCCTAGGCTTAGGGTTTGGAGGCATTTTACACCCCTTTCTATTGCCCAGACCATACATTGTAATTTTCCATACTTTGGCTACGTTTTCTATACACGCATACATGTAGCTGCATGTGTAGAGTATTTGTGGTGTTCTCACATGCAATGGCTAGAATTCACACACCTCATATACCTTGTGATTTTTTTTAAGGGGTTTATTTACTTTTGGGTATGATGGTGAGTTTATTCATGCACTATTGCAATGTGGGCATTATTAAGGCTTGTTCCCACACACTTGTGCATTGCTTTTATTCACCTACTTAGCACATTTTTGGGCTTGTTTCACACATTTTGGAGATTTTGTGAGTTTGTTTATTCACCTTAGTCTAAGGAATTGATTCGACCCAGTAGTTCTCCATTTGGTGCTCCAGTTCTTCTTGTTAAAAAGAACGGTACACTTTATTAGTGGTTGATCACATGCAACCATGGATTGTTACTATTACTTTTATCCTTCATTTGATCGTCATGGTGGGAGATTGCGTAGGCCCTCATCCTTTCCATTTGACCCTAGGGATCATACTCTTCATGTTATGGTATTTGGGTCTCCGATGACAGTGCCTTGGTCATGAAATTTGGTTTTCATAGATAGCCTTTTGTATATGTTTGATTTTTGCATGACCACCCTTTGATTTCAAGGACAAAATCAAAGGGTTTCGTCCTGGAAATCAAACCTAATCTAAAGTTGTTGTTTCATTACAAACCATCCCCTCCTATAATGATTTTGAGGATGAAATCATTATAGGAGGGGATGGTTTGTAATGAAGCAACAACTTTAGCTTAGGGTTAGGATCTTGGTCATGGGCTCAAGTATAAAAGGGGACTCATGGACTATTATTGTACCTTTTGATAACTTTTGACATCTTATAATATTGGTCATCTTGACTCTTAGAGCCTCATGTCTTTCATACCTTGACTTGTGGAAGGCTATTTCCATCCTTTGGTGGAAGGCTAAATCATTAGGCATTGTATATGATTTCTTACTAATTGCATGTTAATCAACATAATGATTTGTCCCAAATCTCAACTTATGGTCACTCCATTTCATTTGTCAAGTGGTATAGTTTTGTGTGCTAATGCATCCTATGCCATTAAAGGCATTGGCAATGTGAAACTAACATCCTATCGTGGGGATACTTATACTCTTGCTAACACTTTTTATGTACCTGGCATCCCCAAGAATCTAATTTCTTTCTCAGCACTTATAAAAGCTAGTCTCAAAGTCTAGTTTTCTGATCATCACTGCTACTCCATTGATGACGGTTTGTTAACCTATGGGACTTTGGTGTGAACAACCCTACACACGAGTAACTTTTACCTTGTATTAGCGAGGGTTTTTTCCCCGTGAGAACACACTCTTGTGTGTTAGCCACATCAACCCTAGGGCTAGGGCTATTTGTACTTTTCTACTCCACTTTCATATCATTGTCATTGAATACTTTCCATCTTCGCTTCTAGTCTCTCTCTCATTCTTCGAGCTTGATTTGACTATGTGTGCATGTGTGTCTGTGTGAGTGTGCAAAGCATCTTCTCCCTCATCCAACAAGGAAGAAACAAATGACATTTCCATGGACAAGGACAAAGATGATGAAGATGTGTCAGGTAGCAAGTACCAATCATTAGCGGGGTAGAGGAGCACTCGATAGGATCAAACGCTAATAAGCGAGGCTTCCCGGGATCA
Source organism: Cibotium barometz (assembly GCF_041138505.1). NCBI lineage: Eukaryota > Viridiplantae > Streptophyta > Polypodiopsida > Cyatheales > Cibotiaceae > Cibotium > Cibotium barometz. The sequence goes on from NC_141110.1 coordinate 18,187,854, forward strand.
TGATTCCCCATCAGGCCCCTCTTAAGATACCCACACTTCATAAGCTTCTACCAAAGGTAAAGCCAAAGAACTTCATGCCCAACCCTCAACATTAGCTCCCCCTCCTGTTGCCTCCACCTCGACACCCACCCCTCCACCCATGATTACACCCCCAACCCAACCCTCAACATCAGCTCCCCCTCCCATCACCTCCACCTTCATCTCATCCCCCCTTTGTTCTCTCAAACCACCTACACCGCTTACATCTCCACTTTGCACAACAACATAACCAATGACCCCACATGTAGTAGCCTTGTCTTTGGGAGTGTTAGAAGGCAAAATCCCAACACCTCCCATCAAAGAGCAAGAATAGATATTCCCATTCAACTGGCAAGATCCACTAGATGGCATTAACATTAACAGAGCCATTAGGATCCTGAAACAGAGGCGACACCCTAATCCCACACGAGATATCAATAGAATCATTGATCGCCTAGACATCTTCCTGATCAAAATATATTTGGAAGAAAAGTTCAACCAATGGTGATCGAGAGCTCAAGAGGGACCATGGGGATATAAGAAACCCGATATATCACACATGAACTTATGGGCAAACAACCTGTTTAGCAGTGGCCTTACCTTCTTGAGGAAAACTATTGGAAAGAATACTACTATGCTACTAGGTACCTCAAAGTCAACCCAATCTATTTCCGAATCGAATGAAGATGGGTGAGGGACCTCTTCGAGGAAGAGCTGGAGAGAGTTGGAGAAGAACCCAAAATTGCAATTCAACTTTCCCAGGATACCTCCTCCTCAGCCACCCCTGATTCTCAATGAGTATTGGATGCTTCGCACCATGCGCAAGTTCATCCAAGATTATCATGAGGTGCTTGACCACCATGACATGGTCATCACTATTTGCTTTTTCCACCTCATCGTCATCCTCTTGGTGGAGTTTCTAGATTGGTACACTTTTGATGAAGGTCTCGAGGGCTGTAAACAAAGGCCCCACTCTTTTGATAAATACTCAACTACAATAAGGAAGTCTAATGGATGCAAGTCTATGGGCAGATGATTACCTTCAAAGACATGTTTGACTGGACATATCCTACAAAGCTTTCCAATGCACTACCTAGTATACAAAGTCTCGGTTTGACTTCTACTGGAACTTTAATGGCTTCTACCACTAACTCCCTTCTGAGCTTATATCGATTCTAAGGAGGGAAACCACGATTAGGAAGGGAGGTATGTTAATACCACATTGGCTAACATTACTCGAAATGTGAGGTAACATTTTCAAACCATATTTTTTGTACCGTGCAATGCGCTTCATGTAATTGATTATGGAAAATCTTCAAGCTTACGACGTGTAATGTCGGTAGTGTATACTTAGACTAAGAAATTAGCCTAAACTATCTTTTGGCCCCTTGAACATTACTTGGGTGATGGTCCGACTATCAAAATTAATGCCTTTAAAAATTCCACACTACTAAAATCAATATGAATGCCTTTAAAAATCGAAATGTCCATCCACCATTATTAAAAAGATGTGAACACTACTAAAATCAATATGAATGCCTTTAAAAATCGAAATGTCCATCCACCATTATTAAAAAGATGTGAACACTATCAAATGCCCATATTTTAGTGTTTAAACATGAAACCTTACCCTGAGGATTAACTAAGATCCTATTTTGAGTGCCATGACCATATTTTAGATGCCATGTTTCTTGTATTGGATAAAACTCCCATTCCCAAATCTTATGCTTTATAGGACTTTTGTGCATAATCATGTCCTTTAGAGCCCGTTCAAGTGTGGAAATACTGAGAGTTTTTTCCCCTATTTTATAAGTCTTGGACCTTCGACTCAATTTTCAAGTAAATTAAAAGCTAGCTTGAGGATGCCAAACTATGATCAAGGAGTCCAAGCCAATCTTAAACCTATCTTAGAATTAGTGGTGCACCATCACATATCATTGAGATGTAACTTGTTCCTTTCACATGCATGTAAGCATGAAACAATCACCCTTTCAACACGTATCCCATGTATGGATTCTTATTTTCCTTATGTATGTTCTACTTCTTCTTCTTCTTCACATAGAGATGTGACCCTAAGAATCACCTTATGCTTGAATAATCCATGGGATCTAATTTAAGTTCAATTATCTCTCTTTAAAACCAATTATCCATGTTTTAAGTCACAACTTTGTAGTTCATGATATTCATATAAAGATGAAGTTGTAAGTGAAAATCGATGCTAAAAACACCACATTGTAATGTTCTTTACAAAAAATGAGTCATTATATATTTTTAAGTAACAATTATTAAACTTGTAGATTTACTTTTTTACTTCACTTTTCTCTTTCATAAACTACACCCACACCTTCATGGTATGATCATCAATGAAAGTCACATAATAGTGGCATCTTGACTTGGGGATCCTTAAAAACACCCAATCTCCTTCTTGAAACTCCAAAGATCTCCTATGGGCATTGGCATAATGTTCATCCTCACTTGAGCTTTGTGTCTTACATCATTAGAGAAGAGCATGCATTCTCTCCACTTTCTCTTTTGCATTTGAATTCCCTTCTTCTTGCAATCATCATAGGTGCATCCACCTTATAACCATACAAGACGGATCCATTGTGGAGAAGAGCATGCATTCTCTCCACTTCCTCTTTTGTATTTGGATTCACTTCATCTTGCTTGACAACCATCATAGGTGCAACCACCTTGTAAAAACCATACAATGCTTGAAAAGGTGACTTTCCTCTCATGATGAGTACTATTGTAGGCGAACTCGGCTAGAGCCAACCATTCATCTTATACAATTTGAGTGTCATGGAAATAGTGTCTCAAATAAGTTTCCACTGACTTATTCTCGCTCTCCATTTGGTTATCGGTCTTGGTGTATGATAAGCAGTGCTTGGTGTCAACTTGGCTCCCATGATCTCAAATAGAGTTCTCGGAAATTTACTCATGAATTTAACATACCGATCACTCACAATTTATTGTGGTATACCATGCAACTTGAATATATGATCCAAAAATTGCCTTGCAAACCATAGATGCCGTGTACTTGACTTTTATAGAAATGAAATGTGTAACCTTTGTCAACCTATCCACAACTATATACAAGTTGTCCTAACCTTTCTATGTGAGTGGAAGACATGTAATGAAATCTAGAAATGTGAGTCCACTTCCCCTCAGGAGTAGGCAAAGGTTGAAGTAACCCACCAGGTTTATGTGTTGGGTCCTTCTAAACTTGACAATGCATACATCTTGTAACAAAAGCATGTATGTCCTTCCACATCCCTTTCCAATAGAAGCTCTTCATTATCTTGTCGAAGGTCTTGAATAGTCCAAAGTGCCATGCCACCATTAGTGAAGAATGCATTTCTTCCATCACCCTTGTAGTTGGCTTGTAGTTTAATGTAGACACAAGGTAGACTCTATCTCTTTGTAGTAAATGAGACCATTTTGTAGCATGAAATGAGACAACTCTTCATGAGAACCATGCTGTAATTTTTGCACCATTTGTGATACCTCCTTATCCAAAAAATACTCCTCTTGAATTTCCATGACTGAATCTTTATGTACTTCAGAAATAGCCGATAGAGAGTATGCCCACATTCTTGAAAGAGCATCGGCGGCTACCACATTATCCTTGCCCTTTGTGTATGTGATCTCATAATCATAATTTTGCAAGGTTACCAACCACCTTCTTTGCTTAGGAGATAGATTCGCTTAGGAAAAGAAATACTTCAACACACGATGATCACTTCTACTTAGGAGATAGATTCGCTTAGGAAAAGAAATACTTCAACACACGATGATCACTTCTACTTAGGAGATAGATTCGGCTAGGAGAAGAAATACTTTAACACACGATGATCACTTCTCACATAAAAGTTGACTACCATAAAGGTAATGATGGCATGCGAAATAGTGAATCTCATAGGCAATAGCCCCATGGTCTTGATACAAAAGTGCTCCAATTCCTCTTCCACAAGAGCATTGGCTCTCATAGTAGAAGGCTTAGTGAAATTGGGATGCACCAAAATGCGGATTGAAGTGGGCATCCCTCTTGAGCTCTCCTTGAAGCTCTTGTTTGCTATGGCATCCCAAAAGAAGGCTTCTTTCTTGAGCTTACTGGTAAGAGGGACTGCAATTTCTACATCTCTCTCGATAAACCTCCCATAAAATGATGATAATCCCATGAAAACCCCTCAATTGTGTCACATTGGTGAGTATAGGCCACTTGTTCACATCGACATTTTTGTTCCATCCAAGGTTCTATCCTAGTCCTTTTTATTTTAACTTGTGTTTCTCATTCCTCACAGTATACATAAGGACCATGTCAATAAATTCCATATTATTGGAAGCATTACCCCAATTTAGACAACCACTAATCCACAACGTTGATGATGTGCATGCCTAAACATTTTGAAGGCTTCAAGTCCTTCAACGCTAACTTTGTCTTTTTTGAATGGACATTAATCGTGTGACATTAAGATCACTCTAGGAGTTGGAAAGGGCTTAAACAAATCTCAAATTTTCTCTTTAAACCCTAAACCCACCATGAACCCATATTGTTTCTATATGTGTTGTTTTTCTTTAAATAAAAATAATATTGATAAAATGAAAAATAGCTTTGCAGGTCAATAAGGCACCAAAATACTTTCATATATTAAATAAATAGTTGGGCCACCAAACCATAATCTTTTAATTCGCAAAACCATAGTTCGGATGCATGTACTTTTTGGTGCCATATTTAGTATGGAATCCTGCATGCCATGTGGTCTTTTGCACATATTTCTTTTCTGGTGTTTTTTTTTTTCATGCACAAATCACGATCAAATTGTCTTCTCTCTCTCTCAAACCGCCTGCACACTGTAGTTGTAGTTGTGTGTCTTGCTTAGGAGAACATACGAGTGAAGAAGCAGGTGTACGAGGGAAGACGGGGGGTGGTAGGAGGGGCTTTTTCCGCGAGGAAGGAACTGGACACGAAAAGACATGCATTAGGGAGGTGGCCGAAGTGAGGTGCGCATAGAATGCGGTGGATATAGGCAGAGGGGGTGGGTGAGGTGATCGTAGCAGAGAAGATGAGGTGCACGGGAGGTGGGCGAGGTGAGGTCCAGGGAAGATGCAGAAAGAATTAGGCCACAGGAAAAGTGTGAATAGGCCACCCGAGGACGCATGTCCCTCTCCGTTGGGATCTGCCTTGTTTTGGAGGAGAAGGCGCTCAGGAAGACGAGGCATTGGGGAGTTTTCCTAAGGTTCATAACCTTAGGCTCACCTAAGGTGTGGGTACCATTAATTATTTAATGCACCAATGAAAAATAGCTTTGCAGGTCAAAGAACAGCATCTTCAAAAGCCCAAATAATAAATGCATATAAACAAACGCTCAAGCTTCGGATTCCTTAATATATGACGAACAACCTCCATCTCAACTTTAGTAATTAAGGTTTATGTTGACAACCTTTTTTGGGGGGGGCCAGGGCATCAAATAACGCGTGAAAAGGCCAGCCAGGATGTATTGTACATATGATTTTGGTCTCAAGAGATGTACTTAATTAAAACGGGTGGGATGGCTGTTTAAGCTTACTTAAGACCTGCTTGTCACCAGGAACCCACTGGTAGCTATGAATTTCGTGTGCCCAGCATTGAGACCACATGCAACCTTTCCAAGATCAGATGCTTAGATACCTTTGAGTTCCTTCATCACATGATAACCATTTTTCGTAACTACACATGGTTACCATGGAGCAGCAGTATTTGCAGTCAGGTGCAAAACGCCTTTCACAACAAGTTGTCCACATCTCTAACACCATGGACTCTGCAAGCATTGAGAAAGCTCTCCCAAACGACAGCATTGGGCTTCAATGGCATGCTATCAATAAAATCCTCTGCCTCTTTCAACAAAGCAGCCCGCCCAAAAAGGTCAACCATGCACCCACGATGCTCCATGGATGGAACCAAGTTATAATCTTTGCTCATTGAAACATAAATACTACAACCCTCATCTACAAGGCCGGCACGACTGCATGCACTGAGAACACTGGTGAATGTAATTTCATCCGGCGTCTGACCTTCTTCCTGCATCTGCAGAAGAGAATCTAAGGCCTCCTTGCCGAGCCCATGTTGGGCATATACAGCAATCATGGCATTCCATAAGACCAAGTCCCGTCCATGCATACGATCAAAAACCCATCTAGCATCATTCAGATTCATGCACTTGCCATACATGCTGATGAGAGCAGTTGCTACAACCATATTTGACTCAAGTCCATCCTCCATTATAAAATGATGAACAACTTGACCTTGTCCTAAGGCTCTGAGGTTTGCACATGCAGTAAGAATACTAGCAAATGTAAACTCGTTTGGCTTTAAACCTGTAGATAGCATTTGATTGTAGAGCTCAAGGGCCTCTCGAGGATGTTGGGCATAAACAGCAATTATGGATGTCCAAGAAACGACGTCTCGACAGTACATTTTGTCAAAAACCGCACGTGCATTACCAACACTCCCACACTTGCCGTACATGTCAATCAGGGCATTCCCAATGATGATGTCAAACAAAAATCCACAACCGACTACTTTTGAATGGATCATCTCAGCCTGTGCCAAACAATCTGGACTGTCACAAGCGCCAAGAACACTAGAAAAGGTTATCTTATTGGGTTTCACCCCATCTTGCATCATTTGATGAAAAAGTAGAAGGGCTGCCTTGCCATCTCCATGTTGAACATAAACAGCAATCATGGCATTCCATGATATAACATCGCGCTGCTGAATCTTCTCAAACACTAATCCTGCAACTTTTGCACTCCCGCACTTTCTGTACATATTGACAAGAGCAGTTCCTACAACAACATCTGAATCAAATCCATCATGAATGGCACTGGCATGGATGCTTTCCCCCTGTGTAAGGGCAGTTGGGTTCAAACAAGTAGCAAGGATGGTACTAAAAGTGAACTTGTTTGGTTTCCCACTATTGAGTCGCATTTGTAGGAAGAGCTTTAGAGCTTCTTTGCTTTGGCCATGCTGAGCATATGCTGCAATAATGATGGTCCATGAGAAGACATTTGGCTGGTCTATGCAGTCGAATATGAAACGGGCTTCTTCAATGGCACCACACTTCCCGTACATCTCAACCAGGAAATTACAGAGGTAAGTATTTCTTTCATTGCCATTTGTAAGGATGTGTTGGTGGACAAACTGACCCGCAGGGAGAGAGTCTGCATTTGTGCAGCCCTTGAGAAGGGTGGCGTAGGTTTCAGGGTCTAGTCTGTCGAAGCTCTGCCGATCCAGCAGTTGCAAGGCCTCTTTCAAGAGCTGCACAATCTCCTTGGATCTCTCTCGCCGGAACTCCTGTTCCAGGGCTTCCAATGTCCCTTTCTTGGAAGTGGCCCAAGATCCTACGCTCCTCCTCTGCTGCTTTCTCCCACCATCTTCCGCCTTCTCCACTTCTCGCTGTTTCACCACCGCTCGTCTCGCCTGCTGTGCTGGGGGGGCTGCCCCCAAAACCAGTGCTGCTGCTGCTGCTGCTTCCATCGCCTTCCCCTTCTGTTGCCCACGTGCTGCCTGAATTCATCCGCCTGCCCTTGCCAAGCCTTGATGGTATTGCTCTTCCGTGGCTTACAGGAAACAAGCAACGCGCTACTGTGAAGGTGTAGTAATATGAGAGAGACTCTCTTCCCCACACGAGCATACAGAGAGAAGGTTTTTCGTGTGTGTGTGTGTGTGTGTGTGTGTGTGTGTTGGAATCTAAAGAGGATTAAAGCTAAACTTGAAAACCTTCATATTATGAAGATCACAATAGTAATCATAAATAAATAAGGGCACTAAATTTTTGCCAAAACTACACTCAAAACTCCAATATGGCACCAAAATGTTTTTCTCTATTTCATTAAATGAAAATAGTGTATGGACTCAAAAAAAAAACTATACTACATAGCCTTTTTTTAAGGTTCACATTTAGTAATTCAAAAGTAGTTCATGGATTTTTGGGTATGAGATTGAAGAGAATAAGCATAAGATAACACCCATGGCTTTCTAATTTTTGCAGGCTGCTCCACTATAAAAGGGCTCGATTGGTCAAATATGAGGCACGGGAGGAAGGTGGAGAAAGGGAGGAGGGGGTATCCCTTATTTCAGAACCTTAGTTATACCTTTCACATACAAAAAGTTCTAAATATACATACAAAAAGCTCTGAATATGTTGGGTTAAAAAAACTAATCGATTCTTTATCCAAGAAAACCTCCTAGAGAACTCCATCTCCAAGCTTCTCCTCAATCATCTTTATCTCCCTTGTGAAACTTTCATCATTACTTACATAATTGAGTTCATGGCCACTTAACACTTGTATGGAAATCCAAGAGAACTCCATCTCCAAGCTTCTCCTCAATCATCTTCACCTCCCATGTGAAACTTTCATCATTGCTTACATAATTAAGTTCATCGCCACTTAATGCTTGTAAGAACTCCTTCTCCAAGCTTCTCCCCAATCATCTTCACCTCCCATGTGAAACTTTCATCATTGCTTATATAATTGAGTTCATTGCCACTTAACACTTATATGGATTGAGCCCATGTACCACCATAATCTCAAGGATAAGAGGGCCCATGGTACTCCCCCTTGTTGCTAGCATCTTGCACAATGCTACATTTAACCTTGGGGTAGGTCTTCAAAATGAGTAGTTATTGCTAGTGTGGAAGGCACTGTTTTCTTTTCTTTCTTGATGTCACTTTTGTGTAGATTAAAAAATCACCATGTGTGTTATGCCACCCCACCCCCCAGTCACCCTTAATAAGCTATTCCATTACTAAAAGGGAGTATTTATACAAGCTATAATCTCACCAAATTTCTAATACAATGGTATGAAAAAAAAATATCAAAACATCTGAGTGGTGTATTACCCTTCTATTTAGTACTCTGGCACTCCATATCAAGTTCATCGAAGTGGGAACTCTTGTGCCTTGCACACCCTTAGTCGTTCACAACAAGGAAACAATCCACTCTTGTGGAGAAGCAAGGGTCTGCAACCTTGCCTCCACTGATGTCACCCTAGCACCCCAAGGGAGCTTAGAATTCAGATAGGGAGCAAAGAGGGAGAGAGCTATGAAAAGCTTAACCTCAGCCTCAATGCAAATTGTGAGTGCAAGAATGGGGAAGAGAGGGAGAGGGAGAGATAGAAGAGAAGATCTCAAATTGTGAGTACAAGAATGGGGAAGAGATGGAGATGGAGAGGAGATGGAGAGGCAGAGGGAGAGGGAGAAGAGATGGAGATGGAGAGGCAGAGGGAGAGGGAGAAGAGATGGAGAAGGAGAAGATGGAGATGGAGAAGAGAAGATCTCATCCCTCTATGGTTATTTAGGGATGCTTGGGTGACCATTGTACCATGTTGATTGATTGGTATTGTGGGTGAGACTACTCAATGCTATTGGTATATATGTTGGGTCATGCTAGTGTTATTAGTATTGTGTAATCATCGTGTTAAAATATTGAGCTATTGTATTATCGGTGTATGTTTTTGTGCCTTTTAATTATGTGTTAACTTAATTGACATGGTTAACGTTTGTGAGATAGGGGTTGATGCGTAGTGTGATTGCACCGACTGAGGTACCATCGATTGTTGATGATAAGCAGTGCAATGGCACCGACACTGAGGTGTTACATTGGTGCACATAATAACACTTACAAAGTATTAATAACCTTGGTTGGCCATGTGCCACATTTTTTGATTTGATATAATAAATAACATAAATTTTAATACAAAGACTCATTGAGCACCACACACAACAGTATGATGGAGACTTGACACATGCCTTGGATATTTTATAAGAACGAAAGTCCTTCCAAGCTTCGTATACCATCCTAATGTGTAGGTATAGAATTGTACAAAGACGTTAGTTCTCATTTGAATATTTGCTGCACTGGGGGCTGTTTCACTCGGGCTCGCGCCCGGAGCTGCGCCACGACCCCCACGCCCTCCTACTCATCGGGGCCTCGCACTTGCCCCGATGGCCGGGTATAGGTCGCGCGCTTCAGTGCCATCCATTTTCGGGCCTAGTTGATTCGGCAGGTGAGTTGTTACACACTCCTTAGCGGATTTCGACTTCCATGACCACCGTCTTGCTGTCTTAATCAATCAACACCCTTTGTGGGATCTAGGTTACCGTAACCCGGCTTTCGGTTCATCCCGCATCGCCAATTCTGCTTACCAAAAATGGCCCACTTGGAGCTCCCATTCCGCACCGAGGTTCAACAGAGCAACCCCAGCCGCTTACCTATTTAAAGTTTGAGAATAGGTCGAGGGTGTTTCACCCCCGATGCCTCTAATCATTCGCTTTACCCGATAAAACTGCGACGAGCTCCAGCTATCCTGAGGGAAACTTCGGAGGGAACCAGCTACTAGATGGTTCGATTAGTCTTTCGCCCCTATACCCAAGTCTGACGAACGATTTGCACGTCAGTATCGCTACGAGCCTCCACTAGAGTTTCCTCTGGCTTCGCCCTGCTCAGGCATAGTTCACCATCTTTCGGGTCCCAGTAGGTACACTCCCACTCAAACCTTTCACAGAAGATCACGGTCGGTCGTTTATCTTGGGTTGTTTTATTTGCTTATGTCTGTTCACACTATGGTTAAAGGCATGTTTGTGATTAATTAATATCTCCTTAATGATCTTGTCACTGTTATCAAAGCCAAGGTCACTTTTGAGGAGACGATTTGGAACATAGGAACCCTACTAAAAAAACAAATCTTGGTGGGAAAAATCAAATTTCAAAGGCTTTGTGGAGAAAAAGGGAATTTGGTCTGAACAACCATGAAAATAGGGAATTCAAAAATACCATATATTAAGGGTTGGAAGCTTACTTTGGACCCTTGGGCAAAGGAAGAGTAAGGGAAGACCTTTGGGCAAAGCAAGGGATAAAGGCTTGAGCTAAGGTCTAAGCAAAAGGCAAAATCAAGCTTGTAACGGGATTATCCTTCAAGAAAATAGTACCCCTGCATAACAGAACCCTTGAATTCTTCACCTCTTCTGGAACATATTACACAGTTTGCTATGGTGTCTAAAAGCTAAATTCATCACTCCATCGTCTATAGACCACTCGGACCATTAGATACCCATCTTGTCCATTGATCTTATGCAAATTATGACATATGAATGCTAGGTTTTTTTACTCAAGGCGAGGCATCGAATTCTCCTTTTGCCACTTCAAGTGACAAATAAGGAAAATTTTCTTTTTTTGCACTTCTTTATCTCTTAAATACTTACTACCATGACTAACATATCATGACAAAACACTGCAACCACCTATATATCATGCATTACATCCACCCAAGTAGCCGCAAAGAGGGAGAGAGTTGAAAAGGGAATTAGAGCACCATCTTACTCGAGAAGTAGAATACATGCTAACCTTAGAATCATCTGTGAGAGCTCACACAAAGAGTTGGACGCACACACACAGAATGCTCAAAGACAAGAACACACACAGAATGCTCAAAGACAAGAACACAAAGGTGTAGAGTGCAAGGGAGATCGGTAAGCTCAAAGGAGAGAGATAGTATAATGTGAAAGTACAAATGAGCAAGCAACCATAAAGTGTGTATGAGGTTGCTATATACGAGCTAACCCTAAGGTACCTATTTACACTTACTAGGCATGAGAAAAACTTGGATGGCCATGGGAAAAAACCCAATGGGATAAACGTGCCCATGGCATGCGTGCATGACCTCATAGTGCAGTACTACCAAATATCTAACAGACCCCCATGTAGTACAAATGTAAGGTTTACTATAGATCAGTCTCCGAAAGGGAAGAGGCCCAAAGCCTTACGCAGAAGGCCTAAAACTTTTCACGTGATAAGGCTTTAGTGAAAAGATCTACCACATTGTCATGTGTGCTGCAAATAGATCAAATTGATCTCTCCTCTTGCATGGAGACTCTCTAATATAGTGATAATGCACTTTAATGTGTTTGGTTCTGGCATGAAAGATGACATTCTTTGCAATTGCCATTGCTTTGACTATCAGTGAAAATAGGAGTATGGGGGTTTCTAAATGCACACAAAGATTCTCCATCAATCTTCTCAACCATACACGTTCAATTGTCATAGTGAATGTTGCTCTGTATTCAACTTTACATAGAATGATGGTGCAACAATTGGTTATTTCTTACTAGCCAAGATATGCACGAACTACCAAGAAAGAAGCAATTTTCAAGTGTGGACTGTCGCATATTGTAATTGCCTGCCCAATCTCAAAATCACTAAGAAGGCTTGTAGTTCTAAATCACCCCCCTTGGCATAAAAAAATCCAAGACCTTGAGAGTGCCTTGCAAAGTATTTGAATATATGTTTAACTGCCTAGCTTGATCATAAGTGGTTATGTCAAATGGTCACCAGCATCCTGTAGACTAAGTTTTACACCACATTCCATTGGAGAAGAAATTGGTTTATAACTTTCCATATTGAATCTTTTGAGAAGTGCCTTGATGTACTTTTACTACTTAATGACTATACCACCATCTTATTGTATAAACTGCATACTATAATCATGCAAAAGTCCAAAATTTGACGTGATGTGAAATTTGAGGCAAGGTCAACTTTGAAAGTTGTAATAAAATCCTCATTAGTGCCTATCACTACCATGTCATGTACATAGAGAATGACAACAAGCAAATCTTGCTTATTCTTTTTCACATATAAAGTGCTTTCTATATGACTATTTTTGAAATCCCTATTAAATAGGCATGAATGTTTTGGTACCAAGCTCTAGGAGCTTGTTTCAAACCATATAAAGCTTTATTAAGCTTGTATACCTTTTGTTCTTAACCAAGTTAAACTTTTTCTTACAAGTCACCATTCAAGAACGATGTTTTGATGTCCAATTGGTGCACTTTCCATTCATGATGGGCTACCAAAGCAATAACAAATCGAATATATAGTCATACGGGAAGTGGGAACAAGAGATAATCAATCCCTTTTGTTGAGCATAACCTTTTACAATAGAAATATTACTGAAGAAGTGGCTCAAGCATCGGATTTGACTCTACTATGTAAAGGAGTAGACAATTTGCTATACTGCAAGGTGCTTCTAACCCATCTAGACATAAGCCTAAATTCATTGATCGTCGCTGATCTTTTAGCATTTACTACATCATCTAGCTAATCTGAAGTTACTAAATCAAATCCTTGGGCATTCCTCCCTTACAACCAAAAAAGGATCAGTAGGCAAAATCTGCTAAGAATAAATAGATACTAGCACAGGTTAATAACCTATCAAACATGCCTAGACAATTGGCATAGGCATGCTTATTGAATTCCATCATTGGATAGATAGAATCCTCTGCAAAAATGACATCCCTACAGATATTATCTTCTTAGTGAGAGGATTGTAGAGATGAAAACCTTTACTTTCAGCACTATAACCTATAAAAATGCATGTCACTACCTTTGTCATCCAGCTTAGTTTTGTCTTATGTTAGCACATGTGCATATGCCAAATAACCAAAGACACACATGTTTAACCTTAGGTTTTTGATTGAACTAAGCCTCATAAGAAGTGATAGTCTTAAAAGCTTTAGTGAGGCACATGTTTAGGACATAGGTATAGCACAAAGTGCTGCTTTAATCCAAAACTTTTGGAAGTTGCTGACCTTTAATCATGCATCTAACCATCTCTATGAGAGTTTTGTTTCGTCTCTCAGCAATGTCATTTTGTTGTGGTGTATGAGAAGAAGCACACTAATGCTTTTAATGCCTTTTTGTGCTAAAAATCTTTGAGTGTTTTGGACATAATTCTCCCCCCTCTGTGTGAATAGAGAGTTTGAACTTTTAAGCTAGTTTCATTTTCAACCATAGCAACAAAGTGTTGAAAATGAGAAAATATCTCTAATTTTTCTTTCATAGGGTAAGAATAACCATATTTGTTGTAATAATCAAAGAATGTAACAAAGTATAAGTTTCCTCCCAAAGAAGTACTCCACATTGGACCACACACATCACTGTGTATGAGCTACAATTTTTTGGTTGCTTTCTTTGGGAAAGGCTGGTAAGAAGTTTTGCCAAGGATCCATCTTTCACAAACATATCTTGGTGGTGGATCAAGTTGAGGTAGATGCTCTAACATCCCATGTCTCTACAAAAGTATTAAACCACCAATATAAGTGTGGCTAGACCTAGCATGCCAGAACTCAACATCTTTCATTATTACATTAGAAGTGTTTGTTGCCACACAAGCAACATCACACTTATCATATATGCCCAATTTGTACAAACCACTAGTGGTTGAAGCTCTAGTAAGAATAATCTATTTATCATGTTCATGTTCATGTTCTATGTCATGTACAATACATTTATGATCTATAAACTCAGCATTAAGACTTCCCCTTGCTAGAGTGGGCATAGGAAGAAGATTCTTGTGAATTCTTGGAATAAAAAGTACATTTTTAAGACAAAGATCCTCACCACTTGTTGTAGTAGTGAGAATTATCTCACTAATACCTTTGATGGGGTAAGAGGCATTGTTAGCACACGTAATAGTGTGACCACCTTGCACAGTCTCCATATGTTTGACCAAACTTCTTTGAGAAGTTATGGGCTTAGAAGCACCACTGTTAAGAAATCAACTGTCAAAGACAGTTGCACTTGAGATATGCAACATGTTCAAACACCATGGCTAGGCATTGTAGCTCAGTGATGGTATAATTCCTTTCATGGTCGGAGACCTTTTAGCTGGCATAATAGATAGGTTAGTCTATCTTGGAAAGTGCTAATTGACAAAGGATTGTTCCTAGTCCTTCAATAAATACATTTATGTGCACATGAAACTCCTTTGTTCAATCTGGAGGTACGAGAATGGGTGACTTGACTACACATTCTTTAAGAAGCGTCCTCACATATACTGGTGTCCGCCAATACTAGGTTTCCTTTCTCAGCAACTTATGAAAGGGGGTGGTGTTCTTTGTAAACTATTTTATGTGAAATTAATAACCCATAAACAAGCTGTGAGAGATGCTATCTTCTCTACCTTGGCTGGGTCGATTGCTATGCCTTAGTTTACAACCAAATAATGACCTAAAGGGATTCTTGAGGATGCCCCAAAGACACATTTTTGTGGGTTAAGGGCTATTCCATACTCTCTACACTTGTCAAAGCATATTTGTAAGCATTTTAAGTGATGTTCCTTCTTTCTGAAGATACAAAATTCATCCCAATATACTTAAAATGATTCAAAAAGGGCTGGAAAGTAGCTATCATCACTCACTGCTGAAAGGTTGCTAAGCCAAAAGGTATCACCTTGTAAGCATAAGTTTCCCATTTAGTGTGGTGAAGGTCATCTTAGCTCTATCTTCTTCAGCTATGGAGACTTGGTTGTATTCACTAAACCCATGTAAAAAGGAATACATTTCATGACCGGCCATAGTGTCCAAAAGTTGGTCAAGTAAAGGGTATTGGGAAGTGATCCTTCTTTGTTTTAGCATTGAGGTTCTTGAAATCTACACATATTCTTCTTTGGTACTACCACTATAGGTGTTTAAACCCACTAATTATTGGCCATTGGATATATAAAACCTACCTCCAATAGCTTGGATCTAAGTCAATATAGTGTTGGAAAATATCTGGGGATACTACTTTTAAATCTTCATATGACCAAGCAAACACATCCAGGTTTCTTTCTAAGAGTACCTTGAACCCTTGTGTTTCTTCTTAAGTTAGAGACTTACCCACTGCTATAGCTGATTGCACCACCAACAAACAAGTTGACTATGTGAAATGTTAAACACACACAAGGTGTGAAAACTCCACAAAGTAGATTGTAAGAAAGGAAACCACTTGTAATGAAAGCTTTGAAAGCTTAAACACTAAAATAGCTTACAGCACCAAAGCTACGCAAGATTTTAAAACCTCCACCTACACCACTACCCTCTGCTGTAACCACTAAAGATGTCTTGAGGATAGTAACCCAAATAGGGAAGGGGGTAGCAAAAAGGTTGGCAGCAACACCACCATTGGCTGCAAATAAGAAGATTAAATCCTAGTTAGACGCCAAAATACTATCAAACCCATGCAAATCACAAAATTGATGCCTAAGTTCAATGGGACACTGGAGATCCCATTGCACAAATGGAAGTGCTTGATCAGATGTGTGATACTTGTGGTCAGCCCGATAACCTTGTATGGGTAAGTGCCTTTGGCCTTACCTTACCATGGAAGGAAAGGTGGGTCAATGGTTCTGATCATTAAAACCAGAAGACAAGGCTAACTTTGACACCTTGAAGACTTCTTTCACAATCGGGTACTCCCATCAGGGAAACCGATGGAATTGAGTCGATCAACTTTACCATGTCAAATATCAAGAGAAAGAATCAATCAGAGACTACATCAAACAAGTGAGATACCTTCACTCTCAATGCTTTGACAATGATAAATTCTATGATGAACAACTTAGCTTGGAGATTTGTGGAAGCAATCCTCAATTCAACCTTGCATAATGCCTTGTACTTAGAAAAGTATAAAAACTTTGAGCCATGGTGTAGAAGTGCCATAGAATTTAATGATAAATTCATGGGAACTTCTTCAAGGAATCTCCCTCAAGGAACACCTTCTAAAGCATCCTTGGCACAGTACCTTCAAAGGCCGGTGAGACAAAGGGAAAGAGCCACATGTCACACCAACCATAGAAGACCTAGTGGTGCACGCTTATGCAACAAATGACTGAGCAGTGAAAGATTGGAGTAAGAAGACCAGGGATCCATTCCACAATCCAAGAAAACTTAGAATAGGGATTAGGGGATGAAGAAAAAAGCTTTGAGGCCATGGACTCTGAACTCTTTGGTGATGACCAAAGAGTACTACACTCAAAGGGACCGCCTATACACATTCTATACACCATTATCGGCCCCGAAAGTTATGTGAGTGTGATAATGAACAAACACCTAGAGACATAGCTAGACTCATTTCCTTCCTTTCCTCCTAAGTGTAATTTTTTGTTGGCTCCTTACTCTAAGGAAGTCCAGGCCTATGGAAGGACTTAAAGGATTTGATGGATGCAAAGATAAAAGTAGGAATGGAAGAACAACCAATTCAAGACTCCTCAGATGAGTCAAATAATGACGAACCCGCTAAGGAAGGGGCGGTTCACCAAGCCTTCCAAAGGTACCAGTAAATAATAGTGCTAGGCCACTACTTTGAGAGTGATGACATAAATGCTATCCTCCATGTAAAAATACAAGGATAGCCAATCCATTGCTATCCTCGATGGAGGGGCTAGAGTCAACATCATTACCAAGCAGTGCTAGGAAAAGTGGGGGCACACTACCAACCTAATCGTGAAGCAGGGCCACAACAAAAGGGCTATTGTGGAATTTGAGAACTAAAATTTTTGAGAACTAAAATTGTGGAATTTGAGAACTAAAATTTTTGACCTACATTTTTGCCACTCTTCGGTGATTGATGAACTTTACACATCAGCTTAATTCCTATAGTTGCATACTCCTAGGCCAACCCAACCCTTCATTAGAGAGATTTTAATGGTCCATGATTGGGACATAGAGACGATATCTACATTCATAAAAGGAATGAAATCCTCAAAGTAAACTTACAAACATAGAAAACTCATCCTATGGAGTGGTGTACCTTTTTGTCAAAGACTCCATAACCACCAAAACACCAACGAGCTAAACATGTGCCAATGTTGTCATAAAATGTTCAATGAGGAATGTCAGAGCTCAGAGTGTGCCTCACTTTCAGATCCAAAAGACTCTACTTGCAACTATGGACACCCTCCTAATAAGAAGGGGCATAAGATATGCCATAGTAGATGGCAAGGAATCTCTTCCATATATATGATGTTGAGCTTTAGAGCAACAGTAGCAGTAATTGGGATTCATTTTCCCTGTGCAAAATGCCTCGGCTTTCACAATTGGTTATGTTTTGGCAAAACTAGGAGAGCAACTTGAACGATACCAAACTAAACTACACCACCATAGAAAGGGAAGGGACTTTCAATGGTCTATGCTCTAAAAAGGTACCACCATTATCGTTTTGGTGAACAAATTCGTATTTTTCATAGACCATCAAGTGCTTCTCTACTCGGTCAATAAGCCTTACACCATAGGAAGGATAATCTGATGGATCCTGATCCTACTAGAGTTTGATTTCATGGAACCATGCGGAAAGTCTCACAACATGCTATTTCAATGATTTAAAATTTGACCCTTAGCCTTACACCATGCACAAGGTTCATTAAATAAATTTACATGACCTTACACTTAACCTTTATGATTTCTTCAAATGGATTACATCTATTTAGTTTCTCCCTGACAATTTTATTATTTTTAACCCAACCTTAGCACAAAATAATTTCTAGCTTATTTTATTTTTCACTACTCCTAGATCAATAAACTATGGATACATGAGTCCACATGGCTAGGTTCCACATGGGGCTATTAATTCTTAATTATTTCTAGGTTCTCAATTTCTTAACTCTTATTAAATTTTTACCATGGCACCCACATTCCCATGGTCAAGATAGTGCATTTATCCACACATGTGTACACACATATGCATGTGCACATCTTACACACATTAATTTACACGGATTAATATCTAAAATTCCCAATATTTTCTGTGCACATTTGGCACAATTTATTTCATTCTTAAGACTTCTATATCATCTAATCAAAGACAAGCTCTTAGGTTCAAATAATGCACATGTGCACCATATGTGCACTTATGCAGTTCTCACTCTTATTTTCTAGAATTAATTTTCTTAATAATTACAAGAACTTTAGACTATCCCCATTTTCTTGTAATCTAGCAAAATTTCTAATAATACAACTTTCGAGAATCTCACTACTAGAATAAATACAATAGCTTTATACAATCCCGTGTAAAACTGGACGTACAATGAGAGGGATCTTACACATTTACAAGTCACACTACCTGGGCAATTAATGACAACACAAAAGGTAGCAAGATGCTAGCTTTTAAGAAGCTAGTGTAAGGAGGATCGAGCTTTGTATATAAAAGACACTAGCTTAAGAGAAGCCTACAGTTGGAATTCCAGTGTAGGGAGGATTTAGCCTTGTATATAAAAGACAAGTTATTTGAGACTCGTGCACCAAATATTCCCTTATACCTACACAACCAAGTATTGTTGGGAGCCTAAGAGAATTATATGCAAGACAAGTTATTTAAGACCCATGCACCAGATATCCCAATGCCTACATAAAGAAGTATTGTGTTAAGAGGTTGAGAGACTTCAGCACATGACTTTATCATAGAAGCTGCTTTGGAGCGCATTATCAATCCTTAGTGCCCAACGTCTCTCACTAGCAATAATTCATATGGTTACAAGAATGCTTAAAGAGCCACCCATCCTAGGAGTTGATCAAAATGTGTCAGGATCTAGGGATGAGTGGTAAATCCATTAGCTGTTGGGACAAGAGAAAACCTTCCCTTAACCACAAGAGACATTGCTACTATACTCATCAAGAGAATTTGTCTTTGCTAGCTTAGAAGGTGGGAATTTAGGACTGCTTAGAATAGGAGCTAGAGAGACTACTAAAGATTCAAGCTTTGCACCCTTGGTCTTTGGTATCAATGAGGATTTAGCTTTAGAACGGACACTAGAATAGTGGGAACCATAGGAACCTTAGTTTTTTACTCTATCACTCTTTAGGATAGGCCAGGAGAACCATTGGAACATCGAGAGCACAAAGCTTCACTCCAGTAGTAGTAGTATTTATCAAGAGGCTCGAGTATATGACACACCCTAGGTCGAGGTTATTATCCTTATTATGATCTAGCCATTCATGGCTACCACCCATAATATCACAGCATCCCACACACCTAACCTAGTATGCATTACCACTCTAACCAACATATATGTATCCATATTATTCTCCTCAAATGCAACTAACCCTCGCACCATCAATGGGATGGGTCTAACAAAATCAATGGGATGGGTCTAACAAAATCATTGCCCCACTTCTCAAAGGCTTAAAAGACCAAGTTATGGGGGTTATAAGTTTTGAATAACCATTAAGACCGATTCACCAATGCGATTCAATAAAGTGATGTGGTCTCTCTATGGTCACATCATGAGATAGCTTTCTATACACATGTGGAGGATGGACCTTTATGGCTAGTTGAGTTTTCTTAAGGTGTAGTAGTTTTAATGGTACTTATTTGGTAATTTTGAAGTGTACAAGTTAAGATTCTACAAAATCGATGATTGGTGTGAATGGTGGATGAACCATGTGATGAGTTTGTTACCTTGGGGTACAGATTTACCTAGGTGTACTTAGTTCATCACCTCCTTCAAGACTTAGAACAAGGCATGCATGTCATCAAGGGGCCAGAAGAGGTCAGCTCACCCACTCCCTAGTATGGGAAACCTCAAATGAACCTAGTCCATCTACATGGCATTTTGGACCCATAGAAATGGACACCCAAGTGGAGTGGACAAATATCAGGAGGTGCAACCTTGTGCTCCCAGCGTTATAATGACACTCTACATACATATGAAGAGTACATATAAAGTGGCCAACCAGATAACCATATATAACAAATGTGCAGCCATCAACACATTTGTTGATGGCACATTAGCACTTGGTTGGTGTGGACACGCCAGCCAAGTGCCAATTGGTGTGGTGTGATCTTGGTGTGGACACACCAAGGTCACCAAAACTAGGAGGGCTAATTCAGTAAAGAGCTTCTACATTAGTGCGAGCACCCCCATATGCTTACACTGGTTGAGGTCCCACACCAATAGACTAGGCATCTCCATAACTAGGAAATTTTGATGCTAATCCCTAAGGTCCTTTTTCCTACAAATACTACACATGAACCCCCTTTGAAGAAAATACCATGACTAATGCATTATCCTTATCCTAAAGTGATATCTGATGACATTAAAGTAATCCTAATCTTAACCACATTGGCTAAAATTACTCTAAATGTAGAACAACATTTTTAAGCCATATTTCTTATACCACAACAATTTACTTCATGTAATTGATAATGGGAAATTTCCAAGCTTACGATGTAATTTCAAAAGATAGTTAAAACCAAGCCTATGATATGTAATGCCGATAGTGCATACTTAGACTAGGAAATTAGCCTAGACTAGCTTTTATGGCCCGGACATTACTGGGGTAATCAGGTATTATAAATATGATCATGTCTTGTACATAAGACATTTTGACTAATGAGAAAACACATAATCCTATTCTCACAATTGAGTTTGAGTTTCTTTCTCCGGATCTATAACTAGTTTCTCTCCAAGTCTCTGGTGGGCTAGGGATTCACTTCTTCCTATCAAGAGGATGAAGAGAGATTGAAAATTATGTCCTCACCAGATAGATCTCTCTTGAATTGTCACTCGATCTTCCCCTTATCCTATCTTCTTGGTTCTTTGTCTTGTGGCCTTAGAGGGAAAACCCTAGCATGTTCCAAAATTTTTTCACCTGTAGTAGGAATCGAACCAACTTACATGAACTGTATACAACTCTCTTCCTATTATGCATCTAGTCACAGCATTGAGAGAGACAATTTGTAACAACCCATCCCATAATGCTTAGCAAATTAAGGCTTGTACTTGTTTTGTGATCATGGGCTGAATCTTGATTGGATGCTCTTAGCCTTGTATATGTGGTCAATCCCACATTCTATGCAAAGTGGTACTAAAGGCTGTGGGTTGGTTAGTGCAGATGCCATAACCTTCTTGATGGGACACTCCACCCTTGCAGAGTGATAGCATTGTAATGGCATGCAAGATCCGAGGACATTGATGTCTCTCCCTCTATTTGATTGCACTATAGCAATATATATATAAGGTAGACACTATTTCCATCCTGAATGTAGTGGCTTAGGATTTTAGTTGGGGGACTCTGAGCCTCTAGTGGTTCTAGGTAGTTAGTGTTCCTCCCTACTATTCCCTCTTCCTCCCCCTCAGGGATTTCTATCAGCATCAATTGGTTCATGGGGATGACTCAAGACTCCTCTTTGGGTGAATAAGGTAATAGGGGCACATACTACCATCGGTGAGGTGCAATGGCAAGCATGGTTCTTGTTGGTGGAGCTAGCAAGGCCAAGTGTTGGTGGGGGTGGAGTTTATGCAACTAGCAGTTTCTGCCTCTGAGGCTGACTTTTATAGCAATGGATAGTGTCATTATTCCCAATATGCATATAGTATGCGTACTAGATACCTCCTTACCTCAGCCTTAGGTGGGAGCATTCTATGCTTGTGTGGTTAAACGGCATATTGAACACCAAACCAAGACCAACTCATTGTCTTTCCTTACCCCTGACCTTCCATTGCTCAATCACTTGTTGCATAAGTGTGGTTGCTAAGTCTTCTATGGCTGGTGTGGCCTATGGCTCTTTCCCTTTGATGCCTAGCTTGGAAGGTACTGTGCCAAAGGATGTGTTTTGAAAGGGCTTCCTTCACAGAGATTCCTTGAAGAAGTTCCCATGAAGTTATCGTCAAAGTCTATGGCACTTCTATTGCACGACTCAAAGTTCTTATGCTTTTTTGAGCACAAGGCATTATGCAAGATTGAATCGAGAATTCCTTCCCAAAGAGATCAAGATCTCCTAGTTAACTGTTCGTCCGAGAACTTGTAACTATTTGAGCATTGTGAGTGAAGGTATCTCACTCTATTGATATAGTCTCTAACAAATTAGTTCTCTTGTTATTTGACATGGTAAAGTGATCAACTAGGTTTAATCGGGTTTCCTGGCGGGGTAGTACCCAATTGTGAAGGCATGATTTAGGGAGTCAAAGTCAACCTTGTCTTCTAGTTTTAGTGATTGGAACCATTGTCTTGCCTTTCCTTCCATGGTAGAAGGCCAAAGGCAATTACCCGTATAAGGTCATCAAGCTGCTCACATGTGCTACACATCTAAACAACACTACTAGGTATGCAATGGAGTGCATCAATTTCATGATTTGCATGGGTTTGATACTAGTTTGGTGCTTAGGGTTTAGTCCTATTGCTTTACAACTAGTGGGAGGTGTTGCTATGGGTCCTATCGGGGCTATAGTGCGCAAGATATCTTCCGTGTGGTTAGAGTAGAGGGTAGTAGTGTAGGCGGTGGTTGAGGCAGTGGCTGTGGGTGGAAGTATGGGTATGGGTAGGTAGGTAGAGGCATGGTATATGCTAGGTGTTACCCTTGTTCTCAAGACAAGTTTGGATACTATGAAGGATAGCCATGCAAGGCTGCTTTGTATTGTGGCATGTATGCTCCTCCTAGAGTTGGATCTAGCCCGTAGCTCCCTACTTCGTGCTTCATGGTTGCACATTCAATAGCTTGGATGGACTCCTCAAGGTTCGTGTTCTATGAGTTGGCTGATCTAAAAGCTAAAAAAATAGTTGCTATCGCAACATCTATTCTCGTTGTGGTTCTAGGAAGGATTACCTTTTCCTCTATAGGGTTGATGTTTCTTGTTCCCGAGCTCACCTAGTTAAGGTCCATATCTGGAATGATGCCTCCGCGCTTGGTCTTTCTTGGCAGATGATCTTTCTTGGGCTGGATGGTTTGATGAGTCTTTTGACTCCCACTCCTCAGTGACACCACCTATGATGATATTTTTGATGATGTCTACAAAGCTCCTTTGAGTAGTTGTGGGGGAGTCGAGCACTCTAGCTTCTTGGTCCATATGAATGTCTTTAAAGAAAGAGGTTTCCAAGAACAAACCTCACTCCCATAGGTGTCCTTGCTATTGCTCAAATGCTCTATTTTGAGGGCGGCTTGGCTCCTATGGGGTCCCAAGGATTGTGAAGTGTGTAGAGATTTCTCTTGAGAGCATACTCTTGATCTAGCTTCATTCAAGGCACTCTCCTAAAGCATGAAATTGAGTCCAAAAATCTTACCTGACCTCATGTTGATGTAAGGATGATTAGCTAAGAGTGCCCCTTCTATTGACGCAAGTCCAGCATTGGCCTTGGATGTTCTAGACTTAGTTAATTTTTTTAAGTTTTTGTCTCTGCTGGACTTCTAAATGTGCATTCACAGCTTGAGACATGCATTCTGAGTAGGTATGTGCATGTCTAAGTGAGTTGGGAATGTGCATGGCCAAGTCCCAATTAGAGTTGGGAACATGCATTCACAACATTTAAAACATGCGTGGGGAACTAAGAATGTGCATTGCCAGCTGAATTTGTGGAGCTGTGAACATGTGTTCTGAGTTAGGAATGTGTGTGGCCAAGAAAGCTAGGACCATGCATGGCCAAGGACATAAATGTATGTTCATACATGAGAACATGAGTTCTCACTTTGGCTTGTGTAAACTTACAGTGGTGGAAATCAAGATTGTTAATAGTCAATTTTCAATCTTTTTTATCATTATGAGCATTTATGTGAGGAATATTTTATAACCCTTCCTTAATGAAAATATTATACAAATTGTCCCTATGAACATGTGTTTGGACTTGTGAATGTGTGTACCCAAGCCCACTCAAGCATGTACATAGACAAATTAGAGAGTAGTTTTTTTTTGTGTTTTGGCTAGATTTTAACCTCTAATTACTCCTCTAATTACTCCTTAATGGTGCATATCTTCATCGTGTGGCTGGATTGACCTTTTTGACATTAACACAAACCCAGATCTTTCCATTTTTCTTAGATGCTATAACTATTGGGGATAGCCATTCTCGTGTGCTTTATCTCATAAATAAATCTAGCTTTGATGAGTTTGTCAATTTGTCCATTTGTTAAAACCACATTGGCTAACATTACTCCACACACAGAAACTTCTTCAAGCCATATTTCTATACCATGCAATGTACTTTATGTAAAATGATTATGGGAAATCTTTGAGCTTACAACTTGTCACACACCCTATCATCCACTAGCAACATATCAACCATAATCTCAACAACCATGCTAGTGGCATAAGTGCAGAAGCTATCACACCCAAGTAGGTCATCAATGTCCATAGCACTAGTTGAGCTTGATATTTGAACACTCCTGCTCAAGCTTAACTCCAAGTACAATCCTAAACCTATGAGCTTCTCTTTGCCTAATACCTTCATGAAGATGTCAACGACCTAATCCTCTGTGCTGACATATACCATATCTACATCACATGCTAGAACATTCTTCCTCACAAAGTGATAATGCATCTCAGTGTATTTCATTCTAGCATGGTATACTGGGTACTGGCCAACTATATGCTACTTATGTTGTTACAAAAAATGATAACCGCCCTATCCAGGGGCTCACCTATATCACCAAGTAGCTTCTAAAACCAAGCTATCTCACAAGCTGCCATAGTAGTACCCCTATACTTGAAAAAAAACTATTGGTTGTTTCTACTACTCCAACTCACAGCGCCACTCCTAAACGAAAACATTAAGCCACTGGTAGGCCTCTTGCTACTACCAGCCCAATTAGCATCTGTGTATCTATGTAGCTGAATCTCTGTACCAATCTCATAGAAAAGTCCATAATCAACTATGGACTTTATGTTCTTGAGAATCCATCTAGCCACATCTAAGTGTGGTTTCTTAGGGGCCTACATAAACAGACTCACAAGTCCAACAACATAGCTCAAGTTTGGCCTAGTAATGGTGATGTAGATCAAGCTACCCACTATGCGCCTATACATAGTAGGGTCCTCCAAAAGCTCACCTGTATCTGCAGCAAAAAGCTTTGTATTCTCTTCCAATGCCATGAGGTGATTTCACCACCTCTATGCCTAAGAAATACCTCAGCTCATCCAAATCCTTTATCTCAAACTTCTTCTTTAAAAGCCTCCTTGACATCATGTATGTCACCATCACTATCACAAGTGATAATTAAGTTATCCACATAAATGACTAATAGCATGATCCCTCTATATGTCTTTTTCACATAAAGTGAAAATTTTGCATTGGATATCTAAAATCCAATGGTAATAAGATACTCCCCCAATCTTGTCTGACTATGCTCTGGGTGCCTGACAGTGCCAATCTTGTCTGACTATGCTCTGGGTGCCTGACAGTGCTTTTATGTAACGTGCACACAAAATTAGGGTGTACATCAATCTCATAACTTAGTGGCTACATCATGTATACTCCTTCTTGCAAATCACCATGCAAGAAAGCATTATCTACATCCATTTGTAAAGGCCATTCCTTTGTTGTTGCAGCCCTAATACTGACAGCTTTCATAGTTGCCATTCTTGCAACCGAGCTAAGTGTCTCCTTATCATTGTTAATGCCATAGGTATGTGCATAGTCCTTGGCAAAACCAATCTCGCCTTATACTTGCTCACTGAATCATCTATGTTATGCTTAACTTTATACACTCACTTTTCTTTAGGCAAAGGCACTAATTCCCATGTTGCATTTGCATCCAATGCTACCATCTCCTCATTCACAGCATGTTACCATTATTTATTTTCAAGTACCTACTCAAAACAAGTGAGTTCTAGCTCCTATATTTCTTCATCTTCTATTGTCTTCACTGCTGGTATACCAGCTATACTCATCTCATCAAAGATAATATCTCTGCTTTCTCGCATCTCAGAAGTGGTAGGGTTATAACATCTATAACCTTTTTGCTCCAAAGCATAACTAATAAAGATGCATTTCTCTACCTTTGGATCCAACTTTGTTCTCACTTCATTGGGAACATACACATATGCAATACACCCAAACACTTTCAAGTGAGACACCTCCGATGTTATGCATGTAAACTTCTGTTCAGGCATCATACGATGGACAGCTACAGTGGGGGTCGTGTTTATAATGTGAACATCAATTACTACTACTTCTACCCAAAAATAATGTGATATTTATTCTTTTTAGACATCCAGGCACGTGCCACTTCTCCTATGTGCTTATTTTTCCTTTCTACAACACCATTCTATTGTGGAGTCTACCTACATGTAAATTGTCTCTTGATTTCTTACTTTCTCAGGAAATCGTTGAACTCATTGGAGAAATACTCTGCCTCACCATCTGATCACCTTGCTAGGCACGGCCTACAAGGTCCTAGCTAAGGCGATCAGCAGGCGGCTTCAGCCTCACCTTCCGGACATCATCCACTCCACGCATACAGGCTTCATCCAGGATAGGAGCATCCTGGATAACATCTTCTCTTTCTGGGAGGCTACGGCTTTGGCTAGATTTCGGCAGGAGGATCTGGCAGTGCTCCTTCTCGACTTCGAGAAGGCATATGATCGGGTGGACTGGGCCTTCTTGGAAGGCACTATGGAGAGGATGGGCTTCCCCCCTCAGTGGATCCGTGGGGTCTCTGCACTCTACACATCGGCTCATAGCCAGGTGCTGATACAGGGCGTGCGCGGAGAGAGGTTCCAGCTCTCGCGCTCGGTGCGGCAGGGGTGCCCCTTGTATGCCTTTTTCCTTCTCAACCAAAGACTTTAAACCTCTCAAAGTGAGCAAACACCTCACTTTTCTCCTTTATGAAATAAACCCACACTTTCCTAGTTTGATCATCAATGAATGTAACATATACCTGTAATTGTTACAATCTTGGTCGGTCCTCATATATCTGAATGTATAACATCGAATGGTCTTGCACTGACATGCTTGGACTACTTACCAAGTTAGAACAATTCACATACTTTATGCATACAATCAATCTTAAACTTTGGCAAACGTGCAACAATATTTTGGCCTACATAGACTTCAACTGCTATATATTCACATGATCAATGCACTTGTGCCATATGTCGATATATGTGCAACAATGACACCTATTCCATGCACAAACTTCACCTCAGGCATGTTCACATCCAAAGTAAATATCCTACCATTTTTGTTACCCTTTGTAACTAAACGACACTGATTTTTGAAGTCTTCCATAAAACATCCATTTGAGGATTAAACCTCACTTGTAGACCAGGCCTACTCAATCATCTATGTTCTTTGTGATATTTGGAACATGAAGTACATCTGCCAAGTACTTCATTTTGCCATCTTGTATAGACAATGGCGCTTTACCAACATGCGCAATGGGATGCACAATATCATCACCTATTTCTATGTAACTTGGTTTTTTCATTTTTTGCATGTCTCTAAATCATTCATGGATGACTGGTCATATGGTTAGAGCCATAAGAATCTACATTTCCTTACACATCTCTTGTTATGGAATTGAGCATGTGCTGCTACATCACAAATAGCTATTTACTTCTATCATCACCACCCTGTTTATTAGATGATGCATAGTTACCTTGCTTTGTAACTTTCCACTTTTAATGTCATTCTGTTTTTTATAGTAGTCCTTTGCCATGTGCCTTGGTTTGACATAATAATAGTACTTTATCCTATTTAAACTTTGATTTTTTTGCCAACCTTGGCTCCTCTTCCATTTGTGTATGATTGTTTTGTTGTTGTGAATCATTAGACTGTTGTTGTCTATAATTCTGGTTTCCATGTCGGCCACCACCTTAGCCTCGACCATGACCTCTATCTCTGCCTTTACTTGAATTGGAGTAGAAGGCATGTTCTGATGTGTTGTTGCTTTGTAAAGAAGAGTCCTCACCACCAAGAGACTTTTCTTATATGATTAACATAGACACTAAGTCTCAAAAGTTGGGAACATTTTGCTTAACTGTAATGGAGGTCTTGAATGGCTTGTACTCTTTGCCAACCCATTTAGACAGGCGCTCACTAAATGATCATCTTCCACCCATACATTAATAGACCCAAGGGATTAAACAATGTCCTTGATCTTTAAAGCATATTCATTAATAGACATACTTTTCTTCTCCACAATATGTAGCTCTTGTTTTAGTTGTAGTTTATTTTCCTCTGTATTGGTCTGGAACATTTACACTAGATTATGCCATGCAATTGCTGGAGTATTGGCATGCTGTATGTATCAGACTATCATTGTGTTTGTGATACTGATTGAAAGCCAATACATGACTTTCTTTGTATCCTAGTTCCAGTCCTTGAATGCCTATATATCTACCACTGAATTGGCATTCTCTTCAAAAATAACTCTAGAGGCTTCTCATTTGTCTCCTTCAACTTAGTTCCAAAATTCTTTACCCATTAAGAAATTGGTCATTCTAAATTTCCAAGCATGGAAGTTCCTCTACATTGATTGTGTGAAGTAAAGGTATAATGTAGCTTAGAAAGGGGGGGAGTTCCCACTCAATTTTCTATCTTAAATCCCTCTACTATTGTACTCCCCAAATTAAACCACCACTAAATCCCTAGGGAGCCTATACATATATTATAGCATATATATACCCTCAAACATAAAAATCCTTTAAAATAAAATAAATAAAAAGTAAGAGAGTGAGGAAATTTTTCCAATAGAGAATGTGTGAAAACCTAGTAAATGGGCATGCATCTCAGTTCTTGGTTGATGCAAACTTGCAAAAGCCATTGCTAAGAAATTAATTGACAAAAACCAGAAATTTGGCATCTCCACTTAAGGCAAATCACACGTTTCACATGATGCTGCTCAATAGGTCTTCAAACCTCTCCATTTGACTAATGCTTACTTTCCTTTTCTGGATTCCTTCTAATTTAAACCTCGTCTTCCATCAAGAAACTTCATCGACAAATTCATACAATCAACAAATTCTCCATCAACAAATCATCTATAACATGTCCACAGTAGTGTATCACTGGTATGGTTGTTCTCATTGATGTATTGGGGCAATTCAAGTTTCTTAAGTAGTTCATAAAAAATTGGTTACTATTAACATTCATACAACTAACTCCTAACCCCTTGGCCCAACAATCTTCTTCCACTCCCTAACTATGTTCATATTTAATAAGCCAAACCCCAATTCCCAATAACAATGGTCATTAGTATTCAAAATATATCGAACATCGATGCCTCTCATCTCATGTGCTCCTCAAGCTCTATATAGCATAAATGCAAAATAATGTTGTTGTAGTCAAAACCCACACTACACTCGAAGCATATTCAGTTCTACTTTTGAACCAAAATGGTAATTCTAGCCATTAACTAACTAACTTCTTCCACTCCCTAACTATGTTCGTTTTTTATTGGCCAAACCCCAATTCCCAATCAACAATGGTCATTAATATTCAAAGTATATTGAACATCAGTACCTCGCATCTAATGTGCTCCTCAAGCTATAGCATAAATGCAAAATAATGTTGTTGTAGTCGAAACCCACACTACACCCGAAGCATATTCTGTTCTACTTTTAAACCAAAATGGTAATTCTAGCCATTAAACCAACTAACTTCTTCCACTCCCTGACTATGTTCATATTTAATGAGCCAAACCCCAATTCCCAATCAACAATGGTCATTAATATTCAAAGTATATCGAACATCAATACCTCTCATCTAATGTTCTCCTCAAGCTATAGCATAAATGCAAAAAATGTCGTAGTCAAAACCCACACTACACCCAGAGCATATTCAGTTCTACTTTTTAACCACAATGGTAATTCTAGCCATTAACCAACTAAATTCTACTTTAACTAACTTCAAGCAACCATTTTATGCTTTACTTCTTAAACTTGTCTTGTTACTTTATTTCCTTAAAATAGCTTTTACCACCTTCGCTACCTGCGGCATTGACTCGCACTACACCAATAGTTTTCAAGGATGGAATCTGCATTAGGAAGGGGGTATGTTTATTCTCACCAAAGACCTCTATGCTATTGGTGCCAGCCACCACAATAATATTTTCATTCTCTTTATCGGGTAGCACATAATAGTCAAAATTCACTTAAATTGCTGTTGAAAAGGAGTGTACACCACAAGATCATAAACCTTAGGTCGATATCTTTGGATGCATGTTTGGACTGGCCTAGGCGGGTTAGACAGCCCGGGAAACTTATTTTCAAGTGTATCCACCCAAAGGTGTGAACACATAGGTATAAAAGCCAATCTGACCTAAAATTGTATCATTCCCTTATGCATAATCCAAGTGTTCTCTTGCTCTCACTCTCTACCTCTTGATATCTTTCTTGTATATGTGCATGATTTGAGCTCTTGTGTGCTTGTTCATGTGTGTGTGTGTGTGTGTGTGTGTGTGTGTGTGTGTGTGTGAGAGAGAGAGAGAGAGAGAGAGAGAGAGAGAGAGTGCCAAGTTGCTCGAGCTACATGAAGTGTGCAGCAACAAAGCCGAGGTAGCTTCATGAGTTCTTCTTCCATCTCATCGCCTACAAGGATCGAGCTACCGACGATAAGCTACCACGAGGTGAGTGACACACCATGACCTACTCTATTATTATTGTGAGAAATCCTCATTGCGATTGGAGCGCTTACACGATCTCGCAGCCAACAAGTGTGTGTGTGTGTGTGTGTGTGTGTGTGTGTGTGTGTGTGTGTTTTCAACACGTGACATGAATGCACCTAGGGGAGCCAACCCCTATCACTTTGACTCTGAATGAGAAAAATGTGAGCCCATTCATTTAGTTTTACAAGGAAAAATAACATGAGAAAAAAAACTTGTGAGGTTTACCTAAACTATGAGTTCAACTTTGCCTTTATTTTTTAAAAACAGCTACACAGAAGGGCTCACCACTCATTCATTGCCACTCTTGGAGTTTGGGCTAGGTTGACCGCGACTGTTATCACACCACACTAGGCTGACCGCGGCTGTTATATCACACCACACTAGGCTGACCGCGGTTGTTATCACACCACACTACGCTGACCGCGGTTGTTACCACACCACACTAGGCGCCCGCTACACACACACACACACTTTTCCCTCTTCGTTGTTGCTCTACTGGACGTGCACCTTGACTTAATAATGGCCCTTCTCCCCCTCTCTGCAGCCATGTCTTGCCCCCTTTGCTACTCCCCAACTTGTCTTTGTGGTGTGCTCTCTCCCCGTGCCTAATATTGCCATCACCTTCTGTAAACCTTTAAAGGTAAGGGGGGCTAATTCTAGGCCCCGTTTTTGATGCTTTAGCCCCCCTCACCTTTGTTTACAGAAGGTGATGGCAATATTAGGCACGGGGAGAGAGCACATCACAAAGACAAGTTGGGGAGTAGCAAAGGGGGCAAGACATGGCTGCAGAGAGGGGGAAGAAGGGCCATTATTAAGTGAAGGTGCACGTCTAGTAGAGCAACAGAGAAGAGGTAAAAGTGTGTGTGTTTCTCTCTCTCTCTCATGCGAGGGGGGGAGCAAGGCTGTTGTTAAGTCAAGGTGCACATCCAGTAGAGAAAAAAAGAAGAGGTAAAAGTGTGTGTTTAAACGTTTATGTGTGTGCATGCACAAGCACAAATGCATGTGTGTTTCTCTCTCTCTCTCTCTCTCTCTCTCTCTCTCTCTCTCTCTCTCACGCACGCGCGCGCACACACACACACACACACACACCCCTTGAAGAAGAGAGGGATAAAGGAAACTTGTAAGACTCTCTCTCTCTCTCTCTCTCTCTCTCTCTCTCTCTCTCTCTCTCTCAACCAACTTTGGAAATGGCTGAAGAAGAGTGTGCCACCGTCCACGCGGCGGTAGAATGTCAAGGTCCTAACCAACAATTTGGTGTTATTTAAACCCGAGCCACTCATCATGGGAAGCCATTCCAACTTTTGCTTGATTGTAGCAGTACCCATTCATTTCTTTTTCCAAGGTGTTTACAAAAAATAAACGTGGGCCAGAAACCATCTAGAAAAATGGTTCTAGAGCTAGCTAGTGGGAAGGAAGTAGTATCTCACCACTCTGTAGGAAACCTTGACTTTGAATTGGATAGTGAATAAACTCATGGCCATTTCAGAGTTACCATCATTAGGTATTTATGATGGGATCCTTAGGATAGCCTAGTTACTTGCAAACAATGCTAGTATTCACTGTAACCAGGGGAGTATCACTTTTAAAAATGAGCACGATGAAGTAGTATTAGTTCAGGGAAGACATGTAAAACCATGTCTAGGGTAGTCAACGCAAAACATCTTCTCAAGAGAGCACATAAGGGACAACAAGTTTTTCTTGTTAAGCTCAACAAATCTGTTGAACCTAGTAAAGAATCAAAACCCTCTTAGCTTCAAGAGTTCTCTGACATCTTTGTTGACGAGCTTATAGGGTTACCACCTTTTCAAGAAGTGAATCATGAAAGGATCAAAGCTCAAAGAGTCAAGATGCCTGGGAAGCTTCAACCCTTGAATATCCCCCAAATGAAGTGCTAGCCCCTATATAAACCCTTAGTACCCCTTCATGGCTGACACCCGACACTCTGAGCGGAGGCTGTACCTGACACCCCTCAGCCCATCTCCCAACCAGCCCAGCTCCAGTTGGCTCTACAAAATTTCTTCCATCTTCCATCACCCAGCCCTTGTCTTCTTGTGGAGGGCGTCCTACACTATTCTCCACCCCTCCCGTGTGAATAGACTTAAGGGGGAACTCTCCTTCTCCCCCCTCTGGTTCATTTTCTAGCCTCTCCCCCAACTTAAGGACACTCTACCTTCCCCCCCCATTTGTGGAGACTTAAGTAAGCACACTTTGGCTCTTAGAGGTGGTTCCACGAGTGAGTTTTATGCTCATAAAGTGAGCAATGAACTTCAAATTGCAATCCGTCTGAAGCATTAAGTTTGTAGTGACACAAGCTACAAGAAGGTGGGTAGTATGGCTCCTTCTTGAAGACACCAAAATGTTGCCTCGAGAAGCGTGCAAACCGACCCTAAAGGAAACACCCCAAACGCGGCTCCAGCTCTTCTCGTGGGAGTCCCACATGGAGCCAATGGCCAGGTTAGCTTGATAACCATTAAAAAGAGGTTTTTTTATAAATCTTTAATGTTAGTATTAATTAAGAAAGAAAGAAAGTACAGGTACATCTTCTCCCTACCTTATACTGACCCCGTTCTTGTACTTGTGTAGTCAGGCGGCGATGTTAGCTAGAGGCCCGGAGTCGGCCCAAGCAATGGGAGAATCAAGCGACAGGCCGGCTTGAGTCCTCGCCGGCTACCAATGACGAGGTGTAGAGGCGGGCTTGAAAATGCAACTGAGCATTCATTAAGGGAATGGCGTGCCCATTAAACACTTCTGAATATTCTCTCTCCTCCACCAGTCTGCACTCGTCCTGCAATCACTCTCTCTCTCTCGCTCTCTCTTGCTCTCCGCCTCTCTCTCTCTCTCTCTGCCATAGCATAGCCTCTACTTCCCGCCTACACAAAAGGGCCTCTCTTCTCGCCTGAGCGCAAGCTGTATTCAACTGTACTATCTCCCTTTCTCCCTCTCTCTCTCTCTCCATGAAGATTATAGTTGTGCTTTAATGGTCTTCTTTGCAATAACCTCAACCTCCTAGCTCCCTCATAACTGCTTTAATGGTCTTCTTTGCAATAACCTCAGCCTCCTAGCTCCCTCATAAAAACTGGTTCCACATGGAGTCTCATAGTGTACAGAATGGCAATACAGGCTCTGTATATCTTCCCCCATTGTCTATCACACAACACATCCCGAGAGAACTTTTGCCAGGTCTTCAAAACTACAGGGTTGCAAAGAAGAGGGAACAAAGAAGCATTGAGAAGAGGATGGCATGTACGCGCGAGGATGGTGACATTGACGAGCGAGAGGCAAAGAAAATCTGCAGAGCAGTTTCTTAGTGCTGGCGCAAACAAACAAACGGGCTTTCCGAGGGCCTTCAAACAAAGATTTTACAACAGCTCCTCCGTCATCCAACGTTCTCAGTGTTGCAGCACACGTCAGAGACAGTTGAGAGACTCATTTTCTCTAACATTTGTCATACATTATCTGAGGTGAAGACACCCCATTCAAATAACGAGTTGTTTTTAAAGCGGGCTACTGTCATGGCATGCCTCAATGGCACATCTGGTGTTGACAATCAAATGAGTGGTAGAGAAGTTGCCAAGGCTTTAGGAGTTCATCGAAGGAATGTCATTGCGGCCAATTTTCGGCTACAACATGAAGCGGAGGAAGGGTCTCTTCCCTTGGATTCTTGTCACCGTCAATTGCATAGGGCAAGCACCATCACCAGTGAAATCAGGGAAATCATGTTTCAGTTTTGGTCGGTGGAAACTCGCATCTCCCCAAACAAGAAAGATGTTGTTCGAAAGAGGATAGGCAAGAGTGCGCATGTACTGCATCCAGTGCATCTACTCGATTTGCCTCAGGTATATCACTGTGTTGAGAGTGTGTTGTAAGAGCTACACAATTGCTCGCATATGATTGTAGTGTATCCGGATATGCTCTTCTATACGATACTGATTTCTAAATGTCAGTGGTTTAGAGTGCTTGACAGTACTAAAATTTTGTATGATAGGACATTAGAGTGCTTTACCATGCTTCCAAATGTTTGCAAGTGCCTCACAGTGCATTACAATGCTTAACCATGCACTATAGTGCTTTACAAAGCTTTACAATTGATTTTAGATGCTTTTGAGTGCTTCATGGTGATTCCAAGAAATTCAAAAGTCATGAGTGCATCTTAGTGCTTCTGAGCATTTTTAGACCACTTCTGTGAGTGCCCGACACAGTGCACTATATTGCTTAACCATGCTTTATAGTGCTTGACATACTTCTTCAAGTGATCACAAGTGCTTCTAAGTGGTTCATAGTGGTTCCAAGTAATTTTATGTTATTCCAAGTGCATCTAAATGTTTCTGTGTGTGCTTCTAAGTGCCTTTTGTTGCTTCTGAGTGCTTCAAAAAGCTGCAGGTGCCTGAGAGTTCTTCCAAATGCTTCCAAGTGCTTATGCTCGTAATGGCTTAATAGAGCTTCAGAAGTGATAACAGGAGCTTCTAACTGCTTCCAAGTACTTGTAAGTGCTTCCAAGTGCTTGTAAGTGCTTGTAAGTGCTTCCAAGTGCATCTAAATGTTTCTGTGTGCTTCTAAGTGCCTTTTGTTGCTTCTGAGTGCTTAATAGTGCTTCAAAAAGCTGCCAGGTGCCTGAGAGTTCTTCCAAATGCTTCCAAGTGCTTAAGCTCGTAATGGCTTAACAGAGCTTAAGAAGTGATAACAGGAGCTTCTAACTGCTTCCAAGTGCTTGTAAGTGCTTCCAAGTGCATCTAAATGTTTCTGTGTGCTTTTAAGTGCCTTTTGTTGCTTCTGAGTGCTTAATAGTGCTTCAAAAAGCTGCCAGGTGCCAGAGAGTTCTTCCAAATGCTTCCAAGTGCTTATGCTCGTAATGGCTTAACAGAGCTTTAGAAGTGATAAACAGGAGCTTCTAACTGCTTCCAAGTGTTTGTAAGTGCTTGTAAGTGCTTCCAAGTGCTTGCTAGGGCTTCTAAATGCTTGCTAAGTGCTTGCTAGTGCTTCTAAGTGCTTGCAAGTGCTTCCAAGTGCTTCTAGTGCTTGCTAATGCTTCCATGTGCTTCTAAGTGCTTCCATGTGCTTCTAACTGCTTCCAAGTGCTTCTAAGTGCTTGCTAGTGGTTCCAAGTGTTTGCTAGTGGTTCTAAGTGCTTCCAAGTGCTTCTAAGAGCTTGCTAGTGATTCCATGTGCCTCTAAGTGCTTACATGTGCTTCTAAGTGCTTCTAAGTGCTTCCAAGTGCTTCCAAGTGCTTCCACATGCTTTACTTGCTTCTAAGTGTTTGCTAGTGTTTCCAATTGCTTCTAAGTGTTTCCTAGTGCTTCCAAGAAATTCCATGTTATTCCAAGTTCATCTAAATGGATCCTCATGTTTCTAAGTGCTTGCAGGTGCCTGAGAGTGCTTTATAGTGCTTTACAACCATTTACTAGTGCTGCGAGGTGCAAAAAGTGCTACTAAGTGCGTCTAAGAGCTTTTACCCAATGAGTGTCATAGCTTTACACTGATTGAAAGTGCGTCATAATGCTTACCAATGCTATAGGTTGCTTCAGAATGATTTATAATGCTTGATAGTGTGTCTAAATTTGTCTTCTTTGTCACAGAGGGACTTCTATATGCGGTTCCAATTGGCTCATCCTAACATAAGGATCTCCCTAAGATGTTTTGAGGGTCTAAAGCCATACTTCGTACGCAAGTTGAAGGACCGCAACACTTGTTGTTTGTGAATACCATGTGCAGCTTGTCTACTTTAAGGAAGCTCTTAATCAGATGCGCCAGGGAAGATATGGGCTACATGGTCGGCCATGCAGTTGTTGCAGGTGCCTTGTTTGCAGTTCTTATGATGGAACAGCGCAGTGCGCGGCCTCCAATGCCACATTTCCAAGCTTAACAGACCTGTGGGAGTTTGTATTGTGCCCAAAACCCATTGATTATGCTTATCACCATAGACAATGTCTTTTGGGTACATGCAAACATTCATTAAACAGATCTCCTTGTGTCCACATGAAAAAAGCAATGACATCTCTATGATGACTGTCAAGCTTTTTGACGATGTTCCTACACAGGAAGTGGATGAGAACGGTCAAGCAAAAACTCGGAAAGATCTTGTTGTTCGCCAAGTCAGGCGAAGGACTTTCACTTCCTTGCTTCAAAGCGAATTGGGAAACTTCATCAAACACAATTATAAGTACAGATGGTAAGCTAAACAATTCAAAGAAAGTTTGGATAAATTTCCAGATGATGTCAGGCCATATAGTTTGTAGAGATGTTCAATGAACAACCTAGCTAACTCATGTGTTTTCATCATCTTTTTAGTAGGTATAAACT
The DNA here is from genome assembly GCF_041138505.1 of Cibotium barometz. Taxonomy (NCBI): domain Eukaryota; kingdom Viridiplantae; phylum Streptophyta; class Polypodiopsida; order Cyatheales; family Cibotiaceae; genus Cibotium; species Cibotium barometz. Next base: position 18,225,343 of record NC_141110.1, read on the forward strand.
TGACCATCTTGGTCAATCGCTCAACCACTACCCAAACCAAATCATTCCCTTGATTCGTTTTAGGTAAACCAATGATGAAATCCATGGAAATGGATGTAGAAAACCTCCAATCTTGAGGTGCTCATGTTTATTGATCTGACACTTCTTACATTTTAGCATAAAGTCCTGGATGTCCTTAAACAAACTAGGCCAATAAAATTGTCTTTTGACTAGTGCATAGGTTTTCTATATCCCGAGATGACCAGCACTTGGACTATTGTGACTTTCTATAAGAATTGGGCCCAAAAATCACCAATAGCTGGTACACAAACTCTACCTTTGTAGAGCAGGTACTCATCATCAATGGAATAGTGTCTATACTTTTCCCCCCGATGAAGTTTATCACCCCCATGTGAACTAGTGTCAAATGGTTATGAAGGGTCCGGACCACCTCCGAGCTCTCCGTCTTGGTACATAACCCAAGAGACTCGTCTAGTCACTCCCAAGAGACTCGTCTAGTCACTCTAGACTAGCACTCCCAAGAGACTCGTCTAGTCACTCTAGCACTCCCATAGAGAAACCTCGACTAATCTCTCCGAACTAGTACTCCTTGGCTGATGAGGGAGGGGGATGCTGTTGTATTATAAGTGCGGCCGTGTACAACATGCCATACCTCTGAAAAAGATAAATCATGCTCAAATAAACCATGTAGTGACTCCAAGTGTTCACTCTTGAAGGTGGTGAAACTCAACTCGTTCACCATCGGCATGAGGCTCAGCACATCTGCTATTACGTTAAATTTATCTCTCTAGTAATGGAGTGTAAGGTCAACCTCCTGTAGGATCTCCACCCAACTAAGCTTTTCTACCCTTTTACTCACTCTGACTTGAAAGCCAGTTGAGACTTTCATGATCCATTCAGACCTCAAACGTAGCGCCATACAAATAATGTAGCCACTTTTTTAGAGCATGAATAATACCAACTCACTCGCGCTTGTAATAAGCCGAGTAGTTACGCTGGGCATGGTCAAGCTTCTTGCCTTCAAATGCTGTTAACAAGGCATCCCCTTTGCAATAAAACTATCCCAATGGCCTCCCCACTAGCGTCTGTCTCCAAAACAAACAGCTCATTGGGGTCCACAATGCTCAATACTAGTGTTGTGCGATAACCACCTTGAGCTTCTCAAAACTTCTTCATTGAGGATCCCCCCAATGAATGGTTTTATCCCTTTTCCTCAACTCATCAATTAAGGGGACTGTCATCTTTGCGTAGTCCTTTACATATTGTCCTTTACTACATACTGTCAGTAGAACCTCGATATACTTAGAAGAATCTACAATTCCTCGAGATTTCTAGGTTCAGGCCATCTAACGATGGCATCCACCTTGTAAAGATCCATCTATGTACCATCCCCGGTGGAGAAAATATGCCCTAAATAGTGTCTCCTAAGCAAAAAATTTACACTTGGATTCCTTCCCAAATAACTTACTTTCCTTTAGGAGTTTGAAAACTGAGCACAAATGTTGTAAGTGTTCTTCTTTCAACTTACTATATATAAATATGTCAAGGGAAAACTACTATGAATTTTTCCAAATATGGACGTAAAACTTATCCATCAGCGTCATAAATATCGTTGGAGCATTCGTCAAGCCGAACAACATGACTAGGAACTCATAATGTCCAAAATGAGTCCTAAATGTAATCTTAGGAATATCATGTTCCCTTATCTTAACTTGGTGATACCCGAATCTAAGATCAATCTTAGAAAAGTATTTCGCACCATTAAGTTAGTCAATCTAAGATCAATCTTAGAAAAGTATTTCGCACCATTAAGTTAGTCAAACAACTCTCGTCAATATGTGGCATTGGTTATTTGTTCTTAATCGTAATTTGATTAAGAGCACGATAGTCTATACACATCCACATAGACTCGTCTTTCTTTTTTACCAAAAGAATGGGTGATGTCCATGGTGTAGAACTCGACATATAAAACCTTTCGTCATATGCGGGCTAACTATCATTCCACTTCCTTTACCTCGGAGTGGCTTAACCTATAAGCAAGTTTGCTTATTATAGGTTTTGACCTTGGTAGCACATCAATGCCATGGTCAAGCTCCCTAGATGGTGGAACCCCATTTAGAAAATCATCAAGAAACATATCCTTAAACTGTCGTAATAAATCACGCAAAGCAATTGCGTACTTTTGCTTTATTGTCTCAGTTTTAGCCTTGGTATTTATATTTTCTTCACAAGAAGAAAAAACAAGTTTTGGAAAACAATGGTATTGAGAGCAAGGCCATTTAAGTTATCATAACTTAAATTAGTTTCAACCACAGAAACTTTATCAATCACATTTATTTCATCTATGGAAATAAATTGATGCAAGAGAGTATAAATATATACTTGCTATATATCGTTGGCGTTGATGGCATGACACAACTCTAGGGATAAAATCATGGGTGTAGCTGGAACCTCTTGCTCACCCTATAACCTCACCACTCTCCCCTCATGCACAAACTCTAGGCTATTATCCTAGTAGCTACGACTTAGGGTAGGGCTGAGGTTATATAATCACTCCTTGCCTAGATAAATATCGGCTCTAGCCAAGTGCATGACCTAGAAATCCAAACTAGCCTCATAGCCCTGCATATAGCTAAAGGTACCCTCAAGACCACTGTATCCCAAACAGTCTTATCGTGACCATTAGCCAATGATACAATGTACTTATGGTCACTCTTGGTCTCTGGTAATCACAACTTCTTAACTAATGTGTAGTTAAGGAAGTTGTGAGTGGCTCCACATCAATCATGACGGTGACTCTATGACCACCTAACTTTCCATACAATTGGACCAAATCGTGTGGTTCCACTGCTGGCTATCACATCGCGTGGGTAATGTAACAAGCATGGGTACTATCCCTGTGTCCTACAGTCACCTCTATAAACTCTACAGAGTTGAGAGGTAATCGTTGAATAGAACTACCTCCAACTCCTAGCTTTAAACATGCTTCCTTGCTATGTCCAGCCTGGAAACAATTAAAGCATAGATTTTTCTTTCTATCTTTCTCGTAATGTTCCTTCTTAGTGGCTTTAGATTAGTTTTTCTCTTGAAAACGACGTGGTTTCTTCGCCCAGTGCCCAATCTGCCCTCTCTACTGCTCACTTTGGCCCCCTTGCTCCCTGTTGCCTCAAAAGATTTTTCTCTTAAAGCTGGAGCCCTCTTTACCCTCAATTGTCTTGCTAAGATTGGATTTAGAGCGACATGAAATGTCGTCATAAATCTGTGCATACTTTATGGCCTCATCAAAATATGTCAGGATTGCTTAGGCTTTACAAAAGCCTCATAGTCTGGGTGGGTGTAAGACTCTCATGAAAAGTCTGGAATTCATTAATTTTCTTTAATTTCAACACAATCTTGTGCACACAATCTTGCGGTAGTTGGAGATTTATTGTGTGAGGGAGATGCCCTACATCGAGCATTTATCCCAATCACGCTTGGACCTCTGCAACTCTTTTAAAGCAAAAACTCTTTCCTAAACATATTTTGAACTCCACCCAAGTACTCGGAAGTCTATCACTCTCGGCTAAACTCATCCACCATTTGAATGCCTTGCATGTCTCAACGACGGGATGGCCTCTATGGGCCTCACATCCTCTAGCGTCTGCCTGAAGTTGTGGATATTCGACCATTTCTACAAAAAGATGTTTACCGAGTCCTTGTTGCATTCTTTCTCGTCTCCCCCAAAGTTGAGCGGCTTGAGGTCCTTGAGGAGATTAGTGGTCACTTGCAAACTACTTCGTACGTGCTCTGGCTCACGACACTACGTCATCTCGGTAGGAGGAAAATGCACCCTCCTCTGTGCAGATCTCGGTGCAACAACACTCCCTGTAGTATATACACCCTCTTATCTACTCATTTTGGGGTGTGTACTTATCTTTTGTATTTGGCACACATTTGTTAATTCTAATCTAGTGAGTTTATGTACTCTTAAGCTTCTCTATCTTGTGTGTGCATTGTTGCAACCTTAACCCTAATTCCAACAATTGGTATCAGAGCTAGCTTCCTTGACACTTGATCTAGTAGCCTGCCTCCCTCCTCACGACCTTGTTTTTTCTGTCTCCGTTTGAGATACCCTCTTAGGAGAAGAAGGTATATACTGTAGTGTGCTGTATACAAAGTATACAGCAATTTTAGGGGTCCGCGGTACAATTCAGGCGCATTTTGGGCACCGCAAGTTTTTTGCAAACGTTCTAGAGAGGCATCCTTTTGGATTGGTTCTGCTCGATTTTGGGTGTTTGGGCTGTGTAGCGGCAAAGGTTTGGTGTGCAGCAGCATCTACAGTGTCTTCAACAACATCGACCATTATACTTTTACCAGTAACACTCTATTCTCTACTTTGTGTTATTTTTCATATGCTTTGCAGGTGATTCAGTCAGTTGGCAACCATCCAGGGTTGCATTCAATGAATATTGAGTACTTGCAGTGTGTGTTGAAAGATTTTGCATTTGGTAGAAAGTCATGGCTGGCAGTAGTGATGTAATACAACATGTCTAATGAGGACAAACTTGATGGGACTAACTACCCATTGTGGTCCTATACGATGAGACATGTACTGGTTGCTAAAGGCCTTTGGAATGTGGTCAGTGGTAGTGAAACTCATCCTGTTTCACAACTACCAATGCAACTAGGTGCTGCAGGTAGAATCTGATACAGATGTGGCTCCCCCACATGCACCACCAGTACCTCCCACTGCTGCTCAAGCGAGATGGGATGGAAGAGATGTACAGGCACATGCATTGCTTGCACTTTCTGTGAAGTGAAGCATTATTCCTTATATTCAGTCATGTAAGACTTCAAAACAGGCATTGGATGCACTTGCTGCATTATACCAGGTACGCAATGAAACACGTGTTGCATATCTGCACAAATAGTTGGAGTGTAAGCACATAAATGAGGGAGACTCAATGGACATCTTCTTGACCAAGAGCAAAGATTTTAAGGAGTAGCTTGCTAGTGTGGATGAGATGTATCCTGATAGTACATTGGACCAGCCCATAGTTCTCAATGCATCGCTGGATTCTTATCAGAGTTTTGCCTCTACCCTTAGACTCATATGAAGGGAAATCCAAATGACTTAAATTTAAGGAGCTGGTTTCAGTACTCTTGCAAGAAGAGCAATCTAGGCAAAACAGATCTAATATGCGAGTTGGTGACCAAGCTTTTGTTGCCAATCAGAAAGCCAAAGGTAAAGCTTTTTCGCATGGTGGCTATAAGCCAAATCAGAATCCTCAGGTAAGGATGCAGAGAAAGAAGGTGATAAGCCTAAAAAGAAGGGCAAGTGTCACTATTGCAAGAAACAAGGGCACTACATACATGAGTGCAAGAAAAGGCTAGAGAAGGAGAAAAAGAAAGAATTGGGCATGGCTGTGTGGTTGATGCATATGCACCACGTGCAGAGAATATGTAGAGCAATTGAATGCTCAACCAAGTGCTGAAATTCAACCTTTGCAGGTGCAAAATCAACCTGCAAATTAGCCTTTTGATGAGGCAATTATTGAGGATGTAGTGGATGAGGAGAGAGCAGCCATAGAAGAATCTAGGCATATGCCAAAATGGCTTGTGCAGACATTGAGGAATAGGAAGTTGGCAGCTCCTTTACTTAGCAAAACTCGTGCAGGTTCTCGTCATGCAGATTATTCTCATACGGATCATGTTCTCATTTTTACTTTATGTAATGATGAGGAGGAACCTGTTTCCTTTTAGGAAGCACAGGATGATGATCATTGGATGCATGCTATGTAGGATGAGTATAACTCTATACTCAAGAATGACACTTGGTATTTGATAGATCTACCTCATGGGGCAAGAAGGCCATTAGTACTAAGTGGGTTTACAAGAAGGCCATTAGTACTAAGTGGGTTTACAAGTTAAAACACAAAGTAGATGGTAGCATTAATCGCTACAAGGCCAGACTTGTTGCAAATGAGTATGCCAAGATAAAGAGCATTGATTATGATGAGACCTTTGCACCATCTTGTATGACTACCATTAGGTGTGAGCTTTGGTAGCACATCATGGGTGGAATATACATTAGTTGGATATTAAGAATGCATTCTTGAATGGTTTACATGAGGAGGTGTATATATCACAGCCTCCTAGTTTTGTTGTGAAAGGAGAAGAGTCTAAAGTATGCAAGTTGAAAAAGGCTCTTTATGGCCTTAAACACGCTTCTAGAGTATGGTATGAGAAGATTCATACATACTTGGTTGCAAATGATTTTTGTAACAGTCCAACAGAGAGTACCCTCTATGTGAAGATGTGAAGAGAGCTAAGGACACATTTTTGGTCATCGTTCTATACGTTGATGACATGCTACTCACAGGACCCGATATATAGATTAGATTTTAGCCTTTAAGGTTAATTTGCAGTCATTGTTTGAGATGTCAGATTTGGGGCTGTTGCATTACTATGTGGGGATTCAATTTATGCAGCACAATGATGGCATTGTTATTCTACAATAGTCTAAATATATACAGAAGCTATTGAAGAGGTTTAATCTTGAAGACTGTAAACCTGTGGCTACACCTATGGAGACAGGTACTCGACTTAGTCTTCAAGATGCAAGAGACTATTTTGATGCTAGTTTGTATCAGCAGCAGAGCAGGCTATTGGATCCCTTCTTTATGTATGCAACACGAGGCCAGATATACAGTATGTAGTCTCAAAGTTGAGCAGATTTATGCATAGCCCACCAGGTACGAAGCATTGGCAGGCTGTTAAGCGGGTTTTTTTCTATTTATAGGGCCCTCAATATTTTGGATTGTTTTATCGAAAAGGGGGTGAGTCACAGCTGCATGCTTTTAGTGGTTCAGATTGGGCTGAATGTTATGACACACGAGTGTCCACTAGTGGGTTTTGATTTTGCCTTGGTGATTCATGTATATCATGTCTTAGCAAGAAGCAGCCTACAATGGCCACTTCTAGCCTGTGAAGCTAAGTACAGGGTAGCTTTTACAGCTATAGTTGAGTGTATGTGGTTCAGACGTCTTATGGCTGATTTGGGTGTTGGACAGTTGTCTAGCATTACGATTTTCACTGACAGCCAGAGCGCATTAGCAATTACGAGAAACCCAGTGTTCCATGCTCGCACTAAGCACATTAAGGTGCATTACCACTATGTCAGGGAAAGACTCTCTGCAGGCAGAGATCAGCTTGGTCTACGTGCCTACACATGACAACATGGCAGATTTATTCACGAAGGCTCTTCCTCGTCGTGAAAAAATTGAAGCTTTTCGTAAAGCTTTGGGCTTACTGCCTTTTTAGGATTGATCGGCCATACCCTGTACATGTTCACATCATCACTCTCCAAGGGGGATTTGTAGCATTATATGGTAGTGATGTGTGTGAACACACTTAGGATTGCCAGGGCACTTTTTCCCTCACTAAGAGGTTTTTCCCCCGTGCGTATGTACACCCTCTTATCTACTCATTTTGGGGTGTGTACTTATCTTTTGTATCTGGCACATATTTGTTAATTTTAATATAGTGAGTTTGTGTGCTCTCAAGTTTCTCTATCTTGCGTGTGTGCATTGTTGCAACCCTAGCCCTAATTCCAACAATGATCTAGTGGATGGTCCTCGAAGGCCAGTAGAGCTCCCCTCCTGTAGAAGCCTACGAGCTACGCAACAAATATCTTCTAGATAGGGGTGAGCGTTATGCTCTTGGTATGTCGTAAATTTTAGTTGCCCTCCTTCCTTAGAAGATTATGTTTTCATTGGCTGTGGTTAAAATAAAATTGTGTCTTTATGTTAGAAAATATGATTTTATAACTACATTTCGGGCTTTAGATAATATAACATGTTATAAATTGTTGTGAATCTTGTATAGTAAAAATGTTTTATTGTCAAAGGTTTATAAAATGTGATTTTCTTGTAAATCTTTCTCTCTCTCTCTATGAAATGTAAAATAAGTTGGGGTTACAACATAACTTCTATGTAGCATTAAATATTCATAAGGGGAATGTCACATGGGTCACTTTTAGGATATAAGTGGATGTTAAATGGGCCATCATAGGGGTCACTTTTAGAATACAAGAGGATGGTCAAATTCTCATCAAGGTGTAGTTTAAGAGAGCTTTTGACACATTTGTACTAGCATGCATAATTCAAATGGGACTAAAACAAGGTTTTTTATATCTATATGTAGTAGGCTTCTATGAGGTAGTTTTTACCTTCATGAACTTTAACGACACTTTAACCTTTAGAATAAGTCAAGGTGTAGCTAAAGAGAGCCATTTACACATTGTGCTAGCTTGCATAATCCAAATAGGACTAAAACAAGGTTTTTAGTATCTATCTATGTGGTGTGGTAGGCTTCCATTTACACATTGTACTAGCTTCCATAATGAAAATGGGACTAAAACAATGTATTTAGTATCTATATGTAGTAGGCTTCCATACGGTAGTTTTTACCTTCATGAACTTTAACAACAATTTAACCTTTAGTATCTATGTGTAGTAGGCTTCCATAAGGTAGTTTTTACCTTCATGAACTTTAATAACACTTTAACCTTTAGAATAAGTGACACCTAAAAAAAACAGAGTATCCACAATCCTGTACGAAGTCATCTTATAATGTTAACTTATAACTAATGTAACTCATACTTTGATAACATGTCTCAAATCATATCTTGGAGTGCTTACAAGAGAGTACTCTTGTTTTCCTACAAGCATCTATTATTTCTTCTTAATAGAGCATATAAAAATTTTGAGTGTTTGGACTCTTTAGTGTACTTGAGCATTTATAAATTTATTTTGAGCACATGTGAGCGATAGTTTATTAAAGATAGTTTTCACAACTATATTATTTAACTGTGAATTTTTTTCAAAAGGATGATTGTATAGATATAGCTAATTATGATTTTAAAAAAAGTATTTTAGCTCCAAACTAGATGAGCCCCTACACTTAAAAGCTTAAAAAGCTATTCCATGCTAAATGCACACACACAATAATAACAAAAAAGAAAAGAAAAGAAAAGGTGGAGAGGACACCTCGTCGCTTCTTTCATGCATAATCAACAATATCATACAAGATTGTAAAAAGTAAGTGATATAACATTTATGTGTAAGCGCTTACATGTGTTAGAATCTCACCGCACCATTTTTGAACCTGTTAAATATGGTCAGTCTCAATCTGACAAGAATTTACTTGTGTTTTTATGAATAGCTTTATATAGATATTATATATATATATATATATATATATATATATATATATATATATATACAAATATAGATATATATACATATATATCTGTATTTGTATGTGTGTGTGTGTGTGTGTGTGTGTGTATATATATATATATATATATACACACACACACACACACACACACACACACACACACACACACACACACACACACACACACACACACACACACACACACACACACACACATACATATATGTTTTTGTTACTCCAAGCATTGTATGCATTGAATTAGTTAATTATTTTGTAAATTAAGTTTTTCTTTCTTATCGAGATTAGACATCTTCGCATGATCCCAAAACCAATGGAGAGAAAGGATAACTTAATGCATATTTTGTATGCACGTGCACATGTGCACACACACACACACAAATATATGCACACACACACACACACACACACACACACACACACACACACACACACACACACACACACACAAGCACATATATATGTATATGTATACACACATTCATGTATATATACATGTATGTACACATACATACATTTTTTTAAAGAAATAATTGTACACAGTAATATGTGAATGCAATGTACCTTGCCATCTTTACATCCAAATAAGATAGAGCCAAGTTTACAAGTCTTATTGTTTCCATTTAGGCCTTATCATCTAAGAACAAGCATACACATTCCTTAGAAATATAGGTATTTATCTTGAAATGTTGGGTTTCTAAGACTGTGACAAGTTTTGCTTCTATGGATTCCAAGCTCTTCAAATCACAAGGATTTTTGTGAGTTTGATTTATGTTACAATGTCGTGTTAGCAATCAAGATGTCTCTACTGATTGCTAAGATGTATGAATCTTGGGTATGTACCGATTGTTGAGATGCGCTAATCTTAGAAAAGTACAAATCTTGGGTACACATAATTCTTGGCCACGTGTACAAATTCAGGTCTAGGGATTTTCTAATTTTTATCCCTTGGATATGTATGACATTCTATTCTTAAAGATGTCAGTGTACAAATGTGCCCACAAATGTAGACATTTGGGACATCTGTACCGATTGCTAAGATGTATGAATCTTGGGTATGTACCAATTGTTGAGGTGTATGGATCTTGGGTATGTACCAATTGTTGAGATGTACTAATCTTAGGTAAGTACAAATCTTCGGTACGTGCAATTCTTGGCCATGTGTACTAATCTTGGTCTAGGAATGTTCCAATTTTTTATCCCTTGGATATGTACCCCCTAACCACCACACACACACACATAATTTTTCGTCCCTTGGATATGTACCCCCCAGCCATCACACACACACACACACACACACACACACACACACACACAGACGTACTCAGTTCGGTCTTTTATATATGAATAGTGACATATCATTATGAATGAAAATGCACCTTACTCTTTGGTGCTGATGATGTGAGTGGGGATGTTATAGCAGGTGGTCTATGCTATGCATGATGGAGTTGATGGTTTGAAGCTTTGTGAGTATACTCTCATGAAGTCAAGACTGCACTTCAGACTTTTAGACTTTTTTACATTTCGGAAATAACTTATACTTTCCATTGGTATATTTATTATCCTACCATGTTGATCAAATTCATACATGAAGCTTGTTAAAGTGAGGTGTATAGGACAAAGGAATTGACCTTGTTGACCCAACTAGGGCATGAAAGCATCCTGGGAGGGAAGAATAACCATGTAGAAATGAAGGAGGGATTGAACTAATGAAGAGAGCTAAAGAAGAGGAGATGCTATTGAAGAAGGCATTCTCTCCATTCTCTCTACTATTTCACAATCTTCTTCTTCTCTACCCTTACACAAGCACACATGCACTAAGAATGCAAGTGAGCAAGCTTTCAAGATAGAAAAGCATGCATGTAGAGAAGAAGCTCAAGATCTCCACACACACACACACACACACACACACACACACACACACACACACACACACAAACACACACACACACACGCGCGCGCGCGCGCGCGAGGCTTGTTTTCTTGTGAGGAGTGATGAGGCTAAATCTCACAATGGCGCCATTGTCACTCCTTTGTCCTATACAAGTTAGTGGTGGTTACCCCCCCATACCCCTCTCAAGGCTTGTTTCTTGTGAAAAGAGTGATGAGGCCGAATCTCACAATGGTGCCATCATCATTCCTTTGTCTTATACGGGTTAGTGGGGGTTACCCATACCCTCTCAAGGCTTATTTCTTGCAGAATGACGAGGCTAAATCTCACAATGGCACTGTTGGCAACATAGCCTAAGCTAGAGGAGTGTGTGACTTGTGTACAATTCAAAACCACTCGATTGGGTTGCAAGACCAATAGAATAGATTAGGGTAGTTGTCTTGCAAGAGTGTGTAGAAGCATTTTAGGTTGACTATTTTCAAAACCTCTTTGTTGTTTGCGGTAGAGCATTTCTCCTAAGTGGTTGAGGTTTTCTCCCACATACTAACATATCACTAATCTTTTGTTAATCACTAACTTGATAATAACAACCCTAAAAAATATTCTTTAATCGGTATTTAATATGGTTAAACATTGATTTTACAAGTGTGTAGATTGTTTATTGGTGCTAATAATTTTGATTTTTCAAGGTTTAGGTGCTTGGTGGGCAAATTTTTGTTGCATCAAAGCTATATTTGGGTTATTTGACAATTTAGCACATAAGCAAGTTGCATATAGCTCCTCCAAAACAAATTTGCAGAACACCACTCTTTTGGCAATTGGTTTACATTGAATGATAGGTTCCATACAATTGGCCCAATTTTTGTGCCAATCGATCAAAGCAGCCTATTGATTTTTCTCAATATTGGCTACGTTTTTGGTAATCCAAGGAACTAGACCATAAATTCCTTCTAAAATTTAGCTAAAATCTTGGGAAAAACCAGCATTAAAGAACCATAAAGTTGGAATGACAGGCAATAAAGAAATGAGTAGATGGGACATGTGAATGCATTTAATCTATAGAGAGGTGAAAAAGGGTAAACCCCATTATGAGGAGATATTCCTTAGAAGATGTCAAGAAAATTCAGCCTTCAATGAATTCCTTGGGTTGGTGAGATCCTTATTTAAGATAAATTGAAGGTCAGCAGCACAAGTAGTTAGAAAAATTTCTCTCTTTGGAAACGATTGGCTGACGAATGATTGGTTCAATTTGTAGCCTATCAATCGGCGATTGGTCCATCCTAGGAGGACCGATGATTGGCTCACTAAACTGCCTCACCAGCGATTGGTCCATCCTAGAAGGACCAATAATCGGCTCACTAAACTGACTCACCCACGACGATTGGGTCACTAAACCGACTCATCGACAATTGGGTCACTAAACAATTGGCTGACCAACAATTTTTTCAGTAACAATTGGCCCATATAAGTAATTGGTCTGCAAATGATTATTTGATAGGCAATTAGTTCATTAAATGATGGGTTGTTAAAATATTCAACGATTGGTTCAATCAACAAAGTAAAAGAAATCATTGGTCCATTTTGACTCAAAAAGCGGAATTATCCATCACCTCAATATTCCTTCCAGTGTTGTGATGAGAATTGATTTTGATAAAAGGATTGGCTCAATTTTCACATATTTGAAAAAAAATAGCAATCTTAATCATGACCAAAACTCAAATCTTAACCAGATACTCAAATCTCAACCCAAAAAAAAACACAAAGAGTGAAAAGAAAGGCACTTAGTTCGATGAACTTAAGATCTGGGCTTGTGACCATAGCTTCTAGTTCCCAATTTGATACATCTCTTGTGTACCAACTCAGGGAAGTGGCACTGCAGCTTCCAAACAAGCAGAGAAAATCTTAGAGGAGTCATCAAGCTCACATTTTGACTAACTTAGGTTCAAAACATTCCCTAGAGTCTAATATGAAGCCTTTGAATAGCTGTACTACTAGCTATTCTATGGCTAGCTCTATGACAATCATGACATACACGTTCATTAATGTGCTTGGAGCTAACATTTTCATTGATTTCAAAAATCAGTATTTTGTCAAGGGGGAGCTCCTAGGTAAACCTTTTAAGTGGGACGCACAACCAAAGGTCCGAAAGTTTGTAAAGGCTGGCAAAGATGGATGCATGGCACAAGATCTCCAGAGTCACGTACATACGTATACATTGAAAGACCAGACAACATGGACAAATTAGGACAGGAGATTCTACACCCTGACCCTAAGTGGAAGTTGACAGGCAGAGAAGCAAAAAGAAGGAAGGCAAAAGAGACCCTAAGTGGAAGTTGACAAAGAAGCAGAAAGAAGGAAGGCAAAAGAAGAGGAGAAAGTACCTAAGGAACAAGGTGAGTCAATTTTCCCTCCTCTTCCCTTGGATAGATTTATGATTCGTAGAATAAAAGTAAGTAAGGTTAGAACAGCTAGGTATAGGGATGCTTTAGGAGTAGAGTAGACTAGTCGTCTTTTCACCAAAGGAGGCTATTGTACCTACTGTCTAAACCTTGACCAAGCTTCATATAGACACCTTTGATTAATTTTTCTATCTCAACAATAAGGCAATTGATTGCCTCCCTAACTCTAGCACAAAAAGACCCAATCTAGCTAGGATTAGGCATGTTGGAGTCCTTGGAGCAGTTGATAAAATTTTGAAGCAAAAAACTAAAAGGAAAGAGCCCCACACTAGAAGTGAGGTGCCTTTTAAGATCCCTTAAGATTTTCTAGATAAAGAAAAAAGAGAGTAATTTTTTTCTTCCCTTGTGTGTAAAGAGGGAGTGAGAGACTCAATTAGTAGATAAGGATTTGGATGGATTTAACACAAAATCATATTTAAGAAATAAAAGAAAGAGTTAATAGAAAAGCTTCTAAAAATAGGAGAAAAAGTAGTGCTAATAAAAGAATTCGTTTAATCTTGCATTTGGTAGCAAATTCAAAAAAGCACCCCCCATAGGCCTCTCAGTTCAGTTGAAATTAATAGATTTTATGTTTTGAAGTTCGTGATTTGGATGGAGATTGGGGGACAAAGTTATGAAGGTTTTAATGTCTGCCATGTCAAAGTGTGCTCTACAATGGAAGACTGTGGTGCGAGCTCTTCCTCTTCTTCCCAAAGTCCTTCCTTTTTCATGATGTGTTTCTTTCCTTCTTATCCTCTCTCCAATACATGCATCAACCTCTCCAAGTATGATGAACCATGTGAGATCTAGTCAACAACTCACAAAGAAGAAAAGCAAGTATGACACTTCTTCTCTACGGTGGCATATCTTTATGCGACGATTTATAAGAGAGCCAAGCCATGAGATGAGAGTGGAGGATGAGAAAGCATAAGTGACATAAAAGAGAAAACTCAAGCAAGAGAAGACACTGGAACCAGGGAACATGAGAGAATAGGTTTGAAACCATAGAGGGAGAAGAAAGTGATAGCCAAGAAAGTATCACCATATGCAAGAGAAGAAGTAAGAGGAGGAGATTAAAGTAGAGGTTCTTTCTTTATTATCATTTTTCTCTTTTTGGTTCCCCTCTCTCTAGTCTTCTCCCAAGTCTCTTGCTATGGAAAGAATGGGAAAATCCTTATATGGGCATGTGTGTACGATTGGTAGAAGACCTTGTCCATGCTAATAATTATAGAGGCAAAATTATGGTTGGGTACTCCAAAATGAGAGAGAGAGAGAGAGAGAGAGAGAGAGAGAGAGAGAGAGAGACTTATGTTGGCATGGGAGAATAGGAACCATAGAGGGGGAAGAAAGCGATAGCCAGGAAAGTATCAGTGTATGCAAGAGAAGAAGCAAGAGGAGGAGGAGATTAAAAGTAGAGGTTCTTTCTTTATTATCATTTTTCTCTTTTTGGTTCCTCTCTCTCTAGTCTTCTCCCAAGTCTCTTACTATGGATAGAATGGGAAAATCCTTATATGTGCATGTGTGTACGATTAATCGGTAGAAGACAAAAGTAGGGTAAGGATATATGTTTGTGAAATTGAGCATCACTAATTCAAATTAAGGCAAGAATACACAAGATTAAGAAGCAAAGATATGGGACAAATCATCATGTAGATTAGCATGCAATTAGCAAGAATCACACACATATCACACGTAATTCTTAAGTGGTTTAATCTCCTTCCATGAGAATAGAAATAGCCTTCCATAAGCCAAATTATGGTAGCTCAAGGCTCCAAGGTTCATTCAAATGTCAAATGATCAAAAGATACAATAGTGCCCCATGAGCCCCCTTTTATACTTGAGCCCTTGATCATAATTCCTCTGATGAAGTTACTACTTCATTACAAACCATCCCTTCCTAAAGATTTTGTCCTCGGAATCTATCATATGTGCAGTTAAGCAATCAATGAGAATTGAAAGTTCCATCATGCCCATAAGACCATAAGTGTAAATGGAAGATCCCAAAAGTAGCCATGTCAATAGCATAGCTAGTGTAGAACTAGATCCTCCAAATATAAGAAAAGAAATGTCCTTGGTCTTCCACGTAAATGATTGAATAATCCTCCAATCATTCTTAGAAAACTTAAGTCCATAAGCTTTGACTATCCGATGAAGAACAACCTTCAATCTCCTATGTAGCAGACTATCTTGACATACATGTCATAGTTGAAATCCCTTGCAATTCCTCCATGGAAACACCTTGAAATGGGTTGCAAAAATGAGTTATGTACAATGTCAAAACATCCCCTCATCATAAGTCTCCATCAGAATAGCCATCGTAGTATGCAATAAGTTCTATCATTTTTCCTAAGACTGTGGAGTAGGGTAGACCCTCTGTTGTGGGCCGATTCAAAGCCCTTCTTCAAGCACAAACATTGATCCTCAAGTGCGTGTGGCTAATCCTAATATAGCTATTGCTGCTTCTGATTCTCAATTTCAAAAGGATGTTGCTAGTTCAATTCATTGTCCAAATTTGGATGTTCATAATGGTGTTGTGCATGCTTGGTTGAGTTTTGTGAATAGTCCGCATAAGGTCTTCAAACTTCAAGTCAAGAAACATGTTGTTGCTCCTAAAGTAGTAGTTGGAATCACTATTGTTGTGTTATTTTTGAGGGCTTACTGATGTGCTTCTCCTTGCTAATCATTATCAATGGCTTCAGTTGAAGCATCAACTTGCTATTTTGCAAAAGCAGGAGGTTAATAAAAGCAAGGCTGCTCGTAGGAAACCTTTTGAAAAAAATTGAGGATGTGGGTACCAAGTTTTTCTTTAGGGCTCTTAAACAAAACAAGCAGGCTTATTGCTAGCCTTGTTGATTCCGTCAAGTTTTTACAAACCTTGCTTTATTCTTTTGTGGGATCTTCTTGTGCCAATGATAATACATAAAGGCTTTTTCTAAAAGGTGAATAAATGGGGCTTTTTTGAAGCATATTTTGTCATCAAGAAATGACCTACTCTTTGCTGGTTTTGGTTTGGATCATACTAGAGTGCTTAAATTTGCTACTCAAGATGTGGTAAATGCTTGGATTTTTTTTTAAAAAAGTGCCATAACTCGGTTGGACTAGGTAGGTGGACTACACCAGCTTTAGAATTATTGGCAAAGATCCGTCTGTGTCAGCTACCAAACGCACTCAGTGGTGTAAAGGTGGAACAATTCACCCAAGCACGTCATGAGTCTCAACTCACGTGTTGTGCTTGACATCTCAACACTCCCCTCAAGCTCAACTCCATCTCCAAGTCTCGAAGCATAGCATGGAATCTGCAAAGCTTCTATGCTCCCAAGGCCTTCATGAAAATGTAAGCTCTCTACTTCACTGTGTTGATGTACATAAGATCAACATCTCTTGCCAAGACCTTCTCTCTAATGAAGTCATAATGGACCTCTATGAGTTTGGTTTGTGAATGAAAGACATTAGGTTCTTGGCCAACTATATGCTACTAATGTCCTGCCTATCCACATGTAGTCCCAAATCTCCAACTAGCTTACGGAACCAAGCTACGTCACATGCTACCATCACAACACCCATGTACTCTGCCTCTTTTGTCCAAGATGCTACTAGCCTAATAAATGTGCATCAGTTTATCCATGCACCTACGTCTCTATATACCAGCCTCATAGAAGAGCCCATAATCCATACACCTACATCTCTATATACCAGCCTCATAGAAGAGCCCATAATCCACTATGGACCTTACGTAGCATAGTGTGTGCTTCACACTATCCAATGTGGCTTCCGAGGAACCTACATCATAAACTGGCTCTCCAACCCAGTTCTATGTAGTTTATGTCTGGCCTGGTGTCCATGGACGTCATGTAAATCAAGCTACTTCGTATACATAGTGGCATTCTCCAAAATCTCACCTATGTTTGCACTCAGCTTGCCATTTGGATCCAAAGGTACAAAAATGGGCTTACAACTAGCTATACCATATTTGAACAACATGTCAAACTTCTTCTTGAGGAGAGCTTTGCATTCTCAACTTCTTCTTCATTGTCACCCCCAATAATCAAGTCATCCACATAGATGGTGAATGACCACAATCCGCTTATCACTCTTTTACACATAGAGTGATAAGATATTGCACATCCTTATCATGCCATGCTCTTAGTGCCTGCTCAAGTCATACACAAGGCTTTACGTAGCCCACACATATAATTTGGTAACCAGGTGGCTATTTTAAATATACTTCTTCTTTGCAACTATAACATGCGAGAACTTATTCTTTACATCTATCTGATGTAAAACCCAACTTTTTATTGTAGCCTACTATAATAAAAGCTCTCACGGTTACTATCTTGGCAACGGGGCTGAATGTCTCCTCATTCCATTACAGTAGGTTTGAGCATAACGTTTGGTAAACCAGCTTGCCTTGTATCTGCTACTATTGCTTCTATCATCTAAGTTGTGCATCACTTTATAGACCCACTTACATCTAAGAACCTTTTTACCTTCAAGCAAAAGCACTAATTCCCATGTCTTATTTGTATCCAATGCAACCATTTCTTCATCCATGGCTTTATCCCAATGTACATGTCCAATAGCATCTTCAAAACATGTGGGTTCATCCTCGAACATATGCATATATAATGGTGAGCTACATAACAAGCATACATCAATCTTTGAATCGGGGTTTTTGATCCTACCCGACCTATGTGGTCCTATATCTATCCTTGGTGTCCTTGTGGCTACCTTATGCACTAGGTTTCCCAATAGTTGGAATCCCAAACTCCTTATCAAGGCGCTCTACTCCAAGCCACTAGACTCTCCATCAACATCTAAATGCTTTGCTGAAATGTTAGGCATACCAAGAGATTCACCAACCTTCTCTTTACCTTTGTGATGCACTTTTGCTGAACTTGCAGGATTGATTTTCCAACGTAACCTTCCACTTTATGGTCTATCAACAAGCCTATAGCACTAGGTGGCCTTAGCCGTTCTATCGTTGGAATCCCAAACTCTTCATCAAGACTCTACTCTAAGCCACTAAACTCTCCATCAACATATCAATGCCCTGCTGAAATGTCAAGCATATTAAGAGACTCTTTTACTTTCTCTTTACCTTTATGTCATGCACTTGCTGTGTTGAACCTATGGGACTGATTTTCTGACACAACTTCTTACTCCATGGTCTATCAATAAGCCCAGTGCTAGAGGACTCTCTTGATCCACTCAATGAGACTGTGATTGTTGACTTGTATCCGGCGCAACCACCTTCTCTTATGCATCAGCCCCAACTGAGTCTTTTATATCAGCATACCAATTACTCTAGGTTCTCGGCGGGCCACCCTATTCTAAAAGACTAGGCCAACAACAGTTGTGCCTTGCATGGTTAACACGTGTGACCATAACATGATAGTTTTTGTTCAAGGCAAGTTCTAATGAGGAAAGAGAAGTTACAAAGAAGAATACCTTGCCTAGAGACCAAGGATAGCTGTTGTAGTTGAGTACAAATCTCTCTTTTGAATTTGTAATCCCTGCATGATAAGCAAAACATTGAAGATGTTAGCATCGTGCATGTTGAGTGTGACTTTCAAATAGGAGAGTTGTGAGAAGAAAGTGCCTATACTAGTACTATTTGTGAGTACAGATCTAGTAACGCTACACACACAACAAAGTGTAGATATGTGTGCGGGGGGAGGTGGTGCAATTCTCCCCAGAATTTATAACCACAAAAACACACTCCAATTTCTTGTAGCTCATGAGACTTCCACTATTGGAAGCCAAGCAAAAGAACCTCCATTGTTGTAAGCGAGCCTAATGCTTTAAAAAATGATTTAAATTTACTTTTTTTAAAATCCTCGTGATGAATGTTGCTCGTTCACTCATCTTACTTGATTTCTTGAATCTGTAAATTTGAGAAATCTTATGAGATATAAATTTCTAGATGCTAGCAAAGGTTTGAAACAATTCAAAGCATCTTGAATCTATAGATTTGAGAAATCTTATGAGATATAAATTTCTAGATGCTAGCAAAGGTTTGAAACAATTCAAAGCATCTTGAATCTATAGATTTGAGAAATCTTATGAGATATAAATTACTAGATGCTAGCAAAGGTTTGAAACCATTCAAAGCATCTTGAAATTTCAAGATACTAGCAAAGATTCAAAATATTTGAGAGAGATCTGATGCTGCCTTGTAGGCCAATGGAATGATTAGTGCAACTTAAGAGACTACATCCATGCTCTTAAGCACGTCAAGAAATCCTTCTAGCCTTTAAAAGAGCAGCACATTTTGCATACGTGGTCAGCAAACCAAGTGAGCACTTTTCAAGCAAGCCCTTTTTTCAAAATTCATCATACACTCTACAGATCCCCATTGTTGGAGGAAATGAGTAAGCTCACAAAAGCAAAAGCCTCATCATTGCAAAGATGTGCTTTGAAATGGAGTACCTTCGCATTGTTTTCATCTTGAGCATTATGTGAATCCTCTTATGACTCTTCACTCATCCATCTCATGGCCATGGGTCAACAAAGGAGAGGTCTTAGAAATCAATCGATTCAACCTGCTCTTTTTATACGGACAAGAATGAAGCATTGTTGGGATGCAGACACGTTAGCAATTGACTTTTTTATTCTTGTGCATGCTGAGTTGGCAGGAGCGTGAGCCAGCCATCGCTTTTTCTTCCCAGTGGTGGTGAGATAGTCAACGTCCACCGAGTGACCTCAACCTTCCCATGGCCATGACTGCTAGGAATGGCCATTCCTAGGAGCAATTCGGATGCTAATTGGCATTGGCTCCTCGATTCCCTTAGTAACTCCAGGAGGATTCTAGAAGCCATCTGTAAGGTCCCCCAACCTAAAAAGAGAAAACCTTAAGATATTCTACTAAGTCTAACAAGAGAAAAATTTCCTACTCATTGACACCTTAACTGTGTAACGATGCGAGGATAATAGTTAAAGACCTAGTCCTATCCCGCAAGGGGGAGCATGGTCTCCTAAATGACTCTTAAAATCAAATCACCCATAGAGTGATGGACCTTAACTTGGGAAACCTCTATTCTTGATTCTTAGAAACAACACTTTTTTTCCCATCCACGCGCGAAGAACAGCCGTTGGCCTAATCCTGTAGAGTAGGGTTACCCACGGACCTATTTACCTAACGTAGAGCTTTCAATTAACTTTGTTGGAAAGTTACCCGACTAATCGGGTCTACCCGTCCATAAATAGGATCGTGTCGTTAGGGCATTCCATCCTCCCACTTTCCACCCAACTCACGCATCAATTTTGTTTTCTAATTAGTTCTAGCACGTTGTGCGACATATATAAAGAAGTTCCTTAATTAGAGACCTTACACAGTGTTCGTTAAAACAACCACTTAACAATGATACAACAATAATAGAAAACAAGGAATTTAATTAAAAATATATATACAATGTTCAAATGTATCTATAACCAGATCAAGACTTATTTTATTCTGCAGATAATCGGGTGAAAGCATGTATAGGTGGTACCACTTTTTTCACCTTTTGGTGGTACCACCACTAGCCCCTAAAAGGAGGGAAGTTTAGTGTTTTTAAAATTAGTAATATTGAAAATAGTGGGCCATCATAATATTAATTGGGCCCCCCTCTTCAAAGCATGCAATGATTTGGCGCCCCCCTTCTCTTAATATGGAAAATAGTGGGCCATCATGAAAAGGAAACGGGCCACCTCCTTCTTTAAGCATGCATTGATTTGGCCTGTCGCGCGCGCCCACCTTCTCCCTCTACTCCTCTTCTTCCTCTGCTCCATTCCTGCATTCCCTCTCACCAAGCGAGCTTCCTGCCCATTCATCCCTCTGCTGCCTCGCATCACTCACGATTTCACCGTTTCACAGCCATGTGCGCAGAGATGAGTGATCCCACCCCTAAGAAGAACACCCCCCCTAGGAGGTGCAAGAGTGCGGATGGTGACTCAGTCATGCAGACCCCTTCACCGATGCCAGAGCAAGGTGAAGCTTCCCAGACAACATGCGGCCCCCCAACAACAGGAAAGTCCGCTCGGAAAGGTATTGTGCTCCTCTTCCATGTCTGCTGCATGCACATATCCTTCTTACTACACATCTCCTCCATTGGCTTTTGTTTGCACATTGTTTCCCTGTCAATGCATGCTCCCCTTGAGAACTAACGTTTGCTTGTTCTCTTATTGACAGCGTCATCTGAGTATGTAAAGCTCTCCCGTTTTTGCTACTCATCAGCAGCTGAGTTGCATGCTGAGTACGGCTTGAGCATGGAGGGCAAGCTGCCCAAAGACCTTACTGTCGAGGATTTGCCACCTAAGAAGTGGCTGACTGTCTTCAAAGTTCCCGAAAAGAAGAAGACAAAGTCTTCCTGCATATGGTGCAGGATCACCTATACGACGCTTGCCGTCTTTTGTATCAGAAAGTGTACTAGGCTACCCCCTCTAATGGGGAACTAATGACAAAGTTTGCTAGGGGGTTTGCCTTTGAGAATTGTGCAGCTCTGCTAAAGCTCAACCCGAAAGTCACAAGATTGCATGGGCTGTGGTGGGTGGTATGGTCTTGGAGAATGTGAAGGCTCAACAGGGAGGTTTGAATCACAAAGTGAGGAAGTTCATGTCCGATTATGGTGTTTCTGTCTTATATGGACAAACAAAGCATGCTGTCTTATATGGACAAACAGAGCAGGCTATTGACTCCTACGCCTTGACAGTGTCACCATGTAAAACCGACTGAGGTTGCATCCCATCCCCTATACATAGAATGGTTAGGTAGAATTACTGAAGATCTTGATGGGCATGCCCATATTGTTGAAGCGAAGGTTGGTTCTGCTAAATTGGTCTTAGCAGAGAAGAGGGATTTGTGGCTACGCAACGAAGGCACCTATTTGGCCTATGCCCTGATTATAGTAGAGATGGAGAGACTTAGAGCAAACATGGAGATATTAAAAGCATCTCCCCTAGAAAATGAAGCTCTCATTCTGAAGAAAGAAGCTGAGATAGGAGTGCTGGAGAGGGTGGTCTCAGTGGCTTCTGGTGCTGTGACGTCTGCTGCTGCAGAGATGAAGGAGGAGGTATCCACTATGCAGGTACTTTTGAAAACTCAAGCATTTTTCTATCCTTTAAGTAGTGGTCCAAGCACTTGCAAGTGATATATGCACTTGCAAGTGATTTAAGCACTTGAAAGTGCTCATACATTTACACCACTTGCAAGCTTTTGTTTCACTTGCAAGTGCTTAGAGGTCATCGAGTTCATAGACCACTCATAAGTATTGAGACCACTTGCAAGTGCTGTGACCACTTACAAGTGTTATACCACTGTAAGTGCTTACATCACTAGCAAGTGCATAGATATCATGCAAGTTCTTAGAAGTTTAACAAGTGCTTAGACAACTTGAAGGTGCTAAGACCACTTGCAAGTGGTCATACCTTTTGCAAGTGGTCATACCACTTGCAAGTGCTAAGGCCACTTGTAAGTGTTCATGCCTTTTGCAAGTTCTAAGACCACTTGCAAGTGTTCATACCACTTGCAAGTGCCTAGGCCAGTAGCGAAGTTCAAGACCACTTGCAAGTGTTCATACCGCTTTCAAGTGCTCATACCACTTGCAAGTGCTTAGACCACTTGAAGGTGCTAAGACCACTTGCAAGTGGTCATACCACTTGCAAGTGCTAAGGCCACTTGTAAGTGTTCATGCCTTTTGCAAGTTCTAAGACCACTTGCAAGTGCCTAGGCCACTAGCGAAGTTCAAGACCACTTGCAAGTGCTCATACCGCTTTCAAGTGCTCATACCACTTGCAAGTGCTTAGACCACTTGAAGGTGCTAAGACCACTTGCAAGTGGTCATACCACTTGCAAGTGCTAAGGCCACTTGTAAGTGTTCATGCCTTTTGCAAGTTCTAAGACCACTTGCAAGTGTTCATACCACTTGCAAGTGCCTAGACCACTAGCGAAGTTCAAGACCACTTGCAAGTGTTCATACCGCTTTCAAGTGCTCATACCACTTGCAAGTGCTTAAAACACTAGCAAAAGCACAAAGCACATAAAGCAAGTGCTTAGACCACTTTCAAGTGCTTAGACCACTCACTGGTGCTTAGACCTTAGGGCACTGCACAGACTACTAACAGGTGCTCAAACCACTTACACATGCTTGAAAGTTCAGATGGCTAGTTGTTTTTCATTAGTGTAGGCTTCGGTTGAGGAAATGGAGCATGTGTTATGTGAGCTGAGGAGACAGGCCTCCTTTGTGTGAAGGAGGCATGCACTTTCTTGAAGAGAGAGGGGAGAGCCCTTCTAGTGCCTACCCTGCTTGCCAAGTCTGTCGTCCTAGGTGCTGACACTGTCCTTATTGGTGGATCTTGTGTGGCCTGTGGTGGCCAGCTGCTGCTGTCAAGCAAACATGCGGCCGGCGTTTATTATCTGCCATGTGCCCACAAGTACCACCCCTTTTTCTTTTCCATTATCTGTGCGACTGAGCCCAAGTGCATTGTTCCGGACTGTTCGTGGGAGATACCATTTGTAGCAAGATGTTGGGCACTTGGGAATGCATATGAGGAGTCCATAGGTAAGGCATGCCTCTTTCATAGGACAGGATTCATGCTACTTTTGATATGTACAGTAATTGTCTGTTATGTCTCAGGTGAGCCAGAGGCTGGGGCGAGGGGGTGGACCCAACCGCTTCCACCTCGTCCATGCATCATGTGGATGCCCCCTTCGACCTAGATGCCTTGATGATGAAATACAAAAACATGGTGGGTGGTTGTAGTCTGTCTGCTGAAAAAACTGATGTGCTTGGTGATGGAGGCATCCTGAGGGAGACACCTGGTTCTAAGATCACACAAGGTAATTTTGGTTGCTATAACATGTTATCCTCAGACATGATTATCCATGATCATTGTGATCATATTAACTACCTGTGCTCCTAACTTGATTTCCTATTGCTATCCCAGGTACTGATGTCATTAAGACATTAAGTCATGTTAGTGCTCCAACTGGAGAGCCAAGCCGCGTCAACAAAGGTGTACATACTGAAGAGGAGTTGGACCCAGATAGGAAGAGACCCTCCAATTTGTTGCAGGAGAGCTGCAACAAAGGTGTACATACTGAAGAGGAGTTGGACCCAGATATGGAAGAGACCCTCCAATTTGTTGCAGGAGAGCTGCGGAAGAAGAAGAAAAGGCAGGTGGAGGATGGGCCTCTTCGGGACCCCAAGAAAAGTACTAACCCAATTTTTCCCAAAGCCCGAGCATGCAAGAAGCTTTAGCTTCTTGCAACTTTGTAGCTTTTTGCTCATGCATGCCACATTATTTTGCGGCAATATAATATATAAGTCCTTTGTCTCAGTGTCTATGCATGTCCTGACCATCTTAATTGTTGTGCATGTAGTTAAAATTCAAGTTGTTGGCTCGAAAATCCTACCACCCCCACTGATGAGGTAGAGCACATTGAGCACTGTCCTCCACGCTATCAGTTTCGACGCTTCAATGACTCTCGAGACCTGGCAGTCATTGTTGACTTCAACAAGGTTCTTTTGTGCGTGCACGATAAGTGCAGGACAGAGATTCCCCCAAATGTCTCAACGCTGTACTTTTCCAAAGTTCGTGAGGATGAGAACATCACCTATTACGTACGGCAGGATGCAGAGGTGTTCTTACTTGCGTTGAGTCAGGTTGTAGAGGTATTTGTGTGGACCTCCCACACAAAGGCAGGGAATTGGAGAGACAGCCATGGATAAGTGCCTGCCTCAAGTCAAGAAATGCATGAGTGGATGGCTGTCGCAAATCGCTTGCCATGTTTGCACTTGGCGCTTTGATATTCCTCCTAGGCCAATGTTCTTGAAAAACCTGGATACCTTCTGGCATCTTTTCCCGAAATTCAATAAGACAAATACACTTGTGCTAGATGACTCATTGTATAAAATGTACTCTAATGATCCTGCATGCTATGTGATCCTTCCTGAAGTGGAGAAGCAGACTGAGGGGCAATGGAAAAATTTTTTGAAACAGGATGTGGCTGACTTTGTGTTGCAGTGGGCAGAAAGTGCTGACAGAGCAAAAACTGTCAGAGAGTGCCCTTTTGATGTCAGGGATGATGCCTTGCAACGGTTGAATTGGAGAATCATGCGGAACAATGTTGAGGAAATGAAAGAAATTGAAGCCCCCAACCTGGATCCTAAAGAAAGAGTATAAGCGTCCAAAGAGTAAAACAGCAAATTAGAAGTGCTTTTGCATGCATTTTTTCCATTGTACAGAGGGCTGCCTATAGCCTCTTCACTGCCATGACACCATGCCCTTACTGTGTAGCTTAATGTGCTCTGACACAGTGCCTTTATTGTGTGGCTAACTTCCAACACTCCTTGACATATATACAAACAAAAATGGTTTTGACCTTGGAACAATTTTGTGTGTCGATCTAGTGTCATTTTCTTTAGTTTATACTGTGGTTGCATTTTGTGGACTCTTAAGAAAGTGATGGTTTGAAAGTGCTTGTCTAGGTACTGAAGTGCTTGTCAAGTGGTTTAAAAGTGCTGGTCAAGTGGTTTGAAAGTGCTTGTCAAGTGGTTTGAAAGTGCTTATCTAGGTATTGAAGTGCTTGTCAAGTGGTTTGAAAGTGCTTGTCTAGATACTAAAAGTGCTTGTCCAGGTACTGAAGTGCTTTTGACAAGAATTTCTCAAGTGGTCTGAAAGTACTAAACATGTGCTTGTCTAGGTACTAGAAAGTGCTGGCTAACTGCTGGTCAGGTAATCTGAAAGTGTTTGTCAAGGTGCTTAAAGCGCTTGTTAAGTGGTCTGGAATGCTTCTCTAGGTGCTAAAAGTACCTGACAGGTGCTTACCATGTGGCCTCCAAGTGCTTGTCAAGTGCTTGTGTAGGAACTTCAATTGTTTGGGAAGTGTTGGTCAAGTGGTCTGAAAGTGCTTGTCTAGTTACTTAAAGTGCTTGTCTAGGTACTTAAAGTGCTTTTCAAGTAATCTGAAAGTGCTTGTGTAGATCCTAGAAGTGCTTGTGTAGGTACTAGAAGTGCTTGTCAAGTGGTCTAGATTTGTTCAAATACATCATTTGACAATTCATATACATTAGGCTCACCTTCTACCGAGCACATCGGAAACTTGATGCATCGCAGCAGGTGGGAGTAGATAAAAGCAGGGGGCTTGTCATCCAAAAGAACGTAGGTGTCATCTTGGCCATTTACCTTGTCGTAGAAGAGTCCCTCAACAACGACAAATGAGTTCTTTTGAATATGGTTATGCCATTCATCCCTTTCAGATTTGATGGTCAAGCGCTTGGTTTTAGTGCACTTCAAGATGTAGAAGTCTGCACCTGGCTCTTCTGCATTCACTGCTGCAAAGTTCTGGCCAACCATCAAGGCATCACTTAGGTCGTCATGGTGGCCAGCATACATGGGGGCTCCTGGTAACTCATCATCGATGGATGCTTCTCCATCGTTTTGAACATTGACAGTCGGTTGTATTCGCAAGTACTGCCACCTCTCAATGTGGTCCTTGTTTACACATCTCCTCCATTGGACTTTCATGCACGCATGGCAAAAGCAGGACAATGGTCCGCACCGTAGCCCGTGCATATCTGATTGACTATAGCCGTTGACACAGTGGAAGGATCGAGACCCTTTGATCCGCATGCAATCCCACTCTCTATCTCTGTCTATATCACCGAGCTTGACCTCCCAGAATCTACGATCGACTTTCTTGACATTCTTTCCTGAGGGTTGCGTTGAGGAATGCCACCACACTTGAAGCGTTATGTAACACCCATCCGTCAGATTTCAGCTGCTCTTATGTGAGAGCTCTTTTGAGCACCGCACCAGCCCCATCTCGTGCTCGCCCTTCCCATGGCCGGATGCGAAGAAACTATGCATCATCTCAATACCTGTCATATTGAAGTATTGGGCTACAAAATAGAAAGGGCGCCTTGCTTTGAATTGTGAAGCAGCGCCATCAGACCACACCCAATGTCGCTTGACACTGCATCCTTGAGCTTTCAGCCACTCATTGTGCAAAATAAAGCAGTGCTGCACAAACAAAGTTAGTGTCATGGATTTTGTCATCAGAGATGTAGAAGTGGGTTGTCTTCCGAATGGTACCAAGCACATCACGCAGGTACAAAATGTGGACCAAGATTGTCACCTGAGTTGAATACCAATGCATTGACTGAATTTCTTTATGCACCTTGAAGGAGTAATTCTCTACAAAATCCACTACCGAGGATATAGTCTTTGATATAGATAGGAAGTTTGATATAGTAATAGAGATAGGAAGTTTGATAGTCACTTTTGGAGAGGGAAGTCTTCATCAAAAAGCATGACACTACTATAAGTATGCGTATGGCTGATCATCCGTAGTCTGATGGTGAAATAGAAAGAGTCAACTAAGTGTTAGAAGACATGCTTTGTGTGTATATCACTGAGGAGTGTCTGCTGTATTTGGAGTTTGCTTATAATAGTTTGAAACACTCCGCAATTTAGCCCATTCATGTTTATGTATGGCTTCTAGCAGAGATCTCCTATAGTCATAGGGCTAGAGAAGGAAAAGTTGCTAGTAATCAGTCAAGGAGTTTCTTGAAGACATGCAAGATATGCTACAGGCAGCAAAAGATAGCATGCATAGTGCATAAGATAGTGCAAAGATGTATGCAGACAAGGGTCTAGAGAAGTTGCTTTTGAAGAAGGTGAATTTGTATATTTAAAAGTCCCTATGAAGTCAAAGACTTCAAAGATAGGAAAGTATGAAAAACTTTTTTCCTAGATACTACGGTCCCTTTAAAATCCTTAAGAGGGTTGGTGGATTAGCGTATAAACTTGAGTTGCTGGGAGAGCTCTCGAGTTCATGTCAATAGACTGCGAAAAACCGTTGACCATAAGGAGAACATCGTTTCTCCTCCAAGTGTTTTGGTGGAGTTGATAGAACCACCATGTATTCCACATGAGCGCGAGAGGATTCTTAGATTTAGAGATTGGAACATGAGGCACAGTGTGTACCGAGAGGCACTTTTTAAGTGGAAAGATCATGAGGATGAGGCATCCTCGTGGGAGCGCTAACCAAGAACTTTTCGAAGTTGATTTTCACGGACGAAAACTCTTGGAGTAATGCGACATAGCTCATAGCGAATACGAGGAGCTTGATCGGCCTTCGAGACCGTTGCACTGCCCACTGCAGTGTGGGCGACACAACAAGCCAAGGTTCAGGAGAGAGGACTCCTGAGCATGGTCCCATGGGGGGTTGGACATGTGTGGGCAAGCAAATATGTCCGACAATGAGGATCCCTATCCTCATTCCCTATATGGCTGGGTGGTGATCTAGAACAATGTTACGTAGCTTGTAAGCAGCTTACGGGGAGCTCAACCGACCTTTGAGACTGTCTACCATAACGTGGGCAGTGAGCGAGCCAAGATTCTAGAGAGAGGGCACCCAAGTGTAGTCCTAGGGGCGGTTGAACAAGGCACGCCACTACATATATCCGGTGGTGAGGATCCCTTTCCTCATTCCCTCTATGGTAATCTAGATCTCTCCTCCTTCCGTCACTGGAGCATAACAATATTTTAAACTCAATGGTCAACCTTTGTGGGCAACCAAAAGAATGATTCTTTGAGGTGGAGATTGGTGATTTTGCAGTAAATTTATGTTAGAATGGATCATGAATGGACATCTTCCTTCCCGACAATGTGCATAAATCAAATAATTGAAATTTTAATCTTCCCAAACTTCTATTATACATTTAAATGCTAGCTTTTTGCCACACCTCTAAAATAAATATACGTTGAAATTTTGAAAGATCTTTAGCAAAAACAAGATGTTAAATGCTAGCTTTTTGCCACACATCTAAAATAAATATACATAAAAATTTTGAAATATCTTTAGCAAAAACAAGATGTTATTCTTATATTATAGTGTGTGCCCCTTACTCTAATTCTTACCATAGTTTGGACAAGGTCTCGAGACAGGTAACAAGATGTTATTATTTAGCAAAAACAAGATGTTATTCTTATATTATAGTGTGTGCCCCTTACTCTAGTTTCGACAAGGTCTCCTGGATGACAGAAGAAGAGCCCATGTCTTAGCAAAGCCTGAACAAAGAATAACCATTCTCTCAGTAAAGAAGTGCTAAAGGTAATCGAGCCATCGAAGAGAACCCTTACTTTGACCATGCCACTAAAAAAGAGATCAATCCTTTACTTACCCACATGGGTAAGTAACCAAGTTCATTCAAAAGCCTCAGCTAGGCTAGATCAACCCTCATTGTTGTGTACCCCCCAGACATACCTGACACAATTGGACTCTCCAAGGACTAACCCAATTAACATCCTTTCTATTAACACTCCTAACCTAGCAAAATTTGACCCGCAAGTACTCAAGCCCATCGATCCCTAGCAACATTAAAGTTTCCATAATGAAGGTAACAAATGGTGGGTGCCAAATAGAATACTCCACACACAAGGATACTATGAGGGGAAAAATCAGATCTACATACCAAAAGAAAGGAATAGCACAAGCCAGTGATAAGCGGTAGCCACACCACCATGCAGACGGCAATGGAGGTTTCTAGGTATATCTCAGGATGGGGGGGCCTTGGTGGGTGAAAACCTAGTCTAATGTATGGCCCATCGGTCAGATCACTAAAGATCGAAAGACCGCTAAAGAATGGACAAAGACATCTCGTTACATAGAATTGGAGGCTATTTGGAATAGCTAATTAATCGGTTTAAATGCACTTCCACAGGCATAGCCCAACACCACACCTGCATATGTAATCAGGGTCTTTTGCATGAAAAGTTCAAGCACACACCCCTAACCCCGACACCCAAATCACCATGTCTGAATGCATATAAATCTCAAAAAGTTACTTGCTTAAGTTGTGCATGCACGTTTCTAGTTGTGCACACATGTTCTCATGTTAATCTGAAGTTTCACACATACGTTCCAAGTTATGTACTCATGTTCCTAGCTATGCATGGACATTCCCATGTTAATTTAAAGCTGCACATGCATGTTCCTATTGAGAAATGTGGTGCCAAAGAGCACAAAGAAGAGGAATAGAGTGAGAAAGAGTAGCCCATAAAGTGCAAAGCATAGCATGTAACCACATGAGCAAAAAAGGATTTATCCCACATTGATGTACAAGCCCAAGGGTGTACCTCCTCATATAAAAGGGGTTCATTTCAAACAATGAAATCATAACACTTGCACACATCTCAAGCCTCTTTATGAATACAAGTCTTAAACTTGTAACCTAATTTTGCTTGAGTCTATTGCACATACTCATCATCATGAGTAAACTTAGATCACATCCACCTAATTAGTATAATATTAGGCTTGATTATATAGATGTTTTGCTAGGAGAGCTGGATCCATACTTTCAACATGGTACCAGAGCCACGTTCTAGCTCTCCTAGCTTAGTTTAGCATTTATGCATATTATTAGCAATAATATTTGTCATTAGGATTTCTTAGTGTGATTAGGATTTTCCGAATTAGGCTCGTTGTCTCCTTTTATCATAACTTCCCCTCCTTGTTGCCTGAGATTAGAGAGGGAGAAAGCAAGGGTACTACTAGCTTGTTGTGGGCAAGTGGTGGAGCAATCCATGGAGAAACTTCTTTGTTAAGCACACCAAAGATAAAGACACACTCAGTCGCCTATGTGCGGGGAAAACAAGGCTGACTCATCCACGTGTAGAGCTGCCATAATTGCACTCTGATTAGTGTGAGTAGTATCATGTTAAACCTGTGCACAGTAAACAAATCACCAACAAGAGATTGGAGGCAGAGTAGGCAGTGCAAACCAGAGCAATGTGGCAGCCAAGAAAAGTATAAGCGTGGCTGCTAGTTGGGCAGAGCAAGCAACAGAGCGGAGAGAAGAAAGGCACTGTAAAGCAAGTAGCCGACAAACAACTAAAGAAGAGTTGCGTGTGCTTGTGTGTCCATTATTGAAGTGGTCGTCTGAAACTGGCGCATCTCCACACAAAAAAGACTCCAGCACAAATAGAGCGCAAGAAAGTAGTGGGCCTCAGCCAACGAGCGATGATAATGTTCATTTAAAAATAAAAAATGTTTGTCAACGGTTCAAAACCTTATCCTCCTTGAGAGGGTGTTCGTATGGGTGAAATCATGGACTTTCACACGATGGTCATCCAGCATCAAAAACATTATAACCTTTGTAATTTTCCAGGTGCAAATGAGTTCTACATCATCTCACGCATTTCTTACCAAAATGGTTCTGCAAGATAACAATCATCATCATCATCAATGTTCATCAAAAATTATGTAACCCTTGATGTAAAAGCGGCCAAATGAGCATGCTAGTTTGTGTGAAAGAGAAGAACGTAACCCGTGTAAAAATGCCACAACCACATGAGGATGCGAGCCTATGTGTGTAAACCATAAATGAAAAAATGCCTCTAGCTCAAAACTATCCTCTAAAAAAACATTGTATGTCCTACCCTATGGCACCGATGATGTAGCCAAGGTAGTAGAAATAGCCAAAATTTGTAACCCTACTCTTAGAAGAGACCTCTAGACCTCAAAGATAGGTCAAGTCTCTATCAAGGGGGGGCTCACTCTTAGAGATGACCTCTAGCCCTCAAAGATAGGTCAAGTCACCATCAAGGGGGGGTTAAAATATGTTGTAAAACCGACATCCAGCCACCTTGAGTAGCCCAAAGATTTGGCACCAAGGGGAGGTGTTAAGAAATATGGTGTCAAAGAGCACAAGGAAGAGGTATAGAGTGAGAAAGAGTAGCCCAAAAAGTGCAAAGCATCACATGCAGCCACATGAGCAAAAAGGATTTATCCCACATTGATGTACAAGCCTAAGGGCGTACCTCCTCATATAAAAGGGGGCTATTTCAAGCAATGAAATCATATCACTTACATACATCTCGAGCCTCTTTATGAATACAATCTTAATCTTATAACCTAATTGTGCTTGAGTCTATTGCACATACTCATCATCATGATTTTATATTAGTCATATTTAATTAGTATAAGATTAGACTTGATCAGGTAGATGTTTTGCGCTAGTAGGAGAGCTTGATCCATACTTTCAATAGTTTCCACGTGTACGTGCATACACATATGTGCACGCACATTCATAGGTCTATCAAAAGATGTGCACGCACATTTATATGTCTATCAAAAGATGTGCACGCACATTGTTATGTTAATCTAAAGTTGCACATGCACATTCCCATGTTAATTTAAAATTATACATGCACATTCCCAGATGTGCATATATCCACATGCATGTTCTCATCATAGGTCTCAAAGATACGCACACATGTTTAAAGTTACGCAAACACGTTGCTTTACATACGTATATTCCACTCTATGTACATACAATATAAGCTGGGCCCCTCCTCTCATTTTTCAATATTCACTCTCTTGCTAACCAAACTCTTGCCAATTTTTGCTAGAAATCACCCACCACAAATTTACAGCCCCCTTCAATACTTTGTTAATTCCTCTCACCAACTACCATCTGTTGAAAAACAGGTAGAGGGAGAGGAGACACACACGCAGGAGCAAACCCTAATGTATATTGCAAACTCTAACCATAGAGGGAAGCCATCTCCCTTCTCACACAATGCATAAAGCCATAATCCATAATACATAACACACACTATGTGTTGTGTCCACACACACAGCTAACCCTAGCTAATGTCCACACACTATGACCAGCTAGACGCGGTCATTTATGTCTCACACATGCTGCTACCTAACATGCCAGCACATAGCACAGCTGGCACACGCTGACATCGAGCTTGAATCTCAACAGTCCCTCTCAAGCTCATGATGTACTGCCATAGATGAAGATGTAGATGAGCTTGCCCCCTAAGGCTCATCCCACGTACTCCCAACATAGTACGGAAGTACTCAAACTTCTCCCTACTGAGTGGCTTTGTAAAGATGTCGGCCACTTGCTCTTCAGTCTTCACATATTGCAGATCCACTGTACCATCAACACTTTCTCTTTAACAAAGTGATAGTGGACCTCTATGTGTTTGGTCCGCGCATGAAAAACTGGATTCTTGGCTAACTGTATGCTGCTCATGTTGTCACAATGAATGACAACTTTGCCATCAATAGGCTCACCCAAATCAGCCCAAGAGATTCTTTAACCATACTCCTTCACATGTAGCAATGGCTGCAACTCACCACTGCACTTCCAAATGTAAAGGCATAACCACTAGTAGACCTCCTGTCATACGAGCTACCTGCCCAATCTGCATCTGTGTAGCCATGTATATCCAAGCCTTTACCATGCTCATAAAAAAGACCATAATGTGCAGTGGTCTTTACATATCGCATAATGCATCTCAGTGCATCCAAATGAGGTTTTCTGGGGCTCTGCATAAATTAGCTTACTAGCCCCACAGCATAACTGAGATCCGAGCATGTGATAGTCATGTAAATGAGACTTCCAACCATCTTTCTATACATAGATGGATCATCCAACTCTTCACCAAACTCAGCCCGCAACTTCACATTCTGCTTCAAAGGTGTACTCATTGGCTTACACCCTGTCATCCCATATTTTGCCAACATATCCAATGCATATTGGCATTGCACTAACCATGTACCTGCATGGTCTTTGCTTCAATTCCAAGAAAATATCTCAATTCACCCAAGTCTTTCATGTCAAACTGCCCACTCAATGCCTTCTTGACATGCATCACATCTGTAGCATGATCTCCTGTGACAATCAAGTCATCCACATAGATGACAAGTAAGACAATCCCATGATCTGTTTTCTTCACATAGAGTGAAGAATCTGTTGTAGAAACCTAAAATCCAAGGGAGATAAGATATCGGCTCATCTTATCACTCCAAGCACGAGGTGCTTGCTTCAAACCATCTAATGCTTTCTTTAATCTCTGCATACATGAGTGGGATATCTTGAGTGTACATATCCTTCTGGCTATGCCATATAAACTTCTTCTTGTAGATCACCATTTAGAAATGCATTTTTCACATCCATTTGATGCATTTCCCAACCATTTGCTGCAGCCATAGCAATGACTGCTCTCACTGTTCCCATCTTTGCAACTGGACTAAATGTTTCATCATAGTCAAAGCCTTGGGTTTGTGCATAACCCTTAGCTACCAATCTCGCTTTATGGCGTTCAATGGAACCATCTGACTTGCATTTCACTTTGTAAACCCATTTGCAACAACCAATGACATTGTTGCCTTGTGATAATGCAACCAAATCCCATGAACCAAATCCCATGTTTCATTATGAACCAATGCGTCCATCTCAATATCCATTGCCTTCTCCCATACATGCTTCCCAATAGCTTTTGTATAGTATGTAGGTTCCACATGCTTCACCAAAGAGGTCATATATGCGTAATGCATAGCAAAATCACGATATGTCAACCTGTCAACTGGATACCTGACCCTTTGGGATCTCCGCAATGTATGCGGATCACTCTGAACACCTGTCACTCTAGCATGTGGAGGCACATATCTATCCTGCCTTGCACCAGGTGTGCGTAAAACGGGTATGCCAAGTTCCTCATCCAAACTCTCTGAACTTGACGACTCATAACCTGTAATTCCAATTCCTTCAACTTTCTTTTTCCCTTTATCCACAGCACTACTCCCAGTCCTCATACTCTCACGCCTCAACAAGCGTCCTGACCATGGACCTCTCAGACTCTGCTGGCCCAGACATAGAAATAGAACTTGCTTGTGGCAAGTTCACATGCACATCGGCATTAAGAGAATCAATGACACCCTCATCCTTTGCTTTGTACCAAAACTAGCAAGTTCATCAAACACCACATCTCGTGAGATAACCACTTGCCTAGTTTGTGGATTGTAACATTTATATGCTTTCTTGCGATCCTGTGCACATCCAACAAATACACACTTTTCTGCCTTAGGATCCAACTTCCTCCTTCTCTCGTCACACACATGTACATAAGCTATGCAACCAAATACTTTGAGGTGTCTAATGTCTGGCCTAAAACCTGTAAGCCGCATCTTTGGCGTACTTCCATGTATGGCTACTATGGGTGTCTTATTAAGTATATACACCGCGGTGGCACACGCATCTGCCCAATAATAGTCTGGCATGCTCTTTTCATTGAGCATTACCCTGGCCACATCACAAATGACTCTATTCTTCCTCTCAGCAACACCATTTTGCTGAGGTGTGTACCTTCAAGTTAACTGCCTTCTTATGCCATGCTTTCTCAAGAAATGCTCAAAAGCATGTGAGGTGTATTCACCACCTCCATCTGTCCTCAAACATTTAATCCAAGAACCATATTGCTTCTCTACAAAAGCTTTGAAATCCATAAACTTTCCCAACACTTCACTTTTCTCTCTGAGAGTAAATCCAAGTCATTCGGCTGAAATCATCAATGAATGTCACATAATATAAGCTGCCTTTAATGGATGGGTTTTGTGCAGGACCCCATACATCGCTATGAACTATCTCAAGTGGCCTGCTACTCATGTTGCCTTCTCTAGGAAGAAACGGCAACCTTGCCTGCTTTCCAAACTGACAGGCATCACAAACATGCATATTCCCATCATACTTGAATCTAGGCAGCCCACTAACAATGCCTCTTGCCTGCATGTTCTTTAACCTTTGTATATTCACATGTCCAATCCTCTTATGCCACATGTCAATGTCCTGTACCACATTTCGGCTTTTAGAGAACATGGCTGATTTCAACTCAGGAATCCCAGCATCGAGCTTAAACAACCTGCCTTCTTTCTTGCCTTTTGCAATGACTCTTCATCCATTTTTGAAATCCTCAACAAAGCAACCATGCTCGTTGAAACGAACCTGTAATCCCTGTTCCACCATTTGACCAACTGAGGCCAAACTTTTTGTAATAGAAGGCACATACAAGACATCTGCCATAGACTTTGTTTCACCATTGTGCATAACCAATGGTACACTTCCAACATGTGTGATAGGATGTTGGGTA
This sequence comes from Cibotium barometz, assembly GCF_041138505.1. Classification (NCBI taxonomy): domain Eukaryota; kingdom Viridiplantae; phylum Streptophyta; class Polypodiopsida; order Cyatheales; family Cibotiaceae; genus Cibotium; species Cibotium barometz. Next base: position 18,261,841 of record NC_141110.1, read on the forward strand.
TCATCTCCTGTCTTCACATAGCCTTTCACATCCATAGACTTCATATGCTCAAACCATTCGCCATGACAAGTCATATGGTTTGATGCTCCAGAGTCCATATACCAAGTGTCATCACTTTCAGCATTTGTCATCATAGATCCCACAACATGTTTCATGGCAAACAAGTGATTTGCGCTGCCATTGCATAATTTCCACCATGTTGTGCATAATGTCCACCATGTTGTGCTCTACCCCCTCTCAAATCATTTTGTTTGCGGAAACAATCACGTGCCATATGACCAAAGTTCCCACAGTAATGGCATTCCACATTTTGCATAGATGTTTGTTGGCCTTGCCAACATCCTCTACCACCACGAGGATTACTTATGCCGCTCTGAGGTGTATATCCACGACCACCTCTAGCACCATATGTAGGCTGAAAATTCTGTTGTGGTGACCTGTCCTGCCATCCACGACCATTACCACGGCCACGTGATGCAAATCTCCCCCTGCCTCTAGATCCCCTTTGTGAATAGAAAGCCTGATTTCTGCCATTATCATCATGGCTAGTAGATGCATCATGAAAGGAGTCACTGAGTTTGATTTCCTCAACAAGCAAGAGTGAAACCAACTCATCAAAATCTGGTAAACCTGTACTCCGAACCGAGATGGATGTATCAAAAGACTTATACTCCTTGCCAAGACCACGCAAGGTAATGTCTACCAAATCATCATCAGTCATGGGGGCATTGATTGTTGCCAATGCATCTGCATACTTCTTTATCTCTTGTACATAATCATGGATGCTCCTTTCTTTCCGTTTCACATTATGAATCTGTTGTCGCAACTGAGACTTACGAGCACTAGTGTCTGTATATCAAACACCTTTACCAATGTATCCCATGCATCCTTGGGATTCTCAGCATCATGTATATGTATGAGTATAGCATCCGAGATACATATAGACAGATAATGCAAAACTTTGTATGCTCTTCTGACCATTGCTTATGAGCTATAACCTGTTGGCTGTGTAGGTTGTCGGGGTAGTTCCAGCTCTGACTCCGCACCTATAATAAGATTCCAAAAACCTTTTCCCTTCAGAAAACTTTTGATCCTGTACTTCCATGCCTGGAAGTTCTTCCTATCCAACTTTTCACCCACAATTTGTACTGGATTATCCGACATATTTGCTCAATGCAAATGCACCTTCCGCACACGTCCAAATTTGTAAACGAGCCTTCCTCAGCTCAACCACACTCTAATAAGTGTTCCAGATACTCCAAAGTACTCAACAAACTTCACTTTTGATGTAGAAAATCAAACTGATTGCATCCAAAATGAACTGGCATACGCAGTCCAAGAAGGTACCCTGTTTTGGCGTACTTTTCAAGGCTTCAAATTGCAATGTAGTAGTTCAATCAAGTATGGATAACTTGCATTGACACCTAAACAAGCTCAATGTTGCATATCAACACCAACCAAGGTGTGTACATACCAATTTTGTCAAACCCCCTTCTCTGTTTTGAGAAAAATAAAAAAAAACCAGTAGTAGATTGCTCTAATTTCTTCAATGCTTGTCCAAATTGAGAGACCAGGCATTCATTAGCTTAGAAATGATGTCCACTAACTCCATGTAAAAGGAATTAGGCCAATTGTTTAAGATGAGAGAGTAATTAGCCGATTAATCACACTCTATTTCACTAATCACAGTAGACAGCCTGTTTAATCAGCTCATTTCCAGCTCCATAAGGCATAATTGCTCCAACCAATCATGTAGCAACCTCCTTGGGTTTTTGTATTATCCAATTGCTAAGCAAAGTTTGGATTTAATCAACCGCACAAGTGGAATTTAGCCTCCACTTATCAAAAATATGAGTAAAATACTATGTTTTCTCTGTATGAGCTGCGCCGCCTGCTCCTGAAGGGATTTGGGCTAATTATAGTGTCAATTGATAGCATGTGTAGTTGCCTAACACTCCAAGGCATGTGTTTAACCTATCAATTGTTTGATTTTTGCAAAAAACTAGATTTAATTTCATCCACCAAGTGACTCTTTTTCTCTGTTTTGTGAGAGCTTCAAAAACAGTAATTTTTAATCACTCAAATGCATCATACTTGCTCCAAATTCACTGTAGGGCTTGCACATGAGTTGCCAATACATTCCCATTTGCCAGATACATGTTTCTTTGTCATATTTGCATCCATTTTCACAATACATCACCGCTTCCAAGCTCCAATGGAAAGCTTGCAAAAAAACCAAAATTTTCTTTTGCTTTGGGCAACCCTAATTTGCCTTGTTTGTGCTTGAATCACCTGCAATCCGCTCAAGGGTGTTTAGTAGACCTTACCCGGTAGGCCAAGCTCTGAGATCTGATAGAAGTTGGTGTGCTCCAAGCTTCACAGCATCAATGGCAAGCTTCACAGCTTCTTCTCCCTCTTCTCTCACTCACTCATAAACCCTAATATAGAGCACCAGGCTCTGATACCATGATGAAAAACAGGTAGAGGGAGAGGAGACACACACAGAGGAGCAAACCCTAATGTATATTGCAAACTCTAACCATAGAGGGAAGCCATCTTCCTTCTCACACAATGCATAAAGCCATAATCCATAATACACAACACACACTATGTGTTGTGTCCACACACAGCTAACCCTAGCTAATGTCCACACACTATGACCAGTTAGACGCGGTCATTTATGTCTCACACATGCTGCTACCTAACATGCCAGCATAGCTAGCACACGCTGACATTGAGCTTGAATCTCAACACCATCATGGCAGCAGAAGTAGGTGCCTCAACAAACACATCATCTAACATTGTTCTACTCACACCCACTAAGAAGAGGAAGGCCACCACCAAGGTCCACAAGGTGTTGGAGTATCACCAACTTCTCCCCACTTAGAGTGGAGCTACTTAGAGAAGTCAATGGGCATATGATACACAACCGAATTCAATCAGAGAAAAAGGTCGATCATAAGCTCACCTACCATACCGAAGAGTTTTACCAGTAGGTAGCAAAGAGGCCCGAGTTTATGGTGCACATGGAGAGATTAGGTCTTTGTCTCGACAATCTGGTTGCTCTTCCCACATGGGACCTCAATACTTGCTTTAGGTTCATATCCTCATATGACACCCATCTCTGCACAGGCACCATTCAAGATGCCACAAGTGTTGACTTGGTTGTTGCTGACCCTAGCTCTCTAGACGATGTCCGAGAAGCCCTGAACCTGCCAAGGGCAACATAGCCATATCAGAAGCTTAGTGGTGCACAAGGAATACTACTATGCTCATTGGTACCTCTAATTTAGCCCCATTTACTTCCCCATCGAACGATTGGTGGGCCTAGGATTTCTTTGATAAAGAGCTAGAGAAGAACCCAAAGATATCATTTAACTTCCCATGAATACCTCCATTCAACCACCCACCCTTCTCAGCAAGGCATGGATGCTTCACACCATGCAAAAATTCATCCAAGATTACAACCAAATGCCCGACCCTATTGTCGTAATTACCATTCACTTCTTTTGCCTCATCATCACCCTTTTGGTGGAGTTTCTAGATTGGGATAGTTTTGATGAAGGTTCGTAGGGCCTCGCCTTTAACATCACAACAAAAGTCCAACACTTTGACAAGTACTACTACCAGTGAGTACAATGAGTATGCTCATCTTTGAAGATATGTTCGAGATAGCCTTCTTGATGTCCTACAAGGCCTTCCACCCCGCACCAATAGTACCCAAAGTCCCGCTTTGACTTCTAATGAAACTATAGTGGCTTCTACTAATGACTCCCACTATGCTTCACGTTGATTCTGAGGATAGAACTGTGATTAGGGAGGGAGGTTATGTTAACCACATTGGCTATGTGCCGTAACACTTTTTGAGCCATACTTTTTGTACCGTGCAAATCGCAAGGGCATGATAGGTATATAAGTTACAAGTCTTTAAGGTAGTAATATTTGGTTGGTACAATATTATGTACCTCTTGACTCACAGCTCATATGTCCAAGCTCACAAGCTCATGTGTGTTGACTCATGTCTTTTTTTCGCAGCATTATGGGCTTATGTCTCACAATGCTAGAGCTCGTTTGGTTTGGTTTTGGGAGTTTTTTGATGTTTTTAAGACTTGATAAGCCTAATTAAGGATCTTAATCCTAGTAAATGATTGTTATATTTTTGTTGGTTTTGCATGCTTCTAAGCTATCAATTCAAATAATTATAAAATTCATGAACAAAACCCTAATGCAAATTACTTTCAAATAAAAATCAAAAGCAACAAAACTAACACATCCAAGGCTCCAAAACCATATGTTTTTCGTAGTGTGACCTCCTAATCAACACCGAGCACCAATATTGGGTGATCCCAATAGCTTAGAATGGATGGATAAATGGAGCCTTAGGCTAGTTCTCAAAAGTGGGTGCCAAATATATTCAACTCGAGAGCTTACCTTAGCCTTGCGAAGCATGTGTCATTGGGTCTTGCCTTTGAGCCGCAAATGCAAATTCCCTATGTGGGTGCGCTAGCTCGTCCATCGCGTCCTCATCACTCTATTATCACACCGGAATTCTCCTTTGCCAATAAGGTGAAGGGAGAGCTCTCTAATCCTAGATGAAGACAAAAAGAGACGATAGTTCTCTCTCACAAAAGGCAGGGAATAAAGGGGAAGCTAATGCAAGAAGATAACCTACAATCAACCCTATCTATCTTGCATCCATCAATTAAGAAAGATTTAATAACATACAAGTAAACAAGAAGAGAGAAGAGGAGAGCTCCTAAGTAAACTACTCCATGGGAATGATTGTCTATTTTTTATTGTAAAAAATTACTTATATACAAGTGACTAGTTTTCTCACTAGGCCGGCCAAACCTAAAAATAGTCCAGTCTCTATATGTACATCAAGTTCTTAGACTTTCCTTATTTGACTTTAAGCATAAGGTAAGGCTGATTTATACGTTCTAGCACCATCTTATAAAAGATTAGTGTCCATTTTTGCGGGTAAGATGGCAAAGCACCTTACGGTAGTAGGTCGAGCACGTGAAACCATGTTAACCTACAGAGTGGTTAATAATGTATGTGTGTGTGTGTGCGCGCGTGTGCGCTTACATGTATATATACATATGTATGCCCCTATGTATATATATGCATATATATATATATATATACATGTGTGTGTGCAAGTATACCCATACACCCACAATGTATATACATATACACATACACATACATGCATACACAAAGATAAGTGTTTGTGTGTGTGTGTGTGTGTGTGTGTGTGTGTGTGTGTGTATGTATCTGTATATATATATATATATATATATATATATATATATATATATATATATATATATATATATATATATATATATATATATATATATATACATACATACTTACTTACACATACATACACATATCTTTATGTGTGCGTGTGTAAGTATTCATGTATGTATGCATGCATGTATGCGTGTGTATGTGTGTGTGTGTGTGTGTGTGTGTGTGTGTGTAGAGAGAGAGAGAGAGAGAGAGAGAGAGAGAGAGAGAGAGAGAGAGAGAGATATTGCAAGGTATTTTTCCTTTAGTGTCTTCATGTCAAGGAATTTTGTAAGCCTCTTTGTCTTTCTATATGTTGTTTACAACTAGCTTTGAATTCTTTGCTATTTATGCTTTTTATTAAATCTTTGATTTTTTGTGTTGATGCAATGGTGGTAGAATTAATTACTAGAGTAAGATCTTGAGAATTAAGAAAGATTGCTTCATTATGTCTAACAAATGTTGCTCTTAAGGAAGACATATTTTTCAAAAACCAAATAAACCATTATTGCTTTCCATTGCCATGTACATACTTGATGATTGAAGTTGGATTGGTAAATGGTGTGGAATGTTTAATTGCTTGTTCTCTTAGATAAAGAGAATCATCTCCATAAATCATAATTTGCATTGTCATTCTCTCAAGGCAAGTCCATTTCTTATCATGATACCTTTCCTCCAACATTTCTCTTCTTTATTAGAGCACATTCTTGTTCTAATGCATTATGATTGAGATGTTTTTTTTTGAGGAGTATATATGTGGGAAGAACTCTCCATGTTAAAAGAATGTTTGACAATGTTTTCTAGGAAACAGATATGCTTCTTGTTAATATTTCATGAAATCAAAATCTAATGAAATATCCTTACTTTTTGTAAAGTTAACAATAATGCTATTTTTTTTTTCAATTGGCTCAGCCATTTTGAATTCTCGACCTGTTGCACATAAGTTTAGGCTACCCTTTCTTGAACATAAATGTTTAGTGTAGGAAGAGTGACAAAATAGTGGCAAAGGAAATACGAAAAAGGTATCTTATTAAGAGGAAACCAATTCCCAAGTTCAATTTGTTTAATTCGCACCACTGAGTTTCATAATGAAGTGAGGGTATTTCTTAGATTCAATTTAATATGACTATTGTTGAAAAAAGAGTTGGACCATTTTTGCTTTTATAAGAGATGTGGATTCTCTAGAGGCCCCTTTGAGATCTCAAAATATGCTTTACGATGGCTAACATGTGTATGACATGTAGCACTTCTAAACACTTTAGTCCTTGTGATCGTTAATATTTATTGAATTTTACTTTAATTTATAGGGTAAGGAGGTTGAATGCTCGACATACAATAGTATCCCCAAAAAGATAGCTTAAATCAATAAAATTTGAGGAATCATGTTCTTGTGCTTCCGGCATTAATAGTCGCTAACAAGGAAACACTTACCTACTAGTAGAAATTGTGGTTGGTATTTTTCTTGTTGGGAAGGTGGATATATACCCAAGCATGCCACCGTCATGTAGTCCCTAGGCATCAAACCTGGGTCCTAGAACCTGACCGTTTTACCAATTGAAAGCGTGCTCATGTCAACGAGGCGCTAGAAAAGTCATTGGAGGAGTAGCGGAGGGGCTGGAGATCCCCATTCGACTGATGAGAGCGAATCAAACTCTGACAAGTTTTAAAGCAAACCGCTAGACTTGTAGGGGACGAGAGGGGAGACTTTACATGGAGCACCCAGGCTTACTGCCTAGAAGCCGGTTCATTATATTGGACCCGACGAAGCCGGACACAGCATATCAGAATCCTCTGTCATCCCCGGTCGACCTGCCAATCCCTTGAGGAGAGAAGAAGGATTGCAAGATAAACCCTCGAAAAGGAATGCAAATCCGCGATCTCAAGTTAACCTTTCAGAAAGAGATCGACGCTCTTAGATCGTCCCTTTAGTCGCAAACTGAAACCAAAAGTGGAGAACTAGAATGGAAATCAACATGTTGAACAATGAACATGCTAAAGAAGGTGCAAGGAGAGATTCAACCAAACCACATAGCTCGCGTAAAAAGAGAAACCCTGCAGGTAGAGCCAGGGAACCTCTGTAAAACTATTTCTTGTCATAGCCTTTCTTTTTTTTGCTAGTCCAACCTTCAAGGTGAATTACAGGCTCGTCGACTTAGTGGTCTGTATTTTCAACAAGTAATTTGAATATAAGCAACACAATCAATACTAAAGGCAATTGTAGAAACATGATCCCTCTCTAGGGGGGGTTATAGGAATCTAACATATACACTTCCTCTACAAGAAGCCAAAAATTTGAAGAAATAGCCATACTTTTTTGTAACATTTTGCACTAGTAGTGCATGTTTTTCAGCGGGTTCAATTCCTTTCACCGCTGTTCTCATTCAGTCCTTTTTTGAAATTTCAACGGGCCTAACCTGGTCCAATTGCTTTAGCATATGCGTCAAACAACGAGTCGTTCATAATGCACTCATGTCGTGGCCAATGGTACCTCCAGGCGACCATGGGCGGGCGGGCGCCATGGTGCGTAGGATACAGCGCAAAGCTTCTTTTTCATCATGAGAGAAGAGGACCACATACACCGTGCCGACTGCCGAGAGCCGGAGTAGAAAAACACTCTGAGCGAAGAAAGCCCCTCCCTCCCCTCTTTCTTCTCTCCTCACCCATGTTCGGACGCCCCCTTTTCTTTCTTTTTTTTTTGGGGGGGTTGAAATCGCCAGCTTTTTTCTTACCAGTCAGTCCAAAGCGCCGTAACTGACACCTTTGAAGCCAGTCCCAGGAGCAGCCCGTGTAAATGCGCCGCAGTATACTGCAGGGCCAGGCAGGCACCCAGGCAGGCAGGCCCCGGCCCCTAAGTAGCCTACTATGGTGCTAGCAAGATAAAGCGCAACGTGGGGGTCATTATCATGGCAACAAGTCTGTGTATCTGTGAGGCCCGTATTAAGCCAAAGTACTTTGCTGACAAGTAAAAAAAACAATTGAGCTATTCATTCAGCTTTGGATTGCCGCAGGTGAAAAAACTAATGTACCAATTATATATTATTTTAAAACATGAGGATAGGACAGCGGCCAACTATTGCATACATTTCTTATTATTATGCTCATTGCTCTCTCTGAGCGACGTCTCTCTCTCTCTCTCTCTCTCAAGACTCACATTGTACCGCTTAACGAGTGTCAAGAGGGGTTGGTACCCGTAACCTGTCACAGGTCCCCGTGCAAAAAAACTGTTTGGAAGACGTGGATCTTCTAGTGGAGATGCCCCTTGAGCGAGTCTCTCTCTCTCTCTCTCAGAGGCTAATATTATTAGGAAAGTAACGTTATTAGGGAAATCGCTTCGGCGACGGCGGGATCGTAATGATGATTTCAAACTTATTTAAAGGCTCGAAATAGAAAGGTGGCGCAGACGCCAATGTGCATTAAATGGGGTAGTGTGTTTTTTTTTTCCAAAAAAATAAAAAATAAAAATGGACTGGGAGACTGGAGTCTGGACTGGAGACTACTCTGAACTTGACGGAGGAGGAGGAGGCCTCACAAATGATCGTATCCACCAGGGGCTGCGCCAGACAATATCGGCCTCTGTGGATTGTAGAATCATGGACTGCACAACAGCTGTCAGCAACCATCTGGCGATCTTGGATTATTATCCAATGAACGCCTCTCGAGTCTCACCCTTGGCCAAAGCAAGCCAAAGCCTAAAAGTTGAGTTGGTTTACTAGTCCGGACTCCGGCCCTCCCTGTCTCCACACGTATCGGAGACGTTATACACGTGCCACGCCAAGTGTTCCAACTGAACCAGGGTAGCCAACTACAAAAGGGCCATGACTCATGAGTTATCCTCATGAGCAATAGTCTTAACTCCTCATGTGGTCCCTCATCAAGCAACTAAGCCAAGTTCCAAGTTCCAACTAAAGAAGGTATCCAATTCAAAAGGCCATGGCCCATGACTCATCCTCAATGATCATGCACCACACCTTAACTCCTCATCACGAGTCATGGCCTACAACATTTCATTGATCGAGATCCCACCTTTTGTTGATGATTGGCATTTTCAACTCCCAACTTTCCAGACTTGAGACTCAAGCATACTCATTGCTCAGTCTCAAGATTCAAACTTGTATTTGTTAAACCTTGTAATTTGTTGCATACATGAGGCTCTCTGCACACGCAAGTTGTAAAATACAACCGATGGAAAAAGTAAAGAATTAAGTACACAAAACCAAACCAATGAGCCATAGCCTTAACTCCTTAGTTCTCATGAGTCATGGGTCATAGCCTCTAACATATTTGGTTGATCGAGATCCCACCTTTTGTTGACTAGCATTTTCTACTCCCAACTTCCAAGACTTGAGACTCGGGAGTACTCATAGTGTTATGAAAATTACTCTCAATTATTAAGAATTATATTTCTTAATTTATATCGGGGACACTCGTGTGAGCCGTGCCTGTTGGTACGTGTAATTTGATACTATGGTTACCTATTTCTCATGATGACGTTGGGATTAATTGATGTGTACAACTAATTATTTAACTAATGTAGATTATATCTATGAGTATAGGTACCAAGATGTGTGAGGGTACCGCCGATTGAGGTATCGTATTATACAAGGGTACTAATTGAGGTGTCGTATGGAATGAGATGTGTGACGGTACTGATTGAGGTATCGTATGGATGGTGGATTGAGCGTTGGTGTGAAGATAAAGATCATGTGCTAATCATGTATTAGGATTTCATTAATCATTTTATAGCCTATCATGTGGGTAGATTATTTTATGTGCGAGTGTGCACAAGATTATTTTATGTGCGAATGTGCATAAGGTTATTTTATGTGTGAGTGTACACAATATTATTTTATGTGTAAAGGCCCATTAGTATTTATCATTGGGCAAAGGTGTTGATATTAAACCTTAGAAACCTTGAAAAGGTTATTTATATGTAAAGCAAAAGTCCAAAAGTGGGAAAGCAAGCCCAAATTTGTACGCACAACTATTAATAGCTCCTTGGGCTCTATATTGAATACAATTTTTTAAAATACTCATGTCATGGAAGTGGGAGCTGCATGCTTGACAAGGGAGATTACACCCAATACTTGTCTTTTGTGTGGTGAAGTATTGCCTACTCTATCTCATATTTTTATTTAATTTTATGCTCAACCTTGTCAATTTGATTCATTTCAATGGTTTTATCCTTGATGTATATGTGAGCTTTGATTAATTGTTCAAAAAGTATATGAGGTCCCCTGTCACATTGCTCAAAGTCTCAAGACTCAAACCTTGTATTTGTGTTACACCTTGTAATTTGTTGCATATGTGAGGCTCTGCACACACAAGTTGTAAAATACAACCAATGGAAAAAGTGTAAAATTAAGTACACAAAACCAAATCAGTGAGTAAGCCTTCACTCCTTAGTCCCCATGGGTCATAGCATGTTACATTTTGTTAAGACCGAGATCCCACCTTTTGTTAACTAGCATTTTCTACTCCCAACTTCCAAGACTTGAGACTTGAGAGTACTCATTATTCAAAGTCTCAAGACTCAAACCTTGTTGAGCTTGTGTTTGTTAAACCTTGTAATTTGTTACATATGTGAGGCTCTGCCCATACAAGTTGTAAAATACGACTGATGGAAAAAGTAAATAATTAAGTACAAATAACCAAATTAGTGAGCGATAGACTTAACTCCTGAGTCCTCATGGGTACATGGTATATAGAGATTTGAATATTCTATAAATTAAATAATAGAAGAAATAAACCATAAACACCATAGCATAACTCAAGAGCATAAAAATCAAAGAACACAAGATTGGGTGCAGTCTCCCTCCCTCCCTCCTCCCCCCCCACCCCCCCACCCCCGAGAGTGTGTGGCTCCACTCCCACACACGGTATTTAAATCATATTATGAGATAAATTTAGCCCTTGGAGCCATAAATAGCATAGCTTTTCCAAAATTGGGCTTTTTACAAAATTGACAATACTTTCTTTAAAGTATCTCATAAAAAATAAACCTTGCCCAATATATGTACAATGGGCCAAACCATACAAAATCAAATATTTAGCACATGTGCTCAGCTAGATAATCTCGTCCAATGTCCACCTTGGTTGTTTCGAACTCATGATCTATACTCAACATAGTCCACAATGTTACATCACAATTACTTTGGAATCACTCACCAAAATAATTCTGACAAATGGAAATCGTTCACTGCCATGCTTCACACATAAACCATGCATTACACATAATTAAAATCGGATTCACTCACAATGTCCTCACAAGCATCGCGCACGTGTCACAGAGTTGATCAGGTTCACTCAATCAAACTCCCACATCTTTACATGTGTCACACATGTCTTAGAGTTGATCGGATTCACTCACAAATCAAACTCCCACATTGGATTCACTCACAATGTCTTCATACGCATCACACGTATTCATAGAATTGATTAAACATGTCTCACACATGTCACAACTAGTCGGATTCATTCACAACCAACTTGGGTCACCCTCTAAAGAATTAGATTTGCTCTTAATTCTTATACCACACTTGGTCACTCTCTCAAGAATTAATCAGAAGAGTTGATCGGATTCACTCACAATCAAACTCACACATTCCTTACATGCGTCACACATGTCACAGTTGGTTGGATTCACTCACAATCAATTTATTCTTTAATCACACTTGGGTCACCCAAGATAAATAGTCAATATTATTATTCGTAACATTCCCTCTTGCTTGGGTTGGACCTGAACTTAGTTGCATATTTAATTAGTAAGTAAAGAGAGTCAGGATATAATATCCGCACATATAGAATTCCTCTCGACACTAGATTGTGATAAGTTATCCGTCACAAATAAATATCACTTAGATTATCCATCACACGGACATCAAAAGAGTATCCTTCACACGGACACCAACAAAGTATCTTTCACAGACAGTGCTAGTATCCTTCACATACACCAACAGGAGTATCTTTCATAAACACTAATATGAGTAGATATTAACATGAGTATCTTTCATAGACACCAATACGAGTGTCTTTCACAGACATCTTGTTAACCTTATTTGAAATAGAAAAGAGAATAATTTGAATTCACAGACATCTTGTTAAACTTATTTGAAATAGAAAAGAGAATAATTTGAAGAAAGTATTTTAAATGAGGTGTTAAAGTTTAGTGGTTCAATGCGAAATAACAATAATACATATATCCTTCGGTGATCAGTCGAAAATCATATGTGCATCATTGTTAGTTCACTCAAGTCCTGATAGTGAATGGTCTAACATGTATTTTCTTCCGCGTGTAGAAAGTACATATTAGTCAATTGAACTATCTTGAGAAATATATTTGAATTTAACTATAGTTTTTCCCCTCTTGCTTGGCAAGAAGGTCACCTAAGGACTCTAAATTCCTTTTCATATTGATCAATGCATAAGTATAAGCTTTAGGCTTACTCCCTAGTTATAGAAGTCATGATTTTAATTACCCTCATGCTTATGTTGGCTAGCGTCATCTTCATTTTCAACCATATTCGTGTCGCAACTCGATTCTTTGTCTTCTCTGGACACTTGTATGCATAATGCCCTTGTTTGTCACACCTGTATAGCATGTAATCACACGAGGCTTTCGATTTCTATTATTGGTCTTCTTTACAGCTTTAATTTTCTTCCCATTCCCTTGTGAACCATTGTCCTTCCCTGCTTCATCTTTGTACTGAAACTTCTCAAAATGTTTAAATCGAGAAAATTGAGGAATACAAGAATCTGCCAACTGTAGTGTTCCTCGAAAATCCATTTTTCTTCTCGCAGTTTATTGCTAGAGAGATGGCATTGCTAAGAGAACGAGGATAAAACATGTTCACTTTTGCTCTAATAATTGGCTTCAGACCTGCTAAAAATTGACTTCCTCCTTTGCTTTCTTTCACGCATTTTCTCTATAGCTTGAAGTTACAATAAAGTTTGCTAAAATCTATCAACATATGCTGATATGTTCTCCTTCTCTACTAGTTGTCTAAGAATATCACATTGTTGTCTGGTTTTTCTCTTGTATGATGGTAGCAAGAAATCCTTCTTTATCAGCTTATGAAATTCTTTCCATGACTTTGGTTTGCGTTTGCCCACATTTAACCTTATTCTTCTCAAAAAATCTCTCTCTAAAAAAATAATCATCAAGCTAGCTCAACCACGCGAGTATGATGCGTGCATCCTTTTTGCCATCATAATCCTAAAAAGTAAAACCCTTTCTAATGATCTTGCATGAAAAGATGTCGAGGGAGAAGAGAGCTTGAGCTCTTGCAAGCACACACACACACACACACACACACACTCACACAAACCCTAGAAGAGAGCACACAAGGTGAGAGGCTGAAAATTCTTCTTCTTCTTCACATAACAAAAGAGGTCTACAAAGAAGATAAAGTGACTAACACACATATTACAGTATATACAAGCGGTCCATAATGTGAACACGCTAAGAGGTGTGGGTAGATGTGGACTAGTCGGTGTAGTCCAGCTGTAGAATCTCTGGCAAAGATATGTCGGTGAAATCTACCAACCCGCTAAGTGATATAAATGTTAAACAGTCATGCAGGCGCCTCGTGAGTGTCAGCTAATGTTGAGTTTGACATCTCAACATTGCATCCCTTTCGAGACTCTTGAGCATTGAGAGTAGCTCGCACAGCCCTTTGGATAGGGTCCTCGTCAGAATCCAAAGATGCACGTGCGTCTTTGCTTCTTGCGAGTAAATTTCCGCTCAAGATCTTCTCTTTGCCTCTTCTCACTCAACAATCGAGCTTAAAGTGTGTTTAGCTGATCTTGGATAGTAGGCGGTTGTGGATTTGTAGCCATGATTAAAGAAAAGAATGCAAAATATTGAGATCGTATGAATTGCGATAAAATAAATAAACTTAGCTGTCATTTTCAATGCTTCACCTCAAGTCAAAGTCGATGGCATCCAACAAAGAATAAGAATAATAATCTAGTAATGCCTTGATGTTGATAATAAACCCAAGTAATAACTCATTAAAAGAGTCAAGAAAAAAATTATCAAAGAAGAAACCCACTTGATCACTTGTAAGGTTCTCTCTGTATATTTCTTGTGACTCTCTGAAAGCTTTTTGAAGTCTAAAAGTCATAAGCTTTTTAAAGCTTTTTGAAGCTTGTGAGAGACATAATAAGCTTTAGAAGCTTAAAATATTTTTAAGCTTTTTAAAAGCTTAAAAGATAACCCTTTAAGGTTCAACAACTTTTTAAAAGCTTAAAAGATAACCCTTTAAGGTTCAACAACTTTTAGTAATAATAATAATAATAAAAGAAACCGTTTTCTTGAAGAAGTCAACGGCCTATGCATAGTAAACTTGTCCACCCAGGCATAGCCTGATTTGGAGAGAGAAAAAAAAAGAGGAAAAGCATTTGCAACAGTCGCCTCACCCACGGAAAGAGAGAAACACTTATGATTTGCCGCCTGCACGTACATAGTATCCAGTTTTTTTAATAGTCAAGCTTATAATATAATAAGCTTGACTAAATCTTATTAAATCTTGTTTTTTTTAAAAAGAAGCTTCAATATGACAGTGCGCCCATGGCAAACACAAGAAAATTCAGCAACCTGTACATAGCGTGAAGGAAGAGCAAAATGAAAGATTTCCCATCGTCTTCCGCCCTCACTGAACTGTGGAGGGAAAGAGAAATTTTAATTGATATATATATATATATTCTTTGCTCTTCAAAGGAAGGAAACCACCAATGTAGGGAAAATTATTGAAGAGGGGGATAATAAAATTTGACTCCATTATGCAAATTGAGCTAAGTGTAGGTTTAGCAATTCTGAAATTAGACCAAGGATCATCTCAATGAGCCGATTTCATCCATATGGATCGATTATGAAGAGGATTAGAATTGAGGAAGGTGGGTTTGGGAGAAGAAGGGTGTATAAAATTCACATA
Source organism: Cibotium barometz (assembly GCF_041138505.1). Classification (NCBI taxonomy): domain Eukaryota; kingdom Viridiplantae; phylum Streptophyta; class Polypodiopsida; order Cyatheales; family Cibotiaceae; genus Cibotium; species Cibotium barometz. Next base: position 18,277,068 of record NC_141110.1, read on the forward strand.
ACCATGCCTTCTTTTGGTGCCCAAGGGTTTTCCACACCTTCTCTTCTTTATCTTTTGGATTTTTGAATGAACTTTGTCTTTGTCCAAAGTCTTTGTATCCTTGTTGTTGCAGGCTTTTTGCACATTCTCTTTTCTCGTGCAAGTATTTTGAATTTGTTGAAAAGCCTTCAAATTTTCTCCAAGCCAAAAAGGTTTGAGAAAAAATCAATTTCTTAATTTTTCTTCAAGTCTCCATGACCCAAATTCAATACTTGAATTTGTTGTGCGATTATACAAGACCATGGTACACTCCCACACGTGGTATTTAAATCATAGTATCATAAATTTGGTCCTTGGAGCCATAAATAGCATAGCTTTTCCAAAATTGGGCTTTTTACAAAATTAAACCTTAGTCCAATGATTTCTTTAAAGTACCTCATAAAAAATAAACCTTGCCCAACACATATGTACAATGGGTCAAATTATACAAAATCAAATATTTAGCACACATGTGCTCGGCTACATAATCTCATCCAATGTCCACCTTGGTTGTTTCGAACTCATGATCTATACTCAACATAGTCCACAATGTTAGATCACAGTTACTTTTGGAATCACTCACTAAAATAATTCTGACAAATGGAAATCGTTCACTACCATGCTTCCCACATAAACCATGCATGACACATAATTAATCGGATTCTCTCACAATGTGCTCATACGCATCACACGTGTCATAGAGTTGATCAGATTCACTCACCAATCAAACTCCCACATGTTTACATGTGTCACACATGTCTTAGAGTTGATCGGATTCACTCACAATCAAACTTCCACATTGGATTCACTCACAATGTCTTCATACACGTCACATTGAAATGGATCTAGACCAAAGATCAAGAAATCAGCACATAAAGTCCACATCTAGCATCCATTTAAATACATATGAGAAATCCATATGATTATGATAAAAATAGAAGAATCCATATGCACATGTAGCAAGAAGGTATGTGTATAAGGCCTAAGTGATTTAACCTCTCACCCATGAGGATGGCTATCAAGCTTGCCCCATGAGCCGTAGACCATGAAAGGCCATCTCCATGAAAGGATCCAAGAGTACATGTAAGTGTCCAAGCTATGAATGACTTTAAAAAATCCCTACAATGAACCCAAGGCTCTATTTATAGTAGCCTTGCCCATAGCCCATTATTTACATATTTTGGGCCTTAGCTTATGCTTCATTTACAAACCATCCCTTCCCAAAGATTTTGTCCTCAAAATTATACGAGATATCTACAATTCAACATAGCCTCAAATGAAATCAATGGGAAGTGGTGAAGGCCCAAAATATGCTCTCCAAACGTAAGGAAGTTCATGAATCTTTATCTCCAATGCATATGTGTGGGATTGTTATGGCAACCCTTGTTGTAGATGAAATTCTTTGAACTCCATGAAATAGGCTGAAAATGAAGCCTATTCTTCCATTGTGAGTACCAATGAAGCTTGTTGGAGTAGAGCATGGTTGTGCTAATCCTATTTGCCTTCATGACCCCTTGAGCCTTCTTCATGTTGGCCTTGCAAAGTTGGAAAAGTTGTCTCATCCTTTCCAACTCTTCCTTGGCCAAAGGATTCTCCATTTTTTCCTCATGAAAGGCAATAGATGGTACATGCACTTGATACCCATAAAGAGCCTTGAAAGGTGACATCTCGGTACTCCAGTGCTTGTTTGAATTGTGACAAAATTCAACAAGATACAACCACTCATCCCAAGATGTTTGCATATCATGACAATAGTGTCTCAAATACACTTCAAGCCATTTTTTGTGCATTCCGTTTTTCCATCCATTTGAGGGTGATAGATTGTAGATGGAGTGATTTAGGTTCCCACATTCTCATATAATGTCCTCCAAAAAGTACCCCCATGAACTTGGTGTCCCTATCACAAACTATGTTAAGTGGAAAACCATGTATCTTGAATACATGTTCCATGAATTGCTTAGCAATGTGAGAGGCCACATAAGTGATCTTTGAAGCAATGAAATGGGCTGATTTGGTGAGTCTATCCACCACCACAAATATTTGATCCCATCTATGCTTTGTCCTTGGTAGACTCGTAATAAAGTCCATAGAAATGTGAGTCATTTCCCATCCGGAATAGGCAAAGGATGAAGCAATCCACTTGGAAGTTGATGGCTATCCTTATTCTTTTAGCAAGACACACATTTAACACAAACTTCTTAACATCTCTCCACATGCCTTTCCAATAGAAGCTCTTGCTCACTTTGTCAAAAGTTTCAAGCACACCAAGATGGCCCAAAAGTGGTGAATAATGCATCTCATAAATCACCTAGGGAATGTAGGATGAGGTAGGAACCAAGTATACCTTATCCTTATGCCATATAACACCACTATAAAGCTTGTAATTAAAGCTTGTAATAAAGGAATTCTCCATCATCTCCTTGCTATAATTTCCTGTAAATATGGGCAACACCTTTATTGATAAGATATTCCTCTTGAATCCCTTTGATCCATTCACTATACACTTCCATAATTGAAGTCATAGTGCAAGCTCATATTCTTGACAATGCATCCGCAACTACATATTGTCTTTCCCAGGTGTGTAGAATATCTCAAAATCATATCTTTGAAGGGTAGCCAACCATCTCTTTTGTTTGGGAGAAAGATTGGGTTAGGAGAGGAAAAATTTCAGCACCCTATAATCACTTCTCACCTTGAAATGTGCACCATAAAGATAGTGATGCCATTTCTTGATTGCATGAAGTATGGCTAACATTTCTTGCTCATAAACATGCAACCCCATCTCCTTCTCGAAAAGCTTTCTACTCTCAAATGCAATGACACCATGCTCTTAATATAAAACTGCCCCAAGCCCTCTTCCACTTGCATCCACTCTCACATAAAATGTCTTTGAGAAATTGGGGCAAACAAAAATAGGAGCTGATGTGAGCAAGGTTTTGAGTTCATTGAAACTTTTGTTGGAAATAGCATCCCAAAAGAAAGCTTCCCTCTTGAGTAGATCGGTAAGAGGTGCTGCAATAGTTGCATAGTGCTCCATAAATCTTCTATAGAAAGAAGGCAATCCCAAAAATCCTCTCAATTGTGTTGTATTGATGGGGGTTGGCAATTCTTTAACACATGCTACTTTCTTTGGATCAACCCTAATGCCTTTCTCTCCCACCAAGTATCCAAGATACTCCACTTCATTGACCATGAATGCACATTTGCTCTCCTTTGCATCATAAAGCTTATGCTTCCTCATCATCTCAAACACTTGTTTCACATGAGACAAGTTCTCTTCCTTGATCTTGCTATAGATCAAGATATCATCAAAGAACACTAGCACAAACTTGAATAGAAAGAGAGCCAATATCCTATTCATCAAAGCTTCGAAAGTGGCCAGGGCATTTGTAAGGTGCCAAAGGGCATAACCATAAAGTGAAACAATCAACTTTCATTCCTAAATGTCGTCTTCTCCTCATCACCCTCCTTCATTCGCATTTGATGGTAACCCAATCTTAAATCAATCTTGGTGAAGAATTTTGCACCTTTTAGATCATCAAGAAGATCATCAATGCAGGGTATTAGGTACCTATTCTTGAAGATCATCAATGCGGGGTATTGGGTACCTATTCTTGATAGTAACTTTGTTCAAGTTATGGTAATCAATGCACATACGAAAGGACCCATCCTTCTTCTTCACCAATAGACTGGGTGATGCAAATGGAGATTGTGAGGGTTGGATAAGACCCATAGTAAGAAATTCTTGTACTTGCTTTTCCACTTCCTGTCTTTCTACCTTAGACAAATGGTAAGGAGGCTTGTTCCACAACCTTTGCATTTGGTTCAAGTATAATAGCATAGTGAATCTCCCTCTTGGGTGGCAAACTCTTTGGCACTTGAATAATGTCCTCATATTGTTTGAGAAGAGTCACCATATCTTTGTCCATTTGTTCTCTGTGCTGTCCAATACCATCCATTCCCTCTTGAACAACATGTAACACATAGATAGTGCCAAAAGTCTTGAGATCCTTCTTGAGACGCTTTGGAGTGATCAAAGAAAGCTCTTTTGATGCATTTCTAGCCAATATTACTTGTTTTCCATCATGTGAAAAGCTCACAACACCTTGTTAAAGGTTCACGTGGAAATCACCAAGAGAAGCTAACCAATCACATCAATGGGACACATGCCCACAAGACCACCAAATCACCTTTCCAAGTGTATGAAGAAGACAATGTCACTTGTGTAGAAGGGCAAACCAATGTAGCTTTCTCCAACTCTTCAATCTTTGGATCATCCATCCTTTGTGTCTTCTTAAAGGGTTGAAAAGTCTTCTTGACAAACCCATTGCCTTTCTTTGCATCATTTTGAACTCCACTCGGGCTGTCCACCTCCAAATAATGAGGGAAATCTAGGAGTAGAAGTGGGTGTTGTGGAAGGAAAACTTCTACCAACAATTGAAGAAGTATGATGGGCTGAGATTTTCTATACTTAGGCTCATAAAGCTCTGCTAGCCTCATAGCCTCCTTGATAATGCTAGGTCTTTATGCCGACACATCCGCCTTGATGTAGGAATCCAACCCAATAAACTTCTTCATCTTCATTTTCTCATTAAGCTCTTCCACATACACGGATAACTTCATAAAGCTTTTTATGTAGTCCCTTACTACGATGCCCTTTTGAGAAAGCTTATACCATTGCTCATGGTATCTATCAAGCACCAAAGGTGAGATAAAAGTCAAGTTCATCTCTCTTTTTAAATCATCCCATGAGTGTGGTACATTCCCATGCTTAACCACATGTCTCCACCATTGGTGATCATAATCTTCCAAATGTAAGGAGGCAAATTGCACTTTATCTTGCTCGCTCTTAGGGTAGAGCTAGAAATAAGTGTCTAGCTTGGTCATCCACTCCTCCAACTCATGATGCAAAGTGGAGCCATCACCCTTGAACTTAGAGAGGGACACCTTTGTCCTTGATATATTTGGAAGCATTGGAAGTAGGATTCTGATGACGTGGCTTTCCCTTTTGTGATTGCATATTAACCCAGATTTTGGCATGACCTTGGTGCATTTAGGAGCCAATCTCAATCTTTGTATGAATACCAATGTGCCAAATAATGCCAACAACTATGCAACCTTGCAAAATCCCATTTGTCAATTGCATTTGATTTGATGTAGCATTTTGATGGAGAGTTCTTGCTTGTCGATCTCCAGGCCAAGCCTTCTCACCCTCTTACCAAAGTTTGAAATCCGATGGCAAGAGTTAAGGCCATGTTTTGAACACCATGTACCTAATCCCCCTCCCTCCTTGTTGTCACTTTTCCAAAAGCACTCATGACAAGGAGAGTTCAAGCCATGCTCCCCCTTGGCATCTCCATCAATGCCAAGGGTACCCTCTCAACATGCTACATTTCTAATACTTGTTTGAATTGAACTTGTACAATTTGATTGAGAATCTAACTATGTAAAGAGAGTAAAGTGTTTGAACTTACAATTCCAAGTATGTAATCACGCTCATGTGCATTACAACTTTAGCATGTAATCATACTTGCATTATGCTCCTTGTATACTTTATTCATCAAAATCCTTTGCTCCAAGGCTTGCAATATTCAAAGAGCAACAAACAATGTCCTCACCATGGCATAACAAATGCAATAAGCATCAATGATTGCATACTCTTCTCTTCTTTCAATCCAATTGTTGGCTTCTTTGCATGTTGAGGATGAAATGATTGAGGAAATGTGTGGGAATGATAAAGAGCAAGTAGAGGTTCAAAGCAATGCAAGCTATATGCAAGGGAATGATGAAAATCCCAGATATGCAAGAATTTTACCCTAAACCTTGTTTTCTCTCAAAACCCTAATGCCCTTGGCCAAATTGATCAAGAAATGCATGATTGTATAGAGAAGATCAAGGGAAGAAGGATTGTGGATTGAAAATTCAAGAAATCCCACCACAAATCCTAATCTTGAAGGCAATTCTCAAAACCCTATTTCTCTCAAGAAATCCTAAAATTGTGATCATTAATGCAAATCAATGATATAAGAGGGTAGAGGAGAGAAAGGAGAAGAGAATGAACACCCTAGATCTCAAAATTTTCAATTGGAAACCCTAATTTTCAAGAAAACCCTAAATCATTCAAGAGAGCCAAGAAACCCTAAATCTTGGGTGGAATCAAGCATTAATGGTATGAGTGGGTAGAAGAGAGTGAGAAGAGCATGATTCTTCATCAACAAAGGATAACTTCCATTAAAAGCTTGGAAGTTATCCTTTGTTTTGAAGAAACACTTGCTCTATGCTTGAATTAGCTATGAAATTCCACCAATCTCCTCTCCAATTCTATGAGAAGTCGCCATAAAGAGGGCGGTCTGCAGGTATCGATTTCGCGTTTTTCTTCAAGCATGAGGTAGTCTCCATGTAACTAAAGAAATAGAGAATCAAAACCCTAATATTTGGTAAGCAAAGGAAGTATGTAAAGTAAGCTAAGGCCATGGAAATCTCAAGAAAAAGGAGGGAGCAGAAGGGAAAACTTGGAGATGCAAAGATTTGCCCCAATTTTTGTCCCCACAGCCTCAAAAAAATTTGATCCTTGTCCCAAATTTGGTCCAAAAATTGCCAAAATTGATGCAATTCTTACCCACATTCTCTAAAACCTTAAAAGATTGATAAAATGAAGGAAAATTTTGTAATTACATCATCTCTTCCATCAACATATAAAGATCCAAGAAAATGCAAAAAATAAGGCTTGTAGAAATCAAGAAAATAACCAAAATCTCATGTAGATACATACGCATTTTCTAGCAATTTCTTAAACACATGATAAATCCATGTGATTATGATGAAAATAGAAGAAATCCATATGCACATATAGCAAGAAGGTATGTGCATAAGGCCAAAGCGATTTAACCTCTCACCATGAGGATGGCTATCAAGCTTATCATGAGCCCTAGACTATAAAAGGCCATCTCCATGAAAGAAGCCAAGAGTACATATAAGTGTCCAAGATATGAATGACTAAAAAAATCCCTACAATGAACCCAAGGCCCTATTTATAGTAGCCTTGCCCATGGCCCATTATTTACATGTTTTGGACCTTAGCTTATGCTTCATTACACACACGTATTCATAGAGTTGATCAAACTCACGCCACACATCACATCTAGTTAGTGGTCGGATTCACTCACAACCAACTTGGGTCACCCTCTAAAGAATTAGATTCGCTCTTAATTCTTATACCACACTGGGTTACCCTCTCAAGAATTAATCAAGAGAGTTGATCAGATTCACTCACAATTAAACTCACACATTCCTTACATGCGTCACACATGTCACGGTTGGTCAGATTCACTCACAACCAATTTATTCTTTAATCACACGGGTCACCAAAGATAAATAGTTAATATTGTTATTCGTAACACATAGCCTATGATATTTTGTTGATTGGGATCCCACCTTTTGACAAGCATTTTCTACTCCCAACTTCCAAGACTTGAGACTTGGGAGTACTCATTGCTTAAAGTCTCAAGACTCAAACCTCGTTGAGCTTGTCTTTGTTAAACCTTGTAATTTGTTGCATATGTGAGGCTCTAGAGACCCATGCAAATGCATAATCTCCCCATGCAAGTTGTAAAAATACAACTGATGGAAAAAGTAAAGAACTAAGTACACAAAACTAAATCAGTGAGCCATAGTCTTAACTCCTCAGTGCTCATGGGTCATAACCTATGACACTTCATTCATCGGGATCGACCTTTAGTTAACTAGCATTTTCTACTTCCAATTTCCCTTGGGAGAACTCATTGCTCAAAGTCTCAAGACTCAAACCTTGTTGAGCTTGTATTTGTTAAACCTTGTAATTTCTCACATATGTGAGGCTCTCTGCACACACGCAAGCATTTTCTACTCCCAACTTCCAATACTTGAGACTCAGAAGTACTCATTGCCCACGTAAATTGTAAAATACGATCGATGGAAAAAATAAAGAATTAAGTACACAAAACCAAATCAATGAGCCATAGCCTTAATTTGTGAGTCCTCTTGGGTCATAGCTTGTGACATTTTGTGACCATGATGACTAGCATTTTCTACTCCCAAGACTTGAGACTCATGAGCTCTCATTGCTCAAAGTCTCAAGATTCAAACCTCGTTGAGCTTTTGTTTGTTAAACCTTGATCCCAACTTTTGACTAGCATTTTCTACTCCTAACTTCTAAGACTTTGAGACTAAAGAGTTGCTTAAAGCCTCAAGACTCAAACCTTGTTCCATATTTGAGGCTCTTTCCCTACACGTTGTAAATACCACCGATGGAAAAAGTAAAGAATTGAAGTGTATAAAACCAAATTAGTGTGACAAAGGTGTAGAGGTTTCATATGTTGTGCACATTTGATATGTCAATTCTTGTTTTGGTGGTATTTGAATCACAATGGGGGTGGCTATTCAAAATACCACCAGAGGAGGACAACCATTATCTACTCGTGGGGCAAAATATTGCCAAAGTGGAAACAACTCATTTGTTGAGGTTTTACACCTACATGGGTATTTCTCCGCTCTAGTTTCCATGTTGGAAAGGGGTTTGGTTGTCAGTATGGATGTCCCCCTGGTTACCACGGGGGTGCTGTATGTACAACCTGGTTTACCAAGGGGATGCATATATGCAACCTCTAGTTCACATGCTCCCCTTAGTTATTACCAGTATGGATCTTACCACTTATAGGAGCCCATATATGTTGATCTCCTCCTTGCCCCAATGTAGTATTGATGTTTATCTCTTCCTTGCCCTAGCACAAAGAGCACCCATGTACTCAGAACTTTTGTAGATGAAAGACTACTACTAGTGTCCCGTGAGCAAATTAAGTCTAAGCCATGCGACTTAACCCCCAGCGAAGAGGGCTCATTTTTTCTGAAACTTGCTCATTAAAGGACATCTTTTTGGAATGGTGAGAGAGAGATAAAATCCCGTATATTTTGTACATTAGCAATCCACTCCTAGTGTAGTATTGATGTTTATCACCTCCTTGCCCCACTACAGTATTAGTGTGAGCAAGGGAGATGGGCTGAGATTGCAAATGCATAATCTCCCTTTCTTGGCAAGAATGAATGAAGGTGAAGTCATCAAAATGGGATAAGTCTAGATTGAGGTCAAAGCTAGTCTACATAACCCCATGAAGATGAAGAAGAAGGTTAGCCAAGGAGGAGTACAAGAGCTTTTCAAGAAATTCCATTGCTAGAGGCTTATAGGTTTGCATTGATTTTTGTAAGCTATGCAAAGTTAAGGTCAAAGGAGGTTTTTTTTTTGGAAATTCTCATTAAAGTGAGAGAAGTATGTGTTCTCTTCTAATTTGACCAATTTTTTGGTGTAGTTCCATCCACCGCCAGTTTTGTAGTAAAGGAACATTGGATTAATTCACTTTTTGGAGTGATTGTTGTGAACTTAATTGATGGGGGATGCCATCTACTCAACCCCCAACCTGGTTGGGGATTCCCAACCAAGTGGCTGCCCGTGGGAACTAGCTAGTGTTGCATGTGTCTACACTAGGGTTCACAAAAAAACTACAACATTGCAACTATTGCACATCTCTATTTCCAAGGGGAAAGTTTTTGAAAACTATAAAATTTTAAACAAAACATGGATTTCAAGTGTTGTCGCAAAGTTCTTAGGTTTCCTACATATGATAGTGTTATATGGAAGTATTTAGGGTTGCTAAGGTATTTTAGTCAATATTTGTAATGGTTCGTTATTGGGTACTATATGATGTGTTAAAGGGCCAAGGCCCAAGCTATATCCTACTGGGATAAGTGAGTTTTATTGAAGGGTGAGTAATGAGAGTGTAAGTAGGTAAGTAGTGTGGCAAAGAGTATTATTGTTAAACATAATATCAATTAATAGGTAATTATATACCCAATTTACCAACTTTACTCCCCATGGGTAATGGGAGTGTAAGAAGATAAGTAGTGTGGCAAAGAGTATTATTATTAAACATAATATCAATTAATAGGTAATAATGTATGTTTAATCTCCCAATTGATATTATTAAACATAATATCAATTAATAGGTAATAATGTATGTTTAATCTCCCAATTTACCAACTTTACTCCCCTTGCATGCTCTTTCTCTCTCACATTGTGTGAGCGTGCGTGATCCCCATGACCTACCATGTGCATGTTTATGCTCTCTGCCCCACACGTGCTCTTTTTCTCTCACATTGTGTGACCTATGTGACTCCCATCGACCTACCATGCACATGTTTATGCTCCCCACCTACACGTGCAAGCTTAATTGCCTTGGGAGCTTCTAGAAGTTATTATAGCAAGTAGTGATTTGAATGTTCTTAGGGTGAGGTATACAAATGTTAATTTACTTTTGATGTTGTTGGGGTGAAGTGTGCAAATGTTGAGCTGCATTTGTTGTTGTCAAGTGCTACACTTTTCTTAGGTTTCTTTACCTAGAAGTGTTGGGGCTCTCTTATGCAATATATGGCTCACAAGAAAACTACCTTGGTAGTATTGCCCAACTTCACTAGGATTCTATATCCTTCCCTAAGGTCTCTCTCTCTCTCTCTCTCTCTCTCTCTCTCTCATAATAGAATATATATTACCAAAATTACCTTACAAATGGCCACATGGCTGCCAGGTGATGTACTAGCTTTCTCTCACTAATTACTCCGAACCACAGGTGTAGCTTGGAGTACCCTCATCCAATATATAGCTGTGTCATTCTCCACCAAATGAGGTGACCGCAAGAAAGAGACTTGCCACAATAGTAGTCCTTTTATACGACCTATGTGAGCTGTAATACCAACTTTTGCATCAAATATGAAGGCATTCCTAGTTAACCAGATATGTCACAAACCTATTATCCGACCCATTCGGAATCTTGCCAAAAATCCATCTTTAACCTTTATAGACCTATCTGTCAACAGAATCCATACGTGAGAAATGAAATCCCACACCTTCTTTGCCACCCGACATGAAATGAAAAGATGCGAGCATGTAGTACAAAACACACAATTACCAGAAGCAATCCGTCGCTTTTGCAAGTGGTCCCCCAATGGTAGGCCTCCAACTAGCATACGCAATAAGAACACCTTCCCTTGATATGGAATCTTAGACCACCAGCCCTGTAAGATTACTTCCTTCCACCAGGCCCTACTTCTCTTGACGTTTCATACCCTATTAGCCTTCTCAGTGATCCACCTTCCATCATCATATGGTACACTTGATTTGTTGTACGTTGGACAATGTCTTAAGGGTTTCGAAATGCCCAATCTAACCAAGGTTACTGATCCTCTAACTGAGAAATATCACCAAACGGTGTAAGTCGTCCTGCCCTCATCTTCTCCCATAACTGTACATATCCACAGGGAACCGAAAAATATTAACGTATTTTTCGAAAAGACATTTAGCGGCCTCTACATGGCAACAAAGCATCCATAATTCTCACTAGTCCCAATCGAGCCACTCTATTGAATATTGGCCAGTCAACAAATTTGTCAGGCCACTCCAGAAGTCGTGAAGTAGCCAACACCTCACCTACCATATAATTCAACTACAACCGCTGATCTGAAGGCTTCCATTTAGTGTGTGCCAACACCTCCTTCGATAAGATCATCAAATGAGAAAGAAGAGGTGAAGCCACCACTCGAACCTGTTGGGAACCTTTCACTACACGTTGCAACAAAGCATCCACAATTCTCACTAGTCCCAATCGAGCCATTCTATTGAATTTTGGCCGCTCAACAAGTTTGTTAGGCCACTCCAGAAGTCGTGAAGTAGCCAACACCTCACCTGCCATAGAATTCAATTGCAACCACTGATCTAAAGGCTTCCATTTAGTGTGTGCCGACACATCCTTCCATGAGATAATCAAATGAGAAAGGAGAGGTGAAGCCACCACTCGACCTATTGGGAACCATTCACTACATCCCACCATGTACAATCAATCTTGGTTTTACTATGCATAAGTGCGACCTCCTCTATGAGGGCCTTAGCCATTACTACCCATGGCTCTTGAGATACACACATACCTTGCAATAAAGGCCATCTCCTAGCGCCATATGTAATCTAACATTTGATAGGACCGCCCCTACACTCCTCTTCGGAGTAGTAACATATTCCCAAGAATTCCACGCTTGCCCTGGCTGATTTCCTACTCTTTGCCATAGTATAAATCGAATTGGATGTTGTATCTGATACAAAGCTTTGCCCATCCATGGCAATAAAGGCAAGAAAAAAGATATCATGCTAATTATAATAGATTGTGCCACTTTGAGCCGAACATGCATAGGCCAATCCTGAGATTTCAAATACACAAACTTATCATTTATCCTTGCAGAAATCCATGCCAACAAAGCCTGCGAATCAACATCAACTCCAATTGGATAACCTAAGTGGCGTGTAATACATCCCCTTTGTATGACCTACCCATTTCATCCCAAACCAAGCAAATCACTCTCAATACAGCTTATCAGAGCAGATTTCTTCATATTAATGTATAACCCTGAAGCAAGACCAAAAGTATCCCAAATAGCCATACCCTTCTGAACATGAAAGAATCATTGCCAATGCTTGCAGGGCTAGCCATCTGCTCTCTGCTTTTAGAAGAGTAAGCCCTACAACTTCACTGTCCTCCACTAGCTTATCCAATCCAGATAAGATTGGATGTGTAACAATTGCAAACAAGAGAGGGCTAAGTGGACATCCTTGCCTAACCAATCTTGTCAAATGAACGGGTTCAGTCATTCTACCATTAATCATAAGCCTAGCCACACTGCATGTTGGCTAATAGTATAAATCAAAGAAGACATGTGAGAGCCAAATCTCATAGCCTGCATAAGCTGTGAAAGAAAAGACCAACTAACGTGATCATAAGCCTTTTCAATCCAGTTGAATCATAACCACCTCTTGCCTTGAAGCCCTTGTATAATCAATTCTAATTTGTACATTCAGTATATTATACAAAATATTTCAACCTTTAATAAATCCACATTGCCTTGGATGAATCAAAGCAAGAAGAAATCTCTACATTATGTTGGCCAAGACCTTTGCAAATATCTTATACATGGCTCCCATCAATGTGATTAGTCTCCATTGACGTAGATTAACTGGGGATGGAACTTTGATCTCTCTCTCTCTCTCTCTCTCTCTCTCTCTCTCTCTCTCTCTCTAACCCTGAACTCCAAAATAAAGTGTGCGTGTGTGTGTGTGTGTGTGTGTGTGTATAGTATAGAAGAAGAGAAGAAAGTGGGAGCCACCCACCTACGTAGCTCCCAGATAACATATTATAGAATATATATGTATATATATAGTAGTAGGATAGTATAGAAGAGTAGTAGTATAGTATAGAAGAAGAGAAGCCACATAACTCTCTCTCTCTCTCTCTCTCTCTCTCTCACTGTCACTCACTCTCTCTTTAACTTTCTCTCTCTCTCTCTCAATCTCTCTTACTCTCTCTAACTCTCTCTAATTCTCTAGAATTGGAGAACTCTCTCTCTCTCTCTCTCTCATTCTATTTACCACTCTCTCTCTACCTCACTCTTGCTCACTCACTCTTTAACTCTCTCTCTCTCAACATTATAAAGAGTGGCAACCACATTAAATATTAAGAAAATAACCATGGAAAAGAAATGCAAGAAAACCATAACCATATCTAATATTTGCAAACCACAAAATTTGTTTTTGCTTCAAACCACAGTTTTCAAGCTTCAAAAATACAAGCTTTTAAGCTTTGAAGCTCAAAAAAGGCTTTAAAATCACCATAAAAGCCTTGTACATGGAGTTGGGTGTAAGATCTAAATGCTAAAAAATTTTGATAGCTCCCCAAGGGTTCCAAATAAATTATAGTATTTTATTAAAAAATAAATTTTTTGAGTAAAATTTTGAGCCTAAAATAATACTTTTTGGCTATTTTCAAGCCCAAAAAGGCTTTAAAATTACTTTAAAATCCCAAAACCTTACTAAAAACTTTCCTAAGGTTTATAAATTAGTTTGCCACAATTCTTTACCACTTGCAAGTGTTGAATCAAGTATCTTCAATTCAATCCAATAGATTTGGACCTTGCTTTTAATCAAGCTACTAACGATGACACCAACAATGCAGCCTACTAATGTTCGAGATGTTGGATTCTCCACTTCCACAACTGACCTTTGAAGATTGAATTCAAATCCTCAAATAATTACTTCAAGATGAATAACAAAAATACTTTATCCTCAAGTAACAACATCTTATTGGTAAATGAAGCTTCTACTCCTACTTCTAAATATGCACACATTGCCAAGATCATCAAGGCTACTTTTGATGCTCAAGAAACTAAAAAGGATAATAAGATTAGCCATCATACTTTTTCTTTTATCAAATTTGATGGCAAAAAGGATGCTCATTTTGTGCTTTCATGGTTAAGTCAATTGTCAAATGATAACTTCTTTGAACATACTTTTTTAGAACTAGATAAGATTAAATGTGCTACCAATCATTTAGTTGATCGTGCATCACTATGATGAAATGTTTTTTGCAATAGCCTTGACAAGCCTAGTACTTAGGAGAAATTCTAATGCAAGGTGAAGACTAGCTTTTGACCACCATCGTTTATCCTCAAAGCTCAACGAGACACTTTGTCTATGTTTGACCGTCAGACGATTTCTCAATATACCAAGAAGTTGTGGCAAACTCTTCTTCAACTTCGCATGCTTTTGGCTTCTTAAATTATTTTAAAAAGAGAGTTTAGTGCGAGCTTACTTAATCATGATACTAACATGCCCGCGTTGACAAGGCTCCCCACCAATGAATGGTCCACCAAATGTTGCCAATAGTGGGGATATAATTCACACTATAAGAAAGTAAAAAGATAACTATTATCAAGCAAAGTCTCCAAAAGCCAAAAAACATATATAACTCCTCTTGAATGAGCAAATGGCGAATCATTGGATTTTTAAATGTGTTATTATATCGTTCAATCCACCACTACAAAAAATATGTCACATGAACTTTCACTAGATCTAAGTGTGGCCCATCTAAAGACTACCACATTGCTTAGACAATACAACAGAGCACTAAGTAACCACCTAGACCAACTAACTATTTACCCGCAAAATCGTTATAGTGGCCATGGCCTCACAATTCAAAGTTTTACAGCTCCTCAAACCTTTATGCGGTCCTTGATGGAAGGTCACACCGCTTCTTTTCTCTATATTATCTTAAGGAAGAGTTTCACAAAGCTGCCACGTGGCAAGAATTTGGAGGTTCGGGAGAAGAGGAGGAGGTTTGGGTAGAATTTGAATTTGGAGTCTTAAAAGACGTGCAAAGCACGGGTTGCCCACTAATAAGGCAAAATTTTACCCTTTACAAGGAAAAGCGTAACGTTGAAAAGTTTCTCCGATGTGGTTGACATTCTAGCTTTCGAATGAAATATTTATACCACTAAGACAAAAGCAAATAAATAAACGTGGGTAACAATCATAACAAAAAAATTTGAGGCACAGGCCTTTGTGAACTGCAAGCCTGTCAAACGACAATGGACCAAGACACCACCACCACAATGCTTGAACGTGACGCTCAGAGGATGGATGGGAGCGCTGTCCAAAGAAGCCATTATACATTGTGTGTGGGGTGTGGACCCCGTGGTCAAATGACAGCGTTTGAAGTTTCAGAGTAGTGCTCTCTAGTGATATGGGATGCCAATACAACACTTCTCCAATCACGCTTGAGCAAAAAGCCCAATATTTATTTACTTATTGCGCCCAAATTAGCACTTCTTCAACTAGTAGGCCCTTCGTTACTTTTTGTAAGCTTTCGACTTTTATGTGGGGGGTCGAACCATTAAGGAAAATCTTATCACAAGAAATGTACACACTCGAACGCTATTAATGGAATCGCCTTGGAGCTTTCAGTGTGACCTTTTGAACTGTACTGCTCCATGGATCTTTTGCCCAGTGCCCACAATCCACATGCACACAGGGCCCCACAATCCACAGAGACTGCTGGCCCACTCGTAGTAGTGCCAATTTTGCAATTAAGGTACCTTGTTTAATATATTTTAAATACACAAATAATATCCTTTTGAACTAAATATATATTGAGATTTATTTTCTATAAAAAGTGAGTGCTATGCATAATTCAAAACTATGTTTCGTCCCGGTCTTTGGCTATAGACACCTATCCCGCCGTCAAACCCTCTCCAATGTCCATGCGAGGGTGCCCGCTACGTGCCTACAAGAACTTTCCCGACCAAAGTTGTCAATGCAAAGCGGAAAAGCCAAGTTGGATGCCATCGGCGCATCGCTCCAGTTTTAATGGCGAAAGAAATAGATGAGAAAAAAAAACACGAAAGTAAAAATTCAGCACGCACTTTCCGAAAAAAAAACAACGGAGCACATGCTTATGACAGCGGCGATTTAAGGATGAAGCCTATGTAGAGGGACAATAACACGTAGGACCTTGCACTTGCAAATTGAATCTACCCTCCTCCCGAGTCCTTAGACGAGACGATCAAAGGGAAGGGTGTGTGTATTGTGGTCTGAACATTTCACAAACTTCAAGTGACCATTGAGACGAGGTCAGAGTAATTTAATTGTTAGCTCTGCCATACCCCCCCTCCCCCTCTCCCCGGGCCCCCTCCCCTCCCCCTTTCCAAACACAAAAAGGCTCTCAATGTATAACATGCGCAAATCTTGCTGAGCAGAGCTCCAGCAAAAATCCCCTAGGTAGGATTTGTAAAGAAACTTGTTAGCGTTTCGTTTGACACTATCACCAAAGAATGCCACGACGACTGTGTAGTTTAATAATGGAGTATTATAATCTTTTCTAGATTGTATGACGAGAGAAGGGACTCAGTCTCCTGCCGTCAAATTCTTGTCAGAGGCCAGGCTGAGGACGGCACTGGCGAGGTTATTGATGGCGGTGATGAGACCTGCAATGCCCTCCCTGCTGATCTCTGTCTTGGTGTTCTCTAGCAGCAGCTTCTTCTCTTCTACGCCAAGCAGGTCCCTGTGACGCTGGTCCTTCCTCTCCTCGCAGGCCAGAAGCGTCTGAGTCAGCTCCGACGTGCTCCTCGCCACGGCAGGCCCTAAGCCATGCACACTACCCTTGCCCACCTTGCGCCTCTTGGCGGGTGAGGGTGGGATCTCGCTTCCTTCACTCTGTGAACTCTCTGATGGATCTGCAAAGTCGCAAGTCATCGACATTTGATTCTTGAACAAATTAGTGGGCAAAGAAATAAGGAAACCTCTAATTGTAATGACTTACTGCGTGAGAGCTACCTGAGTTTTTATGTGCAGAGATAAAAGCTGGGCAATACCTGACGACGGATGAAGGTGTGTCGGAGCGCTACTGTGAGCCGGTGTTTGCTGGGGTAAGGGGATGGGCTTGTCCGACAACAAGCTGGTCCCCTGCTGCGGTTGTTGGAGATGATGCTGCTGGAGAGGATGATGTTGCGGTTGCAGTTGTGGCTGCGGTAGTTGGGGCAATGGCGGCTGTTGTTGTTGTTGCTGCTGTTGATGGTTCGGGGGCCTGAGAGGGTAGCGCTTGTCGACCACCTCGTGGAGGGCTTCGTACACCTGAAAGAGAAGGTTGGAGGGCAGGCCCTTCTCCTTGCGCTCGTGTTTCTCCAACTGCCAGTAGGATTGCTGCTGCGGCTGCGGCTCTGCCGCCCCTCCTCCCGCACCCAGCCTCATCTCGTAGTCGCGCACCTTCTTGTAGTCGCGGAGGAGGTTGTCCCACTTGTCGTTGCACTGATTCTGGTTGCGGTGGCAGCCGTTGTGCCAGCAGTAATTCTCGATCCACTTCCACCGCAGCTCCGCCGTCCGGCTCTTCTCCTTGTCCCCGCCCTTGAGCCGCCGCTCGTCGTCCTTCTTCTTGGCCGCTATCAGCACCACTGTCTCGTGAAGCGTCCAGTTTCCCTTCCGGTACTCCCGACCCCCTATCTCTCCGCCTCCGACGCCCTCCACTGGGACCACCGCCAGCGCCGAACTGCTAGGCTCGGCCATGGCAAGTGCATTGCCTGCTCACTCAGCTCCTCTAATTCCCTTGCAATGACACTATGCTTCCCAGAAAAAATTATCACCTCACTCCCTTGTCATTGGCCTCCAGCTCTACTCAACGTGCGTACACTACCAAGAACACGGCATGGCTTTGGTCATGACGGACCTCCAAAACAGCTCCTTCACCCCCAAATTTCTAGTCTGCAGAACATCACTCAGTATGACGTACCTACCTCTTGCCACTCCTGTAGCCTGCAATCAACGAGGCACCTCACAGCTGAGGTCAATGACCAAGGTCGGCAACTGTCTCTAGTGTTGCAGCTAAGCTATTCCACGATGAGAAAGAGTTGAGTTAGGAAAGGTAGCTGCGCGAGAGGCCGAGGGGAAGTGGGCAGAGCTGGAGAAGGGACAGAAAGCTCAACACATGGTGATTAGCAGACGCAGACCCCCCCCCCCTGATTACTATGCCTCGGAACTGCCCCTCCCGTTAACATGGGTTAACATAACCGTCCCTCGCTCCCTCCCCTGAGCCCTCCTACAGCTACTAGGCGTAGCTACCGAGGCACTTCCTCCAGCTCCAGCTTCAACTCCAACTCCCATTTTTTAGTCTCGAGTCTCGGCACCTCACGTAGTTCATACGCCTTCCAACCCAACCCAACAAAACAACCCATGCGTCCCGTCCCCTCCCCTCCCCTCCCTCGGGCCTAGCCCTAATAAAGTTTGACCATGGTCAAAGACACCTACATGTACTCCGTACACATACACTCCTCCAAAAGATGAAAGGGTGGCTTTTACTTGGAACCTCTTACTTTTTTCTCATGTTCCTTTTTTTTCCCAAGGCCTCGAGTGCTCATAACTAAATAAGCTAGCAAGAGCACATCCTTTATTCAAATTATCTAGAATCTCGATTCATAGTGGCGAAAATTTCCTCCTATCAAAAGTGATTCTAGTCTACCTCCTTATCAAAAAGTGATGGAAAAGAAAGCATATATGTAAAAGCATTTTCATGAGGATCTCTAGCTAGTGCATATAGGGTTCCATTTGGTGTTTATCCCATTTGTAAACTTGCTTCAACTACTCGTGCATGCCAAATTAAAGGGAGATTTTGATCTAAGCTTTGGCACTTTCCTTCACAAATCTTGTGTTATGTCATTCACTCGGCCAAGCCCCAAGAAAAGAAGATTGCATGGAACATCTACTCCCTTGCCCTTAAGAAAAAACTATTCAAGCATCAATCATAAGCAATACAAGGGTGAATTTATTATAAGCAACATGCACCCCCCTCCATGATTGGCATAGATCTCAAAACATCAAAATAGCCTTATGTAGAGTTGAACCTGTTTAGTTTTGGATATACAAAGAAAGACTTGTTGAAATACCTTTTCTAAAACATGTGCATCATACCATGCAATCACAATAACTACCTTAACTACTTTGACTGAGGTGGCTTGTAGACTCTGAAATAGGCTTACTTTCAAGAAAATGTGTTGTGCACAACCATAATTAGACATGTTCACTCTTTTAAACATAAAAAAATAGGGAAGTCCCATGGTAGAAATGTAATATGCTTGTAAATGTTGCTTTATCTTTAAGTTCTCTAGGTGGAAATAGCCTAATTATTGCCCCACACCAAATATTGAGCACACTCTCACATGTGGTGAGGTAGCTTTACACATTAGTATTGAACCTATGAAGATTAAAGCAATGAATTATACACACAGTGCACATGATCGCACTCTTTTCCATAGCCCCATACTCACAAGTCTTGTCAATCATTAAAGTTTGATAAACACAATTGCTTTTTTAACTAAGTTGATATCCTTAAAATAATTTCTTAAATTCGTGATTCAAAAAAATGATGATCTTTTCAGTCATCACAAACTCAATTGAATAAGAGTATAAAATGAAGCTCTATGATTTTGTTTGTTATTTAAAACCTATGTAAAATTGCACAAGTTTTGTTAGATTTCAAGTATGTTTAAGCACTCTACAAGATGTTGAATCTTCACTTTGCAACTATAATGCACAAGTTATGTTAGATTTCAAGTATACTTGAGCACTCTACAAGATGTTGAATCTTCACTTGGCAAGTATAATGTGTTGAAGTTTATACTTTACATTACTTCAAATGAAAAGTGAAAGTGCATTCACATTGTTCTCGACCTTACATGCACGGTAATGCAAGTTGAGATTATGAGACCATGTTTTAACATCATATTGTATATATTAGCTTTGTTGATGTACTATGTCAAGCTTCTTTGTCCACATTATGTCATGTTACTGTCATAAAATCTTTTTTATTGTGCTTTTTTGTTTCACAAGTTCATATGAGTTTTGTCCATTACTTGTTTCATTTCCATCTCTTCAAACTTCATTGTCCATGTTTGACTTAACCTAGACCTTAAAGTAGTTGCTTATGCATAATGGAGTGTTCATGTATGTAGTGTAGCCTTTTTTAGGATTATCCTCTGTACTATACAGAACACATGTGCTAAAGTTGTAGCATATAAAGATAATGCTTTTGAACTTATAATTATTTTTTTCTATTGGACTTTATATTCTATTGAATGAATTGAAGCATCCTAGATGTTAAAGTTCATGGTGAATTAAAGACAAGCATCAGCATGGTGGATTAAGTCTAAGCATGCACATAACTA
Organism: Cibotium barometz; assembly: GCF_041138505.1. Taxonomy (NCBI): domain Eukaryota; kingdom Viridiplantae; phylum Streptophyta; class Polypodiopsida; order Cyatheales; family Cibotiaceae; genus Cibotium; species Cibotium barometz. The sequence continues at coordinate 18,297,696 of NC_141110.1, forward strand.
AGTGATTAGCAATAAGTAAAGTAATTAGAAAATGACTAGCATAATGATATAAAATACGAGAGCCTCATTATATAGGCTTCTTTGAGTACATCTAATTAGGTAACCCTAATCTTGCTTAAATCACAATGAGATGGTACCACATTCTCTCTCTCATTCTAGCCCGTAAAGTGAGTTGTCAACCGGTTATATTCCCTCACCCATGATCTCTCACCTACTTGATTCCCCACGAGTTGCTTCCACCTACTTGCATGAATCCTTTTGAGAGTTTACTGCTTGGTGATTACAAATTTGACCTTTGCACACATTTTTCCTAAGGTTTTGCTTCATACATTATCTCTCATCCCCATGTATTCATCAATTTTATCCAATAATCCCTCCCTCAAATTGATGACCCACAACCTTGGCAGTAGTCCATGGGAAGCTACATGGCTTACCCACTTTCAGCAGCAGCAGTGACAACACCTATGACCCCAACTTGAAACTCACTCCAGTTGCTTTGGTCGCAGACTCCTAAGATCTCACTCTAATTCTGGCCTATCGGTGTGTACAAAATGAGAGGATACAATTGGCATAAATGATTTACATATGAGTTAGGATCCATATGAGCATTTAAAGGCCCCAATCAGTGTCAACAAAATTGGTCTCATGAGAGGCCACAACATCAGTAGGTTCTTCTTCATCTTCGTCCTCCACCGAGTTTGCACATAGCCTCTTCTTGGTGTAACAATCTCTCTAGAAGTGTCCAAGCTTACCACAAAAGTGGCACTTACTCTCTCCTTTGTCTTTAAATGTTAGCTTCGATGTAGATCACTTGTTGAAATTCTTCTTTGTGAAGTAGGCCTCATCTTGAATATAGGCAAAGTGGTGTTGGTGGTGTTTTACCTTTTGATCTTCTTTTCCTCTTCCAAAAGAGCTGTAGTGATGTTGTCAGCTAGTTTTAGAGAAGGCAAGTTGGTGAGGGTAGTGACTATGTTGCTATAGTCCTCATGTGGGGAAAACTTTTTAACAATAATGCAATGCATACATTTTCTTCCATAGTTAAGTTAATCCCCCTAAGTTGTGTGGCTTCTCATCATATTTAAGTAAGAGGCAAGAGGCTCTCCCCTATTTAACTTAAGTTCAAAGAATTGAATTAGAAGGCTAATCTTGGTGCTCTTAGCTTGAGCACCAAACAATGTGGCCAACTCTTCCCAAGCTTCATTTGAAGTGTTTTTTCCATCTATGTGATGGATAAACTGATCACTTAAGCCTAATGCTATGATGGCAAGAGCCTTTTCATCCTTGTTAACCCACAATGCTTCTCCCTCCCTGGTGGTAGGCTTCTTCTCCTTCCCATTGGCAATGCTCTACAACCCCTTTCTCATTGATGTAAATTTGATCTTGGTCTACCATGTATGAAAGCTTGTCCCTTCAAATTTATCTATCTTGGTGGCCATTTGAGAAGGTCTTACCTTTTAGAGAGATAGTGTCTAGTCCCTTTATAAGAAAATAAATGATTAATGCAAATATTGATCCCAAATGGTTTAAGTAAAGCCCTCCCATAATTAGATATGCATGAGAATAAATGTGAAACAAGATCTGATGTGTGAAACAAGATCTGATTCCGATAGCTAACTCCGACAGCTGATTTCGACAACTGATTTCGAAGCTGATTCTAACAAAAATTGACTCAGACAATTCACTCTGATAAAGTCAGCTGACTCCGACAGCAGCTGACTTGGGCAGCTGACTCCGAGAAAGTAAACCCGACCACGAAATAAGTCATCGATTATTAGTAGCAGGTCGTCGACTATCAGCAGGTCGTCGACTATCAGCAGGTTGTCAACTGTGTCAGCATAGCAGATCATCGACTGTCAGTAGAGCAGCAGGTTGTCGACTGTCACGGGCATGTCATTGGGCTGATTTTGCATTCGGATTATAACTTGATGCTGATAAGCTTGATCTCTACCTGAAGTAACGCGCCGATCTAGAAGACAAGGTGGCACACGAAGCTGAGCTAATAATGAGCCAGGGTACTTTTTTCTTTCTTAGGAGGTTTTTTCCATCAAGCATGTATACACACTCTTATGAGTGAGTGTGTAAGTGACCTGATCATGTCACTTCACTTGTATTTCACTCATTCTCATTAATCTACTTTGAGTGTTGTGCTTCCTACATCTCTTCTAAATCTTTGTGTATGTTGAAACCTATATCTCCACTCTAACAACTAGCATCAAAGTAGGTTCTCTTAGCTCTCGCCTCTATCGTTTGCTCTCATCGTTTTCTCTTGTCACCTCCTCAAGCTACTTTTTTTATTATCTCACATTGAGCTATCCTCTTAGGTGGAGAAGGTATACCTTGTAACTTTGTAAACATGCTTTTTGTGACTTTCGAGCCATTTCAAATGTATTTTGGGGTCTATTAGCATGCTAAGGTTTTCAGAAACATCCCGAGGGAGTGTCAGTTAGAACTACCATTGTTTGATTTTAGGTTTTCAATAGTGTAATAGCATAAATTTGGTGTGCAGATATTAGGTCATCGCGCTGCCTCTCCACCGTCTCATCGAGATCGCATCTTCGAGCTCATCATCAATAGCTTCATCAACATCCTTCTCATTATCATCGACTTTTGCATCCTTGCTAGTAACATTTCTACACTCTACTATTTTTTACACTTTGCAGGTCTCTTCATCATCAATCATCTACTATGACTACCTACTATCTCGGTTGTATTTAGTGGACATTATGATAATCTTACAGGTTGTTGAGATATTTGCACTTTTTGTTAGAGATTTGATGGCTAAAATGGTAAGGTATTTGGGATGCTTTTCGCTAAGGATAAGCTTGATGGGACCAATTACCCGTTGAGATCCTATATGATACGTTATACACATTGGTTATCAAAGGTCTTTGGAATGTTGTTATTAGCATTAAGGCATGCCATGTCCTCACTAGTGTAGGATAGTTAGGTACTTTAGATGATGGTGAACTAGTTCAAATGTAAGTGTGGCATTCTTATCCACACCTCTCATAGTGGAACAAATGAGGTGGGATGGTAGGGATGTAAATTTACATGAAGCGCATCGTACAATACAAAAATATGGCTTGAAGAAGTGATATCTTGATGATAGTAACCCAAATAGGGAGAGGATAGCTATGGGGCTAGCAAAGCAACACCACCACCAACTATAACACCAAACTAAACCCTAGATACCAAAATACTATCAAGCCTATACAAATCGCAAAATTGATGTCCAAGCTCAATGGGATTGGAGACCCCATTGCGCACCTATAAGTGTTTGATCAGATGTGCAACACTTGGTTGGCATGATGACCTTGTATGTGTAAGTGCCTTTGGCCTTACATGGAGGGAAAGTTGAGTCGTTGGTTTTCATCTAATGAAACCAAAAGACAAGGCTGGCTTTAACACCTTGAAGACGAATTTCACAATTGGCTACTCTCGTCGATGTTAGGGAACCCGATGAAACCTAGTTGATCAACTTTACCATGTCAAATAGCAAGAGGAAGAATCAATTAAGAATACATCAATAGAGTAAGATACCTTCACTCTCAGTGCTCTGACAAATGATAAATTCTTTGACGAACAGTTAACTAGGAGATTCTTGGAAGAAATCCTTTATTCAACCTTCCATAATGCCTTATACTAAAAAAACTATAAAAACTTTGAGCTATGCTATAGAAGTGCCATAGACTTTGGCGATAACTTCATGGGAACTTCTTTAAGGAATCTCCGTGAAGGAACCCCTTTTCAAGCATCCTTTGGTAGATTACCTTCAAAGATCAGTGTGACAAAGGAAAAGAGCCACACGTCGCACACTAGCATAGCGGTCACACTCATGCAACAAATGATTGAGCAGTGGAAGGTTGGGGTAAGAAAGATAACATAGGTCAACCGCATCTATACCCCAAACTTGAGTTATTCTAGTGTTTAATATATCATGTCAAACCACATAAGCACGGAATGCCCCCAGCTCAGATCGAGATATGGAGGAATCTAGTGTCTATATTGTATGAGGATGGGAAACCATGATACTACCCATTGATATAAGAGTTAATCTCAGAGGTAACCACTAGTCACACTAACTCCACCCCCGCCCAACACACATGGCATTATCAGCTCCACCAGCAAGACCCATGCTTGCCACACACCTCACTTAGGGTAGTATGTGTGAGTTGTAAGAGTTCTAGAATTACCCTTGCTGCCTCCAATATGCCACAACAACCACCTATTCCCATAATGATCCCCATGAGCCTATTCACCTTGACATAAATGCCTAAGGGGAAGGAAGAGGGAATAGAGGGGATGCTAACTACCTAGAACCACTAGAGGCCCAAAGTCCCCCAGGTCAAATCTTAAGTCACGATATTCAAGATGGCAATAATGTCTATCATGTATATATAGCCGCAATGCAATCAAATAGGGGGAGGAACATCAATGCCTTAGGATCTCATATGCCAATATAGTGCTATCATCGACATAGGTGCTATCTATAACCTAATGTCCCACGCAGCTGGTATGCATTACGACAACCATTGTTAACACCTACAAAAGTAAGAGTTAAAGGAGCAAACACATTCAAAACCTCATGCATAGGATCATTCACTACCATGTTGTTTTACATTGAAAATAATCCCTTGGGGAAGGGAAGTTCTATGTTATGCCTACATGTATCATACATGAAGAAGTGCTTCTCAGATGAGGATGGATGGGGCACAATCGATGCCAAATAAACTGGGACTTGTGAATTTCACCTTGTAAATTGTCCTAATGACAATAAGGAGCCTATTTGTTATCAAACTTCAACAGGAGAAAACCATTCTCCTATCAAAGAAGTGCTCCAAACCCATTGCACATCCAAAAATACCCTAAACTCCAGCCAAGCCATGTAAAAAGAGGCCTATTCTATACTTAACCATAGGGATATGTCACCAAGCTCCATTAAAATCCTTGCCTCAATAGGATCAACCTAGCCCCTCGTCGACACAAGTGGCCTCTCTAAAAACTAACCCAATTAACACCAATGCTGCTACATTTCTAATTTTACAAAATCACAACCACCCAGCAACATAAATGTTTCCATGATAAGGGCGACAAATGGTGTGGGTACCAAAAGTAATGCTACTATGGGCACATATTGTTACTATAAGGGAGGGCAAAGGAAAATCTAGGTACCCAAAAGGAAGGGCTAGCATACGCCAATCAAAGCCATGCCACCGCGACTAGATCACATGGCAAACCGCCCAAACCCAACCCCAAACTAGAACTTGGTTCGTCAAGATGGTGGAAGCCCAAGGGTACTACACCAATAACTTTGGCTATCCAAAGTAGCATAGTTAAAACCAACCCGTCAAACAAGACAACCTTGACAAACAAAATGCACTACCCAAAGATGGTGGGTGTGCCTGACATGCTCCTAGTGGCCCAAGGGTATTATGAAGGTAATAGATCTATTTAGGTCCATAAGGTCACACCATTGATTTCCCCAACCTCTTTAGTCACAACAAAAATAAGCAAGGAGAGATAACAATGGCAACCCAAGGCTACCAACAACACGGAAACCCCACGTGCAACCCTAGCAAAGGGTAAGATAAAAATTGACCAATTCATGGAGCACCATGACCATCTCTAAACATACCTCCTTCCACCACCTCGAAATTAGTAGCCTATGATGAAGTTGAGGGCCTTGCACCACCAATTTCCCTACCACAACCGGCCTCCCTCTCAAGCCTTGCTAACTATGCCAAAAATAGGTACCTCATCCATGCCAAATGAAGAGGGATACCACTCAAAAAAACCCATGAAAAATGTCGAAGAATGTGGAAAAAGTGTCAAAGAAAGTAGTTGAGAAGGGGTAAAGAAGAAAGCAAAGACAGAAGAAAGAAGAAGGATGGAGACTAACGCACTCCATCATTTAAAAAAATCAAAAATAAAAAAATAGATGAATAAAGAAGAAGGATGGAGACTAATGCACTCCATCATTTAAAAAAATCAAAAATAAAAAAAATAGATGAATAAACCCTATACAAGATGTGCACGCATGTTCTCATCTGTGCACGTATGTTTCCATTTTTTATGCATGCACGTTTTCATGTTTCTATGCATGTACATTCACGTCTTAACATGCACGTTCAGAGTTATGAATGCACGTACACCATTCTACATATACACGCTCCCAAGAATAACTATGAATGTACATATCCACTGCATATGTATGTTCCCAGGCAAAAGCTATAAATATAGAAGGCCGTCCTCTAATTTTCTAATTCACTCCACTAGCCAAACTATTATCAAATTTATCCAAAATCCTCTCTGCCTCCTAATCTTCTTTTGCCTCCTCCACTATCCTCATGGCCAACTACAATAGGGGCCTCTGAGATCTCTTCAGATACTTTGCTCCTCACACCTACTAAGAACAGGAAGTCGAATAAGGTTGCCAAGCTCCTGGAATACCAGGTAGCTGTCATCGACATCTCCCTACCACTGGGAGAGTGAAGCTGCTCAAGTAGCCACTGGATTCATAGCCGCATGCAATCGAATAAGAAGGTGGAGCACAAGCTCACCTACCACACCCAAGAGTGTTCCCAGATTGCCACGAGACAGAAGTCATGGAGCACCTTCATAGACTTGGACTCAATGGGCTAGTAGCTCTTCCAGCAGCTTGGGGGCCTGACCTTAATACCTACTTTAGATTCATCTCCTCTTATGACACCCACCTCAGTAGTGGCACCAGTCCATGATGCTATAGGTGCTGACTTGACCCCTTGGCCCTCTAGTAGATATGGTCCATGAAGCCTTGCATTTGCCCTAAGTATAGAGCCTTACCAGAAGAGCCTTACCTACCAGAAGCTGAGCACAACATAAGGAAGTCACAGACATTATTAGGGGCCTAGTCTCAACAAAGATGGAATAAAATGGGAGGACAGCACTTGACCTGATCTACTTAACCGAGTTCGTGTCCTCACCATGTTATGACCAATCTCCATTGGGTGGACAAGTACAAAAGGAGGTGTAACCTCTCCCTCCTGGCTCACCTCAAGCAAGGTCTGCCCCAGTGAACTGGGCTGACCACTTCCATCATGACCTCCACAGTATCTACCTAGACATGATCGGCAAGTTTGGAGCAGCCCATGGTCCTCTTACACCAAGGTCTTCTACTACACCAAGGGATGGGAAAAGCTCCCTAAACCCTACAATTACCACAGTGTAGCCACTCAAGGAGCAAGCCTCCTTGGTAGTAGTAAACCCTAATAGCTCCTTACCCTTTCGACTCTCCTAGCCCCAAGAAGTAGAGGTTGGATCAAGAGACCACTGCCAGCACAGCGAGACCTTTTCCTTTTTGGAAACAAACCTAATGGATACCACCACACGGCTGATAGTAGAGCAGTAGAGTCATCATAGGCACAAGTGCCAGGACCTATAAGAGCCAACTAGTGCTAACTAGGACCTAGAAGAGCCAGCACAGTTCAGTGACCCCTCTCCCATAAATCCATCCTTATCACTAAGATGGTACAGGGAAGTGCCAGCATGCAGTTCACTTCGAGGGAATTAGATTGTCCAGTTCAAGAAGCCTAGAATATTACTAAAACCTAACAAGTGGATCCAGGTGAAAATCTCACCTCTGTTGAAAGCTTCTCCTAGGCCATACTAAACTCTCAGTGCCACCTTCCTTTTTTTTTTGTCGCCTTCTCTTCTATGATCCATAATATTTCTAGGCACGTGATCAATTTCATGGTGTGATAAAAGGAGTAGGTGGATGTAGCCTAATAAGCACTTCTCCTGGCACATGATGGCACATTGCTTCCATCATTGCCTAGCTGAAAACTCATAAAAACACTACCATCACTCTCAATGATAGGCTGCCAACAAGTGTAAGCCCTTGAAGTTGACTCATGAACCACTCATCTACCAACAACGAGAGTTGGAGGTACTACACACCGAAGTCGAGGTGGACCAAAGCAACCAAAGCATAAATACAAGAGGAATTTACCCTAGACTGCAGCACTCTAGAGAGCTAAGACCATGACATGCAACCGATAACAGCTCATGGATGAGGTCCACAACCAGATGTCTGAGCATCGCAAGGATTTTCAGAAAGCCATCGATGCAAAGAACTTGACCACCGTTTGCTCAACTCAAACAACACATTATGGAGCTAAAGGTTAGGCCCCAATAAGAGCATGTCACCTTTGAGAGGGATGTGGACAACCTGATGGATACAACTATCGACCTATTCCTAGACTCTCCATCCCTCCTCACAACAACCCTTTGGGCCTCCTAAAATTGTAGCATTAGACCCTTCAGCAGCTCAACCTCCAACACAACATCTTCATCAATGAGGAGATTCCCACCACCGCCTTTTTCACAATCCTCTCCAAAATCCCTTATGCCTCCTACACCATCCCCACCATGCTATTCTTCAAAAACAGCATCTCCCTTTACTAAGCCCTCCACCATCTTTCAATTCCCTTACCATGTCTTCTACCTCAACCTCTAGTCCTATTGCCAAGTCCTCACCTTCTCTGATGCCTAAATGAAGGGTGACTTCATCGACCTTTTTGTTCCCACCATTGAGTTATTATGCCCATACCTCGCTTCCATTGACATCATCAAAATAGGGCCACTAGATGCACACATGGCTGGCACATCATGGATGAGGCCTATCACCATCTCACTATAGAGGCTAGTAGTGCCTACACACCCATCAACATCCTTGTCCTATACCATAGACGTTGGAAACAAATGCAATTGATGTGCACTTACAACGCACCACCTCTTGAACACGATCATGTGGCCTACCCCCCAAGATATCTCTGTGAGGAGGAATAAAGGGAGGCCCTTAAATTTTATTAATCCATGAAGCCAACACTCGAGATCAAGGAAGAGGAAGAGGACACCACAAACACTTCCAAGGATAAAGATGATGATGATGTGTCTAGCAACAAAGACATGTCTGAAGAAGGTCCCCTAACAGGATTGGCTGGTGGTAGGTGGCCCTTCCTAAGGCCCCTCTTCAGCCACACATGCTTCAGGAACTTATGCCAAAAGGCAAGGACAAAGAACATGCCTTGACACCCCTTCCCCTAGAACAACCCTCTACATTAGCTCCCCCTCTCCTCGCCTCACCTCACCACCTACCTCTCCTCCTTAGATTTCTCCACCTACACCTGTAGCACCACTACTACTATCACCCCTCTCATTTCCCAAGCCACCCCCACCACCACTAACCTCTCCTAGGGACGTCCTCACCAAGGCCTCAACTAGAGAGTGCTCCCTTGTTAAGAAGGCTAGACTTCTTTGGATCCACCTTACGCGAGGATCTTTGGAAAGGAATATGTCAAAAAATACAGACGTGAGCAAAGTCATAATGGAACACCTAGAAACATAAGCTACCACGATCCTCTGAGCTTACTACCTTATTTTTGGGCAAACAAAGCTCTAGTGAAGGAATAGGAGCAAACATGATGCTGTGGGACCAAGAACCTCAAGGTTTGCTCCTAGAAGAAGTGGTCAAACCATGCCACATGTTTCAAATATTTTAGTGTATATCCTTAGAGCTAGGTTTATCCTAAGTTGACCATGACCAACAAGCAGCCCAACAACCACAATTACAGTAATCGAGACATGTCTCTTTTGTTGTATCATTAGGGATGAGTATTCCTCAATGCACCAAACAGTAATAAGCACACACACCACAAAGAAGAAGTCCCACTCTCCACAAGAGCTCATTATAGAAGTGCCTTTACCATGGAGCCAAGTTTCAATTCTTCTCCATTTGGACGAGGAATATGGAACCCACAGAAGGGTAAAGTGTCGGTGGGACTACCTCATCATAAAGGGATCCACAAAAGAATTCTCATATTGTGTCCTTAGTCCTAATGAGCCTACAACCTTAAAACTAGGCTAGTGGAGGACAAGTGCCATTGGAAACCACACAATCCAACCCCATAGGGCAAAAGATTTTATAACCCTAAATAGAGGGTTTCGTGCACAACCACCTCCTTACATTCCACCACCCATGTGAATACATGGAAGAAATGCTAATGATGGTGTTGTTTGCGAGACAAACATAGCACCTTAGAGTTGGGAAAAACCAAGCCAATCCATATCTCAAGGATAATGATCAAATTTGATGGAAGTGGAGATCCCATTCAATACCTAGAAAATTTTGATCAAATTTACGAGGCCATGGGATGGATTGGTGATCCCACCAAGATGTGTTTATTTGGACTTTGACCTGAAGGCAAAGTAGGCCAGTGGTTTAAATCTATAAATCCACTTTAAAAGCCCAGCTATGAGGTCTTTCATTGTGGGATTCTCACTCAGTGGTGCCAGATGGAGCCCCATTGCGCAGATCTATAACCTTAAGTAGGAGGAGGGAGAAACAATATGGGATTACATTTCTAGAACCAAGTATCTCCATATGAGATGCATCACTCATGAAGACTAGATGATTTATTGCTCATCAATCGATTTATGATTGGTTTTAAGAGCAAGAGGCTTCACAACCATCTTTATAGGTCTAGACACTATATCTTCAATGAGTGCTATATGGTAGGTGATTTGAAGATAAGGATGTAGAAGTCATCCACCACCCGAACTAAGAGATGAGGGACACTTCATCCAAAGCCTAATTTGGCCAAGGGTGCCGAGCCAGCACCAACTAGAGTCCTTATTAATGACATGCTCATAGATGAGTTGGTAGAGAATTTGCTAAACTATTTAGGCCAGTAGTATGGGGAAACCTTAATGCTAACCCCAGCCAACACCTCAAGCGAGAAACCCACACCTATTCCCACGAGAAGAGATATGGTTTGGTGCATAATTTTTCACCAGAATCATACAAGTACAGAGTGTTCAATGGTGAGGCCTAGAAAATAATAATTTTGTGCTCATCAATCACTAGTGTCACAAGATCCATGACACAGTTTAGTATTGGTTCCAGGGAAACCCAGTAGGTTGGACTCTAGCAACAACCACAGATGCTCCCTCTGACCAAGGTGGCTAACCATTAACCTACCCCACTAGTCACTCATCAGCACAAGCTCTAGTGCCTACCTATCAAAACCCCTTATCATGAGGTATCTATAAACCCCCTAAATTTCCATATCCACCTTTGACACTACCACCTCAACCAGTTCCTCCAAGAATCTTGTCAATGCACACCAGTATAATAGTATTCAATAAGACCCATATGAGCAACAGTATGATCCCTAGGGGTATCCTTTTTATTCAAAGTCATGGTGCAATAAGGAATGAGGGACCTCAGCAATATGGTACAAAGGCCACTAATACAATGCTTTTGATGCAAAGGCCCACACCATATTGCATAGTGCCCCTACAAAGAGCCTACACCAAATCCCCCCAAGTGCTCCAAGCACTCAGAATCCCTTGCCAAACGCCAACGTAATTCCTTGGGGCACATGCTATAAGTGTGGAGTTAACCATGCTTACAAGGATTATCCCAACAAAGTGATAATTTTTCCCATGATAGAAGCATCTCCTCCCACTTTGACGAGCCTCAACTTCTACATTGCCCACAACGATGTGACAAAAGAAGACCTAAAGAGAACGTAGACCCCCAAGTATACATATCTTTGTGCATACACCTGATCTCCATGATGTAGCCAAAATAAAAACATCTATGAAAGCTTCTTACCTTGAGCTAGAGTTCTCCCAAGAAGATCATCTAGTAGCTTGTTAACCAACTTGGTGGATACAAGGGTTAGAGAATTTTTAAATCTTGGGAGATGTGGACCTCATTAGGGCACCTATTCCTCACGCCTTTTATAATAATCATTGCCTATACGGTAAACAATTCCTAATCCCCATAACCATTGGTTGTTTTAAAGTAGAGTTTCTTATTAGATCTAAACATACACCGTGCAAGTTTTATGTGACTCCTCCTATAAGTACAACGATAGAGAGAATCATCTCCTCGAAAGGGGATGGACCACAACCATGGAGTGCATCATCAGTTTGGTGAAGAAGGACCACAACGCTCGATCTCTCCTACGGAATGGTTACTGTACCCTTGTGTGGTGGATAAGGACACCCGAAACCTATCAACATCCTGAGCCTCATCCTCCACTTACAAATCACCACCTCAGGCAACCTCTAATACTACACAACACTCTTGCCTCACTGCATCAACCACCCCCAAATGTTAACTTTAACAAACTCTAGGGGAGGCTGTTAGAAATTGGAGGCCACTTCTTGAGAGGTCACCCATCCTAGTAGTGTTCTCCATGATGTAGCTAAAATAAAAACGTTTACCTATGAAAGTTGCTTGCCTTGAGGTAAAGTTCTCCCAAGAATACCATCCAATAGCTTGTTGTCTAGCCTTGGTGGTGGATACTGGGGTTACCTAATTTTTTTAATCTTGGGAGACGTGGACCTCATTAGGGCACCCGCTCCTTACCTTTTATAATGACCAGACGGTAAACAGAGTTTCTTATTAGATCTAAACATACATTTTATGCGACTACCTGTAAGTAAAATGACAGAGAGAATTTTCCTCGAAAGGGGATGGATCACGACCATGGAGTGCATCATCAATTTGGTGATGAAGGACCACAACGCTCGATATCCCCTACAAAATGGTTACTATACCCTTGTGTGGTGGATAAGGACACTCGGAACCTATCAACAACCCAAGCCTCGTCCTCCACTTACAACTCACCACCTCAGGTAACCTCTAATACTGCACAACACTCTTGCCTCACTCCATCAACCACCCCCAACTGTTAACTTCAACAAACTCTAGGGGAGGTTGTTAGAAATTGGGGGCCACTTCTCGTCGAGAGGTCACCCATCCCAGTAGTGTTCACACCACCATGCGCTTAACCTCCAGTCCAAGCCACGAAAACTCAGAGAGGAGGGATGATAATGGCCCTATTCTTCTATTATTTATGTATGATGTCATTCTCCCTAGCACTATGCATGTGGTATGTAGAAGGCCAGGCCATGACCTTCCAACAGCCTCCCTCGATGTGATCAGGAGACGACGTAGGGTACCTAGAGGCTCAAAACGCCACTTGGCTCTCTGAGGTTTTCCTACTCTCACAGAGATGTCACCTAGCTATTATAGCATATGCCCGCCTGCTATACTAGTGGTTGAGTACCTGAGAGTACCCTAGCTAGCTGAGGCAATTTCGATGCCCCAAGACAGCCATCATTTGGCCCAAAGTTTAACCAAGAGTTGAGATGAGCCCAATGCAACAAAGTTCTACACAAACCCTAAGTCCCATTGCCCAAGGCATCTACAAAGGGAACCGGTCTATTTGGGTCCCAAGAACCTCACTATCTTCACAAGCCCTGGAGCAAAAACATCCAAGCAATGGCTTCAGTGCCTCAATGCTCGACGCTTCTTTGGATATTGAGAATTCTATGAAGGGAACCCCCATATATGGGTGCTCAAATATAAGAAACCTATGCCCTGGACTCCCACAAATGCACCCTTGATCAATAAATCCAAATGGGTGTGGAGACCTAAGGCCTTGCGTTTAAGTCAAGAGCTTACCTTAGCCTTGCCCGAAGCATATGTCATTGGGTCTTACCTTTGAGTCACAAACTATGTGAGTGTACTAGCTCATCCGTCATTGCGTCCTCACTCCATTGTCACACTAGAATGCTCCTTTGCTAGAGGGGTGAAGGGAGGGGTGAAGGGAAAGCTCTCTATACCTAGATGGAGGCAACAAGAGTTGTTCCATGCATGGTTCTCTCTCATAAAAGATGAGGAAAGAAGAACTGGAAAACCTACAATCAAACCTATTCAAACAAGCAACCATTCAAGCAAGCAAAAAGATGGAAGAATGGGAGCTCACATATAAACTATTGGGAATGATTCTATCTTACCATTGGGTTCTTCACGTGATGATGGACCGTACCACGGGCTAGGATTGGCCCACCATAGTTTGCCCATCCAAAGATGTACCTAGAGGGTTGCAATTGGTGAGATTAGTTGCAAGTCCATGTGTTTGTGTGTGCCATGGAGTTGCAAGAAAAGTGAAAAAAAAATTGTGATGCCCATAGTGAAATATGCATGGATAATGGGTGGAAGGTATGCCCATGTGTGTGCACTTCTCCAACACAAAGACTTCTCCAACTCAACTGCTTTCTTTGACTCTCTAATTTCTTTGATATTTACTTGGCATCCCTTTTCTAGAGAGTCAAGATTATTACATTGTTTGAGGCATAGCAGTGGTAGATGTTGCGCATGGATGTGCCCATAGCTGGGTGACCTTTGTGGCATGATGGTTTTAGCGTTGTTAATGAGAACTTGGAATACAGGTAGTGTGTATCAAATGCGTGGTGTGGTCAAAAGGTGCCTATTGATGTGAGGAAGGTCTAGGAGATGGGTTGTACCTTGGGCCAGGCTTACGCCCGCCATGGTCCCCCATCCCGAGATATATATGGATGACTGTCAGTGGTGAGGCTCAATGCAAGTTCATGAAAGAACAATGCCTAGGTGCATATTATATGTAAAGGCCATGCATATATTGTAGGTGGGGTATGCATGGGCATTCACAAAAGGTGGACCTGTGTAGAAGCTTCTTCCAGTGAAAACTCCATGGAACACTCTACTTTCTTCACAACACTTATTTATCTGCTTTCTTTGGATCTCACATGGTTTGAAAACTCCATGGAACACGCTACTTTCTTTGACACTCATTTATCTGCTTTCTTTGGATCTTACACATGGTTTGAGATAGGGAATTGGTTGTTGATGTGTAACAAGGCTGATCGATAAGGCAGGTGTGAATGAGCTTAGGTACATCTTCACAAAGTCCAACTGTGTCGTGCACGGATGGAAGGCTAGTAGCCCTTGTGAAGAGTGTTGTGCAAACATTGGAATTGAGATTCATGGATGGAAAAAGGACTAGCATTAGGCAAAATATGGACTCTCATTTTTGCCCCTTAAGGATTTCCACACCTCCTCTCTAGAAAAATGGGCTCATGGTGAAATTTTTGCAAATCAACTCAGAAGTGAGCGGAGTTTGGAAAGCTATCGAAGAGTAGATTCCAAAATTTCCATGATGGGCAATTTTCCCAAACTCCACTCACTTCTGAGTTGATTTGCAAAAAATTCACCCCATGAGCCCATTTTTCTAGAGAGAGGAGGTGTGGAAATCCTTAAGGGGCAAAAATGAGAGTCCATATTTCTCCTAATGACTGAGGAAGATCGAGACTCAATGAAGAAGATGAGATAAGACAATTGGATCAAAGACAAGCATGTAAAGTCTTGGCATGGGGCATGGATGTTGCATGCAAGAATGGGTGTACCAATGGGATCCAATGTCGGAAGGCACGATTGAGACCATTGGGTGTGATCCACGGAAGGCATGGGTGTATGGACTGATCTATGTGTCTCAGTGCCAGTAGAAAAAGGATGTGAGTGAAGAGGGTTGAATGCACACCGAAAATGTGTAAAGGTCTGGTTGTTGTAAGTGGAAATTGATTTGGGTTTGGTCTTAGCAAGATTTTGTTTTGGACTTACGGCGGGTTGTAGCTTGTTTAGCCATTAGACTATCCTACAAGAAGCAAACTCAGCTATACTAGCTCTAACCTCTGTTGGAAGCGCTCTACCCACTCAGTAAAAAGAGCCAAAATAAGCAATAAAAGGAGGGTGAGAAGTGTTTTACCTGTACTTATCAATTATTAGGAAGAATGTGGGTGTTAGCATTATATCATGTTGAAATCTTTGCTTCCAAGAATGCCAGTAGGCCGAATGAGTTGCTTCTTCTCGTCGATGGTTTCTTACGCGACGGTGTTACCTTGTTGCTGGAATTAGTGTTTCTTGTCATTGTGCTGGCTTTAGGGTTGTCATGCTCACATTGCAATCTTCTTATTGGGGGCTTGTAGCTTTGCTAGTGCTTTAAGGAAGCCGGTTTTGTTGGCACAAGTATCGTAGATTAAAACATTGTATAGCGTGGGGTAGGGCTCTACTCTATGTGGCTATCCATGTTCAATTAGCAGCAGTTAGGTATGTTTCTAAGAAAATGGAAAATCCAATCACCTAATTGCAAGCCCAAAAGCCACCGTCAAAACCAAGTATTTGTTGTCAATGGGGCTTAATCTTTGCTTGCTAAAAAAAACCCTTCTAGAGAAAGCATCAATCAATGCACATGCAACAGTAAGAACGAAAAAACTACATGGCCATGGGCATGCAAGCATGACCATCTCTATAGCTAAACTTGTTGCTATTTTCTTCTATGATGTCTGTTGTTGCAATGTTGTTGCAAACTAATGAGTCAAGCTTTGCAATGTCGTCGATGGTAAAGATTGGTTAAGGTCTTCAAGTGCTTTTAAAGAAGGCAATGATGGCCTCTGTGTGAGACTCATCCCCAAGCTTCCCAATCTTGGAAATCATTTTGTTCATTTCAGTTTGGTGACAGTAGCCTTTTTGACAAGCTCTCACCATAGTGGACACACAAGTAAGATGCCATGCTCTTATAGCCTAAGTGTGAGCTTATGGTACCTCCTTTGATACTTAAACACATTAATGCACCTCCTTTTCAACTTCTCTATGGCAAGCCTAAGTGGGAGCTTATGGCACCTCCTTTGATACTTAAACCCATTAATGTGCCTCCTTTTTAGCTTCTCTATGGGCAAGCCTAAGTGTGAGCTTATGGCACCTCCATTGATACTTAAACCCATTAATGCACCTCCTTTTTAGCTTCTATGTGGAAAGCCTAAGTGTGAGCTTATGGCACCTCCTTTGATACTTAAACCCATGAATGCACCTCATTTTTAGCTTCTCTATGGAAAGCCTAAGTGTGAGATTATGGCAGCTCCTTTGATTTTTTAACCATTAATGCACCTTAATGTATGGGCCATAGACACATAGAAGATGGCATGCCCTACCCCACATAGCAAGAAGGGACTCCATGCATGCCTACATTAAAGCATTATGGACTACACAACCCTTGCAAATAGTAGTGCCAAAAAGAGGAAAAAATTTGGAACATCTTCCCCAACTCCTTTTTTTGCAGGTCCACTAGCTCTACAAAGAGTGGGGGTTCTCTCTCTCTCTCTCTCTCTCTATATATATATATATATATATATATATATATATATATATATATATATATATATATACGTACGTACGTACGTACGTACATACATACATACATATATATATGGAACTAGGAATTCTCTCACTCACAGATCTCTCTCTCTATTTCTCAACCTCTCTCACCTCTCTCTATAGACATGAGGAGTAGATCCAATCTCGGGTGATGATCAACTATGCACCAGTGGTGCAGCAGCGATGGTGGGCGGCGATGTGAAAGGAATGTAAAGAGGCAAGAGCTCTAGCCGTGAAGGGACCAAGGTGTGCAAAGGTAGAGGCAAGTGGGGGTAGCTCTCCAGGCACTAGCAAGAGTGCAAGGCCAGTGTTGTACAAGTAGCTCAAGGTAGATGGAGGAGAAGGTGGTTCAAACACGCAGGCTACATGGGCATGCACTACGAAATAGGAGTACCTAGAATATCACTTTGATCTCCATTATCATCATCATGCAAAATATTCTCAGACCAATCTGGCATGTAGTCCCCATTATCATTCTCTTCGATGTTTGAGTAGGAGACCTACCATCAATAATATATCTACTATTGAAGGCATTTCTTTTGATAACATGAAGAAAACATATGAAAATGATTCTAATTTTTTTGATGCATACAACAAGATGAAAGATAATAATTAGTTACCTCATTCGAATTATTCATAAGATGATGGTTTTCTTTTCTTGCAAAAGATATTTTGCATTACTAAATCATTTAGGCAAGAATCTCATCAACCACCTTTCTTTGGTCATAAAGGAGCTTCATCTACTTTGCAAATAGTTACCATAGATTTTTTTTGGTCTATTATGCGTAAAGATGTTGCTAAGTTTGTTTCTGAATGTGTTATTTACCAAAAGATTAAGAATCACAAAGAAAAGCAATTTGGTTTGCTTATGCCTTTACCTATTCCTAATGAACTATGGGAACAGATAAGTATGGATTTTATTACTAGTTTTCTTTTGACTGCTGCTAACAAGAATGATATGATTTGGACTATAGTAGATAGAAGCAAACATGCTTACTTTATTGCTTGCAAAAAGACATTGACTACTTATCAAACTGCACATATTTTCATTAAACAAGTGTTTGGGCATCATGGTTTACCAAAGATTAGTACTTCTGATAGAGATAGAAAGTTTTATAGTGATTTCTAGACTAGTTTGTTTGATAATCTTGGAGAAAAACTTGATTTCTCTATTGCTTTTCATCTTGAATCTAATGGACAAACCGAAGTAACAAATATCACAATTCTTGATTTGCTTACTCATCTTAGCCTAAGCAGTGGGATAAGTACTTACATATTTTGTAATTTGCATATACTAACTGTCCTCATCCTGCTACTACTACTAAGAAAGCATTACATTTGAGATAGTCTATGGTAAGGCTTTGCCAACTCCTACAACTAGACTTTCACATTCTATAAAGACTGCAAATTCGTTTGTTAGAGACTTTGACCAAATTCATGAGTTAGTAAAATTGAATATTCAAAAAGCTCAAGAGAAATACTTGAAGTGCGTGAATCATAAACGTAAACATGTCATCTTCAATGAAGGCGATTATGTGCTTCTTTATATTGAGAAAAGAAGGCTTAAATCTATAAAGACCAATCCTGTAGAGTAAAGTTAGCTCCTAGATTTTATGAACTTTTCAAGATAACTGCAAAAATAAATGATAATGCATATAAGTTGGAGCTACCTTCTAATTGGTATATTCATAACTCTTTTTATAATAGTCTTTTAAGGCCTTTTAGAGCACCTCCACCTTCTCATCCTACATTAGAACAACCTCCTGAATTGGTAGATGAAGAAGAACATCTTGCACATGAGTCTATTATTGATCATGAGACCATCACTACATACACAGACAACACTTATATTAAGTATCTTGTTGTGACTTTCAAGAACCATCCTATTGAAGATGCCAAATCGATGCCATAAATTTTTTTTCGTTCTTACTAAAATCTCATCCGCTCTTACTATCCACACAATTTAGGTCAATTGCAACCCAAGCAAGAAAGAATGTTAGTCATAAACTCTATAGAAATGCCCATTATTTTATTTTACGATATTTTATTTGGATGTATCTTTTTATTTATATCATTTACCAGGGTTAATGTGTTTAACTAGCTGTGTGTGGCAACAATTGCTATGGTTGATGTAAATGAGAGAGTCTTGTTGCAAAATTACAACTTATTCCACATCTTGTTAGTGTACATTCATTATATTGCATTCCTTAACAGCAAGTATCCTTGTTGTTAAGGATACTTGTGAGAGGTTCATGAAGTTTGTATGTTTAGATAGTTTGCCAACAAGATAAGGGAATGGTTCGGAGAGTCTACTTTAAGTTGAGAGGAGCTTTTGAAGTATTTGATTATCAAGCGTTACAAATTCATGGTATTTGATGGTTATCTAGAGGAAAGGTAATAACTAGATTAGTAAAGATAATACCCGCGAGCTCTTCTTTCACATTAGAAACATAAGAATGTGACCTCGTATGCTCAAGGGGTGAATTTTCAAGTTCAAATTTTTAGCAGATACATTGAACGAAATTGATATGTTAAACTTGAAATTTCAAGATGAGCATGCAAACATAACAACCACTGGGAGAGATAAGACAGATGTGTGATGGGTAGATTTTTGGAAGATTATTTACGAGGGGGTACAAAACACCTTAAAGAATTCTTGAAAAAAACTCATGGTGGTGTCTCTAAGTGTGAGAATAAGTAGAGTGAAATGATTGAGCATATCCTAAAGTGTGACAGTATCTGTAAAATAGTACAAGACTAGGAGATATTGAAAGATGCATTCTTTAAGCAAAAGACTTTATTTGAGATTTATTGTTGGGATTCAACGTACGATCTATTGATTGCCATTTGTTCAACGCAAGAAAGCTCTCCTCACCTAAAAACTATCCCAGCAAAAAAGTAGATCAAGAAAATTTCTCAAGAGAATTTTTGGGCTGGCATTGTGAAAGATTTGGAAATGGGTCATCCCCATTGCAAGTCTTGGCGGTAACAAAGGCGGCAAGCCTAAGCAGGCAAGCTCTCATAACACTGAGCTGAGCTTCGTGACCACAATCAACCTTATCCAACTAAGGGTCTCTTTGACACATGGGATATAAAGTGGCAATGAACTAGAGTGAAGACGGATGTTTCCACAACTATTCGAGCTTTGGCAATTGTTCTTGTATTACCTGAAACCTAGAATTAGACTCATAATAGCTCTTCTATTTGCTTGGACAAACTTATATTTATACCACTTTCTATTGAGAATGTAAACTAGGTTGGCGTATTTGAAACGTGGGTTAAGCGAGAATGAACATCGAGTATACGCTGCCTCTATTTTTTGAAACAAATTTCAATCTTATGTTTTGCACGGCAATATAACTCAAGTTTTGAATAATATATTTGTTATGTTTTAATACATCATTTAAGTAAAGTAAAACTAGAAGCTATTAAAGAAAAGGTGAGAAATAAAGTCAATTTCATAAGGTTAGTTTTACCCATCAAATTAGAAGTATGGGTAACCCCTCAAAACCAAGGGCTGCCTTGTGAAGCCCTCTAGTTGAAGTATACATCTGGATACCATCTTTACAGTCTACTCGCAATCGGTTTAGATCTGAATCTGTTTCAGAATATGATGTCTGACAGGTGCAGAGACACATCGTTGCTTTCCACTACACGCAATTGAAGTACTGCTATTTGGAACAAGGCACCTCCTCCTGATGCAAGGGTGCCTTCCTGCCCTACGAAAAAGGCTTTACAGCCAAAGATTTCAACCCTCAATTAGAATTATGTACATCAATCAGAGTCCTGCATAGCCCACATTCAAAACGAAAATTTCAGCAATCTGCATGCCTGCCTCTACCACTCTTCTCAAAGTTTCTTCCTTGTGTACAAAAAGCATGATAAGCCAACATCATCGCCCAAGCTACACGAGATCTAACTTGGGACTGACATGCAGAAACAGGACGCAAACACAGCTCACAACATGTGACAAGTTTCATTGAATCCCAATTGCAAATGACAATATGTGCACAAGACTTGGGCAAACACACTTCCTTCCAAGCACTAACATGACTTGCACGTAGAGGAAGGCACTTGTCTAGCCAACGAAGCTCGGCAGAATGTAGTAGTCACATACAATGCTGTGCTTAGGCTGCACGGTCAACAAGGCAGCTGAACAACAAAAAATTTAACCTGTACAGCCAAGAGGATCGCTTCTTTGCTTTCAGCAATTACAATTCCATCAAAACGTTATCCCCTAATGACTAGTAAGAGCAGGATGACAATGCCCCTGAGTGTGTACATGGGCTCTTTCTTCAACTTCAACCTGCTCTGCAGCCTTGACAGCAGAATTCAGCCTCCAATCTGCTTCACTTTCCAACAATCTTCCTGCTAAGCACCCAAGGATGAATGTAAAATAGAGCTTCCTCTTAAAAATCGTCATCACCATCCTTGAGCCCCCTCAGTGACAGAGGATCCTCCACACGCAGACATGGACTGAAATTCTGCATTTTCCAATTCTTCCCAAAAAGTTGGATGTACACCCAACACCTCACAACACTTTCAGTATCTTGTTACCTCAATTTTTATGCATTAGAGCCTGGGAAAATCAGATCTATAGGAACCGAAGCAGGATCAAGCTCCCAGCACCCTTTTTGAATACCTGGTGCTTCATTTCCCTGCAGCTTATACGCAGGAACCTGATATGAAAATCTGCAAAGCTCAGCAGCAGGTATTGCTAAGCGTGCTTCTGTGCACTTAAAGAGAGCCTTATATTCACTCAGCTTGTCCAGGCGTGCAACAGATACCCCTGTTTGCTCACTGAAGTCAGTTAGCACCTCTACCATGTCATACTTCCATGATAAACCCCTTTTCTTGAAGCCAACACCAGGCTCCCAGTCACTATAGAGTGCCCATACCTCTCCTTTCCTTGGATAGATCTTGATTGTCCCCTTTGTTCCCTTTTCCCACTTCAAAATGTGTGAAAATATATCCACCGTGTCAAGTACCTGGGTGGAGGAATTCCTGAAGCAGTTACCACAAGTGGAGGAAAATCCCAGCTCCTTTAATGCTTGTTGCTCTTCAGTCATATTTCGTAACTCAAGCCAGCAGATGCTAACCCTAAAAGGAGTTTGCGACTGTACTTCTTTCACTCTAAAATAATACCTAGGTAAACCTTCAATGTCATCATAGCCTGCCCAGATTTGGCCTGCTGCAACATCCTTTTCCTCTCTATCCTTATCAAAATCATGAAAATCGGGATCTGGCACCGAATACTTCCCCGATTCCTCTGTAACTTCACCATATGTTTCATCTTCTAGCTCTTCTTCTTTAAAATCTTCTCCATATTCAGACTCTTCTTCTTTAGAACCTTTTCCACCTTCAGACTCTTGTTCAGGAACAGCATGATCCTGTCGAGATGTTTCACCTGCCTCGCATCCCTCTTGCTTAGCACTCTTTGCTGTGACTGGATTGCCACTGTTCTCATTCACCCTACCAGAAGGTTTTACACCTTGCAGGTTAAGGTTCAGTCGTATCCTAATCTTGAAAAAATCTGCAAGCTTCTGCTTCTCTTCCATATCTGCAGAGTCTCCATTTTGAGCATCTTTTCCCTTCACATTGGAAGCTTTCCCTGTTTCTTTGGAGGTTTCATCATCCTCTTTAGCTACCTGTGCCTGTGTCTCCTGAGGAGGATCTTCATCATCGTCACTGACATCCACTTTGTACGTCACATTTCTTCTAGGACGAGATGATCTTCGGGGAGCAGCTTTGGCATTAATTGCACGATTCAAAACCTGGTCATCTGAAAGATCATCCAAAGAATGACTTTCATCCTCGTTGTCATCATCACTGCTATCTGACAAATGCTTTTTTAGCCGCCGTTTTTTATCCTTGGCTGATGCCTTCTCTGCCTGTTCCTTCCTTTTCTTCATCAATTTTTCCATTGCTTCCTGAGCCCTTAGATCAGCTTTTGATTTCCTCTGTTGTTCCCTCTCCATCCTCCGCATCTCTTTTTCTGCTTCTTTTTCATTTCTCCTCTTCCTCTTAATCCCTTGAGTTGCCTCTTCTGCTTGCTGCTTCTCTTTGAGCATCTGATTCACATGCTCTGCTGTTGGGCCCCCACCTGGTACACCAATTTTACTTCCACCATCATGCATCGGGTCAATAGTATGAGAAGCCTGCACCTTAACTCCAGAAGTAAAATTGCTGGCAGCCGAGAAAGGTTGAAACGAGCCATGATTGAATCCTTGCTGCTGCTGAGTATAGTGTTGTTGCCAACCATATGCACTGTATGCTCCAATGTTTTGACCAGAGTAAAATTCCCTTGCAAGAAAAGGAACACGACATTGATGACAAAGAAGGTTTTGATTTTCATAAACTCTGTAATACTGGTATCTCGTGTGACAGGAGGGGCACACAGTTATGAAGGTGGATGGAGTAGCAGCTTGTCTGTTTGCGTATGGATGCCCATTCGTTTGTCTGCTTTGGTTCCTCTGTGTGGCACTACTCCCCCTAACCACAAGCTTTCTTCGTGAATCATGCAAGGAACGCTGCTGTTTGTCAGATAAGACCTGCAAAGCCTCTCCAATCAGCTTGAAGGCTGCTTCTGCACCAGCAAATTTGTTCTTGTCTGGATGGAGAAGCAGGGCAAGCTTTTTATACTGTTTCTTGATAAGAATGTCTTCTGCACGGGGATCAACCTGTAAAATCCCATACCAATCAGCCTCTATTCCATTGATCTTGGCTTGAGCCGCAATGTGGACATCTAGCACAGCAGACATCTGTGATATGTTCTCCAATGCAGGGAAGAGCTGCACAGCTTTCTGGAGGAATTTGAGGGCGCCATGATAATCCTGCAAAGTGAGCTTCTTCTCTGCAATCTCCTTGGCTCGAAGGGCTTCGTCCCTGTTACATTCCATCATGCTGCTCCTTTTCTCATTCTAGCCTGATAAGGTCATGGGCACATGGAAGGGCAACGCCAGTGTCCCTGGAAACACAACGCCCACGCACCAACAGATAACATGAAGAGAAAATTGTAAGGCATCACTGATTCTTCTTGGCTGATATATGGTAAAGAATCCGTCCACGATTATACGGCATGAGATAGTCCGCCATGGCTTCTTAACGGACCGACTTTTCTTAGATGATGCATGATTCTTTGGAGAAAGAAATCCTTCCAAGAACCCAACAAACCACACACCCATTTCAACAACAAACCAAAAAAAAAAAAACACGTTAGCCCTAATACACAAGATGCCAAAAATGAGCTCCCCCAACCCCTATCAGAAAAAAGTTTCTAGAGACGTAGCGATAAGCGAAAGGGATCCCATGAAACTAGATCCGCAACACAGAAAGAAGCGCAGACGATAAGCGAAGAAGACAGAAAATATATATATGTGTATATGTGTGTATATATATATATATATGGACTTACCCTTTGGTCTGGTGTAGTGTGGTGTGGTGTGGGCAGAGCAGCAACCCCGACGAGAATTTATGTAGAGGAGGAGGAGGAGGAGGGGGGAAGCAGGACAAAAAGACGGCAGCAGTGGTGTAAGCAGCGCACACCAAACCAAAATAAAATTGGGCCTGCATTTAGTTTTTCTAAGGCATGATGGCTTTCGGAACACACATATGAATACCCAAACCCTAACTCAGCCATCCTCACCTTAAGGGGGTCTGCCTAATTTTAGAGGTGTATTTAGTATTTTTGACTATTTTTAGGTGTCCCTCTTTACTTTCTAAAAATGGATACAATTTGCTAAATTTGGCTCCTAACTTTTTAAATGGCTCATGCTCTCTTGGAGTGAAGAACTCTTTATTTGGTTTTGAATGATGATGTTTTTTGTTCAATGATGTGGTTTTTGGCCTGCCTTCACTTTTCCAATCTTTGCCTACACCTCATGGAAGACCCATGGTATGTGTTTCGATCGCTCCTCTTGCACACCCATTGCATAAATGGTGGGATGTAGAATCAAACCTGTATGAG
Source organism: Cibotium barometz (assembly GCF_041138505.1). Taxonomy (NCBI): domain Eukaryota; kingdom Viridiplantae; phylum Streptophyta; class Polypodiopsida; order Cyatheales; family Cibotiaceae; genus Cibotium; species Cibotium barometz. The sequence continues at coordinate 18,322,748 of NC_141110.1, forward strand.
CATCTATGTACATACATCTGACCATGGTAGTTCAATCACTTTGAGCTTCATTTGATTTGCGACATATAGAGAGTAAACGAATGCTAGCACTTGTGAAAATGGCCTCATTTTACCTTAGACCCCTAGCTACATGGTGTCTACACGAATAGCATATAAAAAGTTAAACAATGTAAAAATCCTAAAATCAAATCTACTTACAAGTGTTGTTGTATATGAGCAAGCTCCCCTTGTTTTCTTCGAAAATGGTCATGCTCTTCGACATTAAAAATGGATCAAAATCATCTTATTTTCTAAAAATTCTTGCAATTATGAATATGTCTCCACATGCATAGATTTGACACCAACAAAGGCCTTGTCATCATACTTTCAATATCCGACCATCCCCAAGTTTAATCTCCTCTTATTCATACTTTGACTCTTCTCTCTTTCGAAGGACTATGGCAAAGTAGCCTTCTCTCGCTCGCAGGGCTACGGCATACTGTTCTTCCTTTTTTAAAAAAACTATGAAGTAGAATTCTCTTCCTCTGAAAGACCATAGCAAACTAGTCTTCTCTTTCAAGAGATTTGATAAGAATGAAGGGATACATACATCTCAAGGTCTAGAATCACCTTAAGGCTACTTGTTGCCTTCTTACAGTTTCCCTGTATATAGAGACCTTGACAAAACCAAAAAATTATTTCGGCCATAACTCTCTGATCAAAACTCAGAATATGGTCATATAACTAGTCAAAAGAACTGAAAATCATATAGTCTACAAGCCAACGTGGGTAGAAAAAACGTTTGTATATAGCAGCAAACGTGTCATCTTTAGAAACACGTTGCTTTTTCAGATTTTTAGTTGCATGGACTCTAAATATGTAAAAGTACTCTAAATATGACCTCCTATCACCTAAATTCAAAATTCTATTTTTGGAGATATTTATCTCTTAATAGATCTATTCTTGTCTTCTTATTTCTTTTTAGATTTCTAGAGCCAATATTTTTACTCTCACTTTCTTAATGTTTCTAGCCCTATAGTTTCTCTCTAAGTGCACTCTCTTTCTTCTTGAAATCTGTATTAAAAGAGAATCATTACATGCCTTGGGAGTGATCTTACATTCTCCCCCACTTAAAAGATTCGAGATGTCCTCATCTCGCGAGCTGGGGTAATCTCTAAGTAAATCCTCCTCTCTCTCCCAAAGTGGTGTCGCCACCACTAGGTAGAAACCTTCTTTTATCATGTGTTTAGCTCATTTTGTTGAGCTCCCAAAATGGCTTCGTTATTCTTAAGTTATTTGGCCTTATTATCCTTAGTTCATGAATCCATACACACTCTCATATGATATAAACCCCCTAATCCTACCTTACGAATTCCTTATTCCATTACCCCATGTAATATGATACTTCACAAATTGTCATGGAAAAACATAAGGGGATCAATCCTTTATACGATCTAACCTATGATAGCAAGATGCATAACCTTAGCATCATCTCCCAGAATACCTCTATTCATCATGTACATTACTTCACATGAATCTTGCACCAATCATCTTCTATTAACTTATAGAAACACTTGTTGAATTTGGCTATCTTTAACCCATCATATGTATAATCTATATTAAAATTTCTAACTTAATCTCTCGTTTATAAGCTTATCATAATCTCTATAATATTTCCTAACACATTCTTAATTAAACTTTTATTAAAGAATCAATGATCTCTAGCTTAATTCAAAACAATCACAACTTGGGCAACCACTTTCTAGTTTGGATATTCTAGGCTTCGCACTGGCTTCATTCTCACCTCTTGGATTAATATAGGCCCATCCTATTGGTTTTCCCCTTTCCATGAATTGGGAAGAGGAGGGTTCCTGGGGTCAGTTAGAGAAATCTTTCCTCATGTGGCCATGTTGTTTATACCTGAAGCATTTGTTCTCATGGAAAAGCTCGTTTGTGTTGTCTTTATTCTTGATATATAGTTGAGGGAGAGCTCTTCTTTCTAATCTTATTGTCTAAAAGATTGGTCTTTCTTCTGATTTGGCCAGCAATGATCTCGATAGGAAAGGGCAGTTTTCCCCTTGATGACCTTGTTGTTGGCATCTAAAACATCTTCTTCTTAAAAAGTCCCGATATGCGATGTTTACGAGTCGGAGATCTGCTCTCTAACCCTATTATCCCTATTTCTTGACCTTGATTTTGCTCTAGCTCACGATTTCTCTTAGCCAAGGGTGGGCTTGGCATTCCTCTTAAATTAGGAGACTTCTTCCTGATTAATATGGAAAGACTCGCGTCCTTTTGGATACTTTCCATATAAAAAACATTACCATAGTCTCTGGCCATAATTATGGCTTTTAAATGGAGGATGGTTTTGCATTCTAGACTAGGTTATTCAAACGCAGATTAAGCTTCCGAATGAATCGATAGAGAAGAGTTACCTCATCCATCTCTGGAGCAAATCGGATAAGTTTAGCAAAAGTTTGGTGGTATTCTTCTAGCGTCTTCCCTTCTTGGGTTAGCTCTAGAAAGTCTGGTGGTATTCTTCCAGAGTCTTCCCTTCTTGAGTTAGATCAAAAAATTCATTCATTTTATCCTCCCAAAATCCTGGAGGACAAAACCTTTCACGAAGGTGTACTTTCATAGCACCCCATGACAACTGATTTTAGTTCTAGTGGTTGGATTGACAATAGTTCTTCCAGCTAATCCGGCCATTTCTCATGATTTTAAAACGAGCAAGGGCAAACTTGCTTCTTTCATTGTATCCCTACATCGAAATACTCATTCCTGGACTCTATCCAAGCCGCTACTTCTTCTCCCAAATTCTTTCCTTCACCTATAAATAGTTCCAGTTGGGCTCCGTGACTTCTTTAATGCCATTATCCAAGCTTTCTTGGCAAGACACTTTCTCTTGCCTAAAAAATATCCAAGAAGTCTCTCAGACTCAAACTCTCTTTCTTAAGAAAAGGTGTTTACTTAGCTGGTCTATATAAATTTCATGATATTTCCTTTGTGATATAATAAGTACAACACTTAACATGGTTAACTACTGGGACACTCTCCATCCACTGATAAGTCTACTCATTTAAATCGAAGACTCCATAAAATCTGACCTCATATATTATAGGAAGAGTAAAACTCTCTTTAGATTGCTCTAATATATATACTGAAGCAATAATTATTCATTTATCATTAACGATAACTATTGACTAACTTTACTTATATCCTTGGTCATGTGCATGTTAATCTAGAATTTCTATCATGAAAGGGTAAACTTTCACGTCTCCCTTGGTAATACTCAAGATTTTTGTTTAACTATTTATTTATTTATTTTTGGTCATTGAGCCACCTTCCTTTCAAGAAACAACCTTCTTAGAACTTTGACCCTCAAGAATAAGAGGGTCAAAGTTCTAAGAAAGTTGTTTCTTGAAAGGAATCCTCCCAAATTCTTGGAGGACAAAACCTTTCACGAAGGTGTACTTTCATGGCACCCCATGACAACTGATTTTGGTTCCAGTGGTTGGATTGACAATAGTTCTTCTAGCTAATCCGGCCATTTCTCATGATTTTAAAACGAGCAAGGGTAAACTTGCTTCTTTCATTGTATCTAGCTACATCGAAATACTCGTTCATGGACTCTATCCAAGCCTCTACTTCTTCTCCCAAATTCTTTCCTTCACCTGTAAATAGTTCCAGTTGGGCTCCATGAAGGACTTCTTTAATGTCATTATCCAAGCTTTCTTGGAGAGACACTTTCTTTTGCCTAAAAAATATCCAAGAAGTCTCTCAGACTTAAACTCTCTTTCTTAAGAAAAGGTGTTTACTTAGCTGGTCCATATAAATTTCATGATATTTCCTATGTGATATAATAATAAGTACAACACTTACCATGGTTAATTGTTGGGACACTCTCCATCCACTGATAAGTCTATTCATTTAAATCGAAGACTCCATAAAATCTGACCTCATATATTATAGGAAGAGTAATACTCTCTTTAGATTGCTCTAATATGCTGAGGCAATAATTATTCATTTTATCATTAACGATAATTGTTGACTAACTTTACTTATATCCTGGGTCATGTGCATGTTAATCTAGAATTTCCATCATGAAAGGGTAAACTTTCAAGTCTCCCTTGGTAATACTCGAGATTTTCGTTCAACTATTTATTTATTTATTTTTGGTCACTGAGCCACCTTCCTTTCATGAACCAACCTTCTTAGAACTTTGACCCTCTTATTCTTGTCGGATAATAAAGATTTAAAAATAAAATCATACAAACTTAAAAAAAGACTAAGTGTCATCAAGAAAACAATTCAAAATTTAATCTTCCCTTTTCATCTACCATAAAACTATCATCCATGAAAAGTTCAAAACTATCAAATACTTATTCTAGCACCACATCTGAAGGCACTCATGATCAATACACCTGAGAGCTTCATTTTTCTAGGAATTACACATCCAAAGTTAGACCCACGTTTGTTCGAGATGGGGTAAGGAACCAGACGACCATCCTAGTGTAAAGCATCCAGTGTGATGGCATTAACACGTCAACTATTCAAAAACATTTATTGGTACCTTACATAGGTCTCTCCTTAATGGAGTTATAATCTTAATAATTTACAATATACAAATTAATGAGATATATCCTAAAAATTTCTATAAATAAAGTTTCGGTCTATCCTTCTAGTCATTCAAGCTCACTGATTTCTTAATTAGATCATCTTATGTTTTTCCTCAAAAGGTTTCCTCCCCAATCTTATTTCTCAAATTTATTGTACAAATATCTTGCGTGTGCACCCCCAAGATACAAGTGAAATTTCATAGGATGATTGTCTCAACATGTGAGGATATTCAAACCACTTCTATGGCCAGTAAAGATGATTGATTCATCCTCATATGATAAACAATCACTTGTTTTAATCCCTTCATAGTTAATCTTTAAATAACAAATCCTAGGAGCTAAGATCGGCTCTGATACCAATTGTAAGGTCCCCAACCTAGCTGGGTCAAGGGGATCCTTTTGATAGGTAGCTAAGTCCCCTTGTCTTCGATTTTGACGACACCTCGATCTCTTGGAAATACAAGGATACGAGCAAACGGAGGGACCTAACTCTATCTCACAGCAGGAGGGAAGCATAATTATTCTAATAAAAATCTATTCCTCCGATCAAACGGCACTCAATGTGCGTGATTGAGGATGAAACAAGTCCGCACTTGGTTCATGGAAGCCAAAGCCTTTTTTCTCTTTGCTTTATGAGGCATAGCCACTAGTTCGTTCTCCTAAAATGGAACTTGTTCAGGTGCTATTCTATTACAGATCGTAAATAATAATTATGTTGGAAAGTTACCCGACTCATCAGGTCCACTCATCCATAGGATGGCGCCATCGGAGTATCCATCGACCCACTTTCCACCCAGGTACCCAATCATTTTTGTTATCTAATTAGGTCCTACCACACTGTGAAACATATAAAAACACGTTCTTTAATTAAAGCCATTCCACAATGTTCCTTAAAACAGCCTTTGAGAACAATATTTACATCAAACAGTTCTTATAACAAAATATTCACAAAAGAGACCCTGAAACCGAGTCAATAAGCAAATCCAAGCTTCCATATCCATGTCCATAGACATATCCAAACCAATACCAATCCACCAATGATCTAGAATTCAGTCTTCCGGCCTAAACAAGTTCAAGTTGGGCATACCTCACCGACCATACTCCCTCGTCATCGACCAGTCGTCGACGAGGGCCAAGCTGGCCTATCGCCCCCTTAGGTGTCCTACCGTTTGTACTAAACCCTCCCGCTCGTCACAGAGGGGACGTCTACTCATGAGGTGGGCTAATTCACCACACTAGCTTGGGCCGTAGAACTAAGTAGCATCATAATCGCATGTCCACCCTCACGGGGTGGAAATCCAATTCCTAGTGGCATAGGAGGAGATTACCCTGGGCTGACTCCCGAGCTTGCTACTGCCTCCGCCTACGACTATGCAAGCCTAGAGCACAGTTAACAAGTAGGGGAGAATATGTACCTATAGATTAGTAATGAAACCAGCAAACATATCCATAGAAATCAAGAAAAAATCTTTTATTTTCAATACTTTATTATACTATTTCTATAGTAATTTTTATCTTAATTAAACTTTAACTAGTAAATCAATCAAATATATCACTATTGACAATTAATGGAGAAGCCGGGGCCCTACCTCAACCCCCAAAAATGATATATAATTAAAAAACTAAAAATATATACCTTATAGAAATTATGTAAAAATATGTCGTTTAGCGTTATCTTTGCTCGTTAACAAGAGTTTCAGAACTTGAAATATAAGGACGGAGAGTCTTCTAATACATTCTCGTAGAATTGGAAATATCCAACCATCCCCAAGTTTAATCTCCTCTTATTCGTACTCTGACTCTTCTCTCTTTCAAAGGACTATGGCAAAGTAGCCTCCTCTCGTCGCAGGGCTATGGCATACTAATCTTCCTTTAAAAAAAAACTATGGAGTAGAATTTTGTTCCTCTAAAAGACCATAGCAAACTAGCCTTCTCTTTCAAGAGATTTGATAAGAATGAAGGAATACATATATCTCAAGGTCTAGAATCACCTTGAGACTACTTGCTTTCTTCTTACAGTTTCCCTGTATAGAGACCCTGATAAAACCAAAAATTTATTTCAGCCATAACTCTCTAATAAAAACTCAGAATATAGTCATATAACCAGTCAAAAGAACCGGAAGGCATCTAGTCTACAAGCCAACGTGGGTAGAAAAAACATCTATATATAGCCGCAAACGCGTCATCTTTAGAAACACATTGCTTTTTCAAATTTTTAGTGTGCATGGCCTCTGAATATGTAAAAGTACTCTAAATATGACCTCTTATCATCTAAATTTAAAATTTTATTCTTGGAGGTATTTATCTCTTAATAGATCTATTATTGTTTTCTTATTTCTTTTTAGATTTTTGGAGCTAATATTTTTACTCTATCACTTTCTTAATGTTTCTAGCCCTATAGTCTGTCTCCAAGTGCACTCTCTTTCTTCTTGAAGTCTATATTAAAAGAGAATTATTACATGGCTTGGGAGGGATCTTATAGAACTCGAGTACTTCATGTCTCAACCCAATCTTTCACCCAAGCAAAAGAGGTGGTTGGTCACACCTCAAAATTATGATTTTGAGATATCTTACATGTCGGGTAAAGACAATATGGTGGCCAATGCTCTTTCACATATTTGGGCATGTACTCGCTCTTCCATTTTGAAGGTCTACAAAGATTGGATTATGGACATACAAGAGAAGTACTTGATTGATAAAGTGGCTGCCCAATGTTTCAAAAGTTTATAGCAAGGTGTACGTGATGAGTACCCTCATTATAAGGTACACAATGGGCTATTATGGTATCATGGAAAGGTGTACTTGGTTCCCAATTCCTTATACTAGATGAAAGTGTTTCAAGAGATGCATTCATCTCCACTTTTGAGGCATTTGGGTCTCTTTAAAACTTATGTGACAAAGTGAGGTAAAGTTTCTATTGGAGAGGATTGTGGAGGGATGTGGGTTATTATGTTTTCCAATGCCTACCTTGTCAACAAAACAAGGATTCCACTCATTAGCCAGGTGATTTACTTCAGCCCTTGCCTATTCCACAAGGCAAATGGACTCACGTAACTATGGACTTCATGGTTTGTCTCCTACTAAGCATGGATGGAATTCCATATATGTGGTGGTGGATAAGCTTACTAAAGCCACTTAATTTATTTAAAAGAAGACCCAATTTTCAGCTTCCTTCCCAAGTGGCCAATCAATTTATGGAACATGTGAGTGATAGAGATACAAATTTTATGGGGTCTTTTTAGAGAAGTTTGTTTAAGAGCATGAGCACTAAAAGCACTGCTACCACCCTCAAATCGATGGGCAAATGGAGAGGGTTAACAAAATTTATAAAATTTGATATTCTCATGTTTCTCATTATTAATGAATTCTCCTAGATGGAATTAGGATGCCTTTCTAAATGCAGGTGATCGTAGCTTACTTTGCACATACGTGGGTGATCCCATACATTCGTGAGAGTATGGGTTATAAGGTTCAAAGGAGGGCTTGCTTTTACCCATTGGACAACCAAATCCCATAATCCTTTTACCCAAGAAAAAGGCAAAACAAGTTGGGAAACCACTCTCAAAAACAAACAAAAAGCAAAAAATGGTTTTCCCTATTTCTTCAAGCCCATGGATGTCAACTCCTCATCCTACAACCTTCAATTCGACTATTTTAGGTCTCGAAGTGCAAACTTATCTCCCTCTCTCCATCAACGGCTCCCAGTGAAGTAGGGTGACACCTTTTCATAATTTTGACATGCGCAAAGAGTTGACAGTGCTGTTTTTTCCTTTTTGAAGCTTAAAGCTTTTAAGCTTATAAGCTTATAAAAAGCTTAGTTTAAGTAAGCTAAAAAGCTTATCATTAAAAAAAAATCCACCAGCAATTTCAATACCTATAATTTTTTTCTCTCCAGTAAATTTAAAAAATTTACAGAGCCATTTTTGGGGCTTAAAATCTATATTTTTACCCCAAATTGCCATTTTGAGCCCAAAAGTGTCCTAAATATTACCCAAAAATCCAAGAAATTCTATGGAATTTTTCTTAAAATTTTGCGAGAAATTGGGCAACCTTTCAATCACTTAACCAAGCCGAATCAAACCTCTTCACTTTAAATCAATAGATTCGGGTGCCGATTTCAATCAAGTCGCCAACAATAACACCAACACTGAATCTGCTAATGTTCAAGATGGTGGATTCTCCAATTTGCCACTTCCACAAACAAACTTTGAAGATAAAATTCTACTCCTTGAGCAATTTATCTAAGATGCGAAACAAAAATGCCTCATCCTGGCACTGCATTGTCGTCGGTAATGAAGTTTTTACTCCTGCTTCTAAAGATGCACGTATCCATCAAGGCTACTTTCAATGCTCAAACAACAAAAAAGGATAGTAAGATTAGCCATCATACTTTTTCTTTTATCAAATTTGATGGCAAAAAGGATGGCCTTGTGCATTCATCACATTAAGTCAAGTGGATGTAGTTTTCTAAAGAGATTTTTTCACAATGAGATAAGATTAAATGTGCTATCAACCATATGGTCGATTGTACATCATTATGGTGGAATGTACTCCATTATAACCATGACAAACCTACTACTTGGAATTCCAATGCAAAGTGAAGGCCAACTTATTACTACCACAGTTTGCACTCAAAGCTCATTGTGCATGGGACACTTTATGTCTATGTTTGACTGTGAGATGATACCCCAATACGCTCAAAATTTTTAGCAAACTCTACTTCAACTTTGCATGCTTGAAGAAGATGTATCTGAAGATTCTATTAAATGTCATTATGAATTTGGTCTTAAAGAAACTATTCAAGCAGAGGTAAACATGTTCAAGCCTACTTCACTTGATGTTGCTATTGATTTCACTCATGATGAAAAACAAAAAAGAGGTTTCCACAAGTCTCCTAGTCAATTCAATGCTTCTCTTTCAAATAATCAACAAACCTCGGGCTTCAACAATAGATTGGAAGCCTTTTTCTCATCATTATGATGCTCCTATTGGATCACATTCTTTAATCATTTTAATGCAAATAGGAAGCCTTGGGTAGCACCATACACTACTTCCAATCAAAATGTAAAGGCTGTTCATAATTAAAGCAATGTAATTCAACCTAAGTCTAACAACACTAATACTACTAAAAAGCTTCACCCTACATGCTACAAGTGCAATCAACTAGGTCTCTTTGTTGCTCGATGTTGGAAGACTTCTAAACAACCAGATGCTCAACTTCACAACATCGAGGAGGTGCCTAATGATGATGGTGACTATGCTTTAGATTTGTCCGAAGATATGTAACACAACGATCGTAATCTCAACCACAACTATTTGCCAGGTAATCCTATTTCAACTTGTTCATTAATTAAAATAAAGGATAAAATTAGTGGTCATGATATTGTAATATTGCATGATGATGAAAGCACCCACGATTTTATTTTTGAACGTACTATCAAGAAATTGCAATTAGAGACAAATCCATCTTTCTGGTAAGATCAAGTCTGCATTTTAAGGTACACATTATAATGGCACTGACATTAGACAATTAAAAATTGCCATTGGCCCTTATAAAGAGAAAATGAATTTCTTAAGTGTACCTTTACACACTAGTGACATCATCTTAAGCATGCCTTTCTATCATCAATTTAATCCTCGAAATGACTATGATGCACACACGATATGGATCACACATCATACCACTATTGGAGGGAACAATGACCTATTAAAAATTTTAAAAATAAGAATTAATACGACAGTATGAAATTTGTATATAACACAAGATTGGGTCAAATTTGCCCCCACATGTAATAAAGCAACAACTTTATTAGTTAGACCTAGGCAAATGGGATTTAGGACACATTTACATATGTGAGATTGAGGAAACATGGGCCTTGGGACTATACATGTATTCTTTGCATATTACACCTTTTTTGACCTTTGATTACCTTCATTGCCTTTTCATGACATTAATTTTGTTAACTCTCTTGGCTTACATTTCGCTTATGGAAGACTATTTCCATCTTCTTGGTGAGAGGCTCAACTACTTAGGTATCACGAACACAATGCTTTGATGCAAGCTTCCTTGGTGATTTATCCCATATCTCAGCTTCATTATAATTGGTATCAAAGATCTTTTCTTTGATCTTTGTATTTTGATTTGAGAGTGATTAGAGCACTTGATCATTTTCAAATTACGAAATTCTACATATTGTGAACAATCATTTCTTTGACTGTTCTTGATCTTTAATCTTTGATTAAAGATGATTAAAACTTAATCATTTGTAATTAAGTTTAACACAAATTTTTTTGAAGATTGAGTTATCAAGAAAGTGTGAAGATTACAATCATGTAGTAGATTTAAGTAGATCTATGCAAAGATTGCACTTCTATTAAAGATTTAATGCAGTTAATAGTTCTGTTGTTGTGATAAAGTTTACCATGCAAAGTGCAGTTTACACTAATCTATGTGGCTATGTAAAGTTTACAAAGACAAGAGTGCAAAAAACAAATCTTGGTGCAAACTCTAATAGAAAAAGCCTAAGCAGCATTTTTTAAGCTTTTTGGAGAAATATTACAAGAAGAAGACTATACAAGGTTTTGATGGAAATTTTAGTAAAGCAACAAAAAGTTCAAAAAGATTTTCTTAGTGTTTCTTGGAGCTATTTCTACAAATCTTTGAAGAGAAAAGTTAAGAAAACAGATACTGTGTAGTCTATAATAGTTTCAACAATGAAAAGCTTGATCAAATTAAAAATCTTTGCCTAGACAGAGTGGTGCAAATCTGAAGTGATCAATCTCTCATTCTTTTATCGTTCTTGTTCATTTCTTTGTAAGACAACTTCTTGTACACTAGTGGCATGACCCGTCTCCTACGGGCAAGAGTATTGGTGCATGCATAAAAACACAGACTTGTCCTCAGGGGGAGTAGAGATAGGCCTTGTATTTGATAGTGGCATGACCCATCTTCGAGACGGGTAGGAGCTACGCACCCCATTAAAGACAAATTTGCCAAGGAGGCATCTTTGCATAAAAAAAAGCCACAAACATCTATCACACATGGATACTCACATTGGAATTAGTGAATTGAATGAGCCATGTATGGAGCAACACACTTGCACATCGAGTGTAGTCTGAAGCTCAAAATGTCAAAATGTCAACTACTCATGTGCTTTACACAAAAATTTCAAAACTTTTGCATGTAAAGAGTGGCTTGACCAAGCCACAACAAGCAAAAGAAAAGATATAATCCTGTGCCTTCTTCACCAACCCCACCCGCCTCTTGTTGAATGTCACCTTGCTGTTGCTTGAATTTTCGATCCTCCGGATGTCAGTCTTATAAATGCCTCTCCCCATCTTGCTGTAATCAAAATACTAAAATCAAAATCTTAACCCAGCTAGATTCAAAGGTTAATCCTAACCATGCCTTCACGGCGATGCATGGGCAGCTATGCTGCCCATCATTCACTACGGCTCTCTCTCGCTCTCTCTCTCTCTCTCTCTCTCTCTCTCTCTCTCTCTCTCTCTCTCTCTCTCTCTCTCTCAGATATTTGGTCTCGGATCGCTGTTGTTCTCGCACATACGTGCCCAAGAGCATAGCATGTCCTGTACGTCACTTCCAAAAATGAATTTGTTACGGTGAAGATTCTGGCCGGGATTGAAACATGCAATGTTCTGGTTACGAGAGTGCCTACTATAACTGCTTAGAATAATACCAGCACGTACCATAGGGCCCTGGTTTGAGAAACCACGAAGCTGTAAAATAGGTTCTAAAGAGAAGCCACTAAAGCCACATCTCTTGTCACTCGCGTCCCATTTCGCCCAACAGTCGCGGCCTCCTGGCGCTCCAGCTCGCATCTCCCAACTCTCTCCAAGTACCGTAGGGCCTTGGTTTGAGAAGCCATCCCTTCGTCTTTGTGTGACAGCTAGCTCTAATTTTAGGTAGTCTCGATGATGGTGCGCACTGCGTACAGTTGGACCTGCCCCCTACGTCTCGTCTGATACAGGTATGCTATTGGTTTTCTTTGTTGAGACGGAGAGAGAGAGAGAGAGAGAGAGAGAGAGAGAGAGAGAGAGAGAGAGAGAGAGAGAGAGAGAGAGAGAGAGAGAGAGAGAGAGAGAGAGAGAGAGATTGCTGCTTTGATCTTACCGAGTAGAGATTTCTGCGTTGTTTTGGTTATACTGCTCACCTATAGCAACCGTCTTTAGGCCTTCTTCCGTTGGCCACTCAGCTAAGTTAGAAGTTCTAACAGCACATAACAACATGCTCACTGGCACCCTCCCCCTCGGACTCTCCAACTGCACGAACCTGGCGCAACTCTCTCTCTCAGCAACAATTTGATTATTGGAGAAATCCCCAAACCTGTAATTATTGCTATCGTGGCCTCGTCTATTACTATTGATCTTTCTAAAATAGCTTGTCTGGTCCTATACCTCTTGATTTTAAGGGCATGATCCACTTTTAGCAAGGCAACATTGCCTTCCCTGCGCATTCATTAGAGAAAACCATGGCCTGCACCTTTAGCATAGAAATCTATGATCTCTGTGCTCTCTGACAAATCTCTGGTTTCCATGGCTAAAGCGTCGCTCACTCCTTCTGAGAAGCCTTTCAAAAAATCCATGGTAGCCATGGCCATGGCTCAAGCCTCATTGACGCAACCCTGCATCAAACAGGCACGCGTGAACTGCCTTAATTATAAGGCGACCAGATGGTACCTGATATGGCGATGAAGTGGTACACTTTTGATGAGGTATGAGGCAATGCTATTTATAGCAAAGGGGTGCTGGTCAGTCACCATAAAGGTGTAGGCCAACAGCCAAGATAAAAATAAAAAATATAAAAATAAAATATAAAATAATCCAAAAAATCCCTTTTAAGGGCTAGAGAAGTGTTGTTTCTTCACTTTGGGGGGGGGGTGTCCACTAGAGAGGGAATGTCGATGGCAAGGGGCAGATGTTTAGGAAAGAGGCGAGGGGGTGGAGGGTGTGTTGCTAGGGTGGAGAGATGTAGAAGAGGCCGTGAAGGGGGGGAGTGGTGAAGATTTACCGAGCGAGAGGCAAGGGGAGGTCAAGGAGTTTTTGTTGTCGAGGTGCAAAAAGAAAGGGGGTGAGGTAATGGTCAGGGGATGGTGAGTAAGTTATGCGAGGAAGCCAATCGCGGCGGTGGTGTTTGGAAAGGTGTCGTGAGGGAGAGGTGGATTGGGTGATTTGAAGTCTGCCTAGTGGGGGGGAGGAGAGCCGCAAAAGGGGTGAGGGGTGAGAGGTAGGGGGTTTAGATGGGATGCAACGAGGATGTCCGCCAAGGGGTAATGGGTGAGGGGCTTTGAGGACGTCTAGAAGACCTTACCCGATAGGCCAAGCTCTCAGATATGATAAGAATCGGTGTGCAAGCTTCACAGCTTCTCTTCACACCTTCTTCTCCCTCTTCTCTTCACTCACTCATAAACCCTAATAAACAGCGCAAGGCTCTGATACCATGTTGAAAGAACGGTAGAGGGGGAGGAGACACACACACAGGAGCAAACCCTAATGTATATTGCAAACCCTAACCATAGAGGGAAGCCATCTCCACTCTCACATAAAGCATAATGCCCTAATCCATAATCCACACAACACACTATGAGTTGTGTCCACACACAATGACCAGCTGGACATGCGGTCATTTATGTCTCACACATGTTCCTACCTAATCTGCCAGCACATAGCATAGCTGGCTCACTCTGACATCGAGCTTGTATCTCAACAGAGATCACTGAATGTGATGCTAACCTTCTTTACTGAACTAGATGAAAGCGCAAACAAGGAGCTTTGCGATGCTCTTCTCCCACTAGTGCCGCAGTGCTAATCTGCCAGCACATAGCATAGCTGGCTCACTCCGACATCGAGCTTGTATCTCAACAGAGATCACTAAATGTGATGCTAACCTTCTTTACTGAACTAGATGAAAGCACAAACAAGGAGCTTTGCGATGCTCTTCTCCCACTAGTGCCGCAGTGCTGAAAGCTCAAACAAGGAGCTTTGTGATGCTCTACTACTTGCCCTTGTCTGCCACATGATCTACTTGATGTGCGTGGATATGCTGATGAAAGCAGTGATAGTTTGTCATCAATAGACTTGCTTGCTCATCCAAGAGTTGTATATGCTGCTATATGGGCCTTCCAAAATTTTCTCATCCAAGAGTTGTATACGTTGTTGTACGGGCCTTCCAAACTTTGCTTTCCTTGCTCAAAAAATAGACAAGAAGAAACACTCAGCAAAAGGTGCCACCAATGTCAACAACAAGCTTTATCCATATGGTTTCCCATGAAGTCAAGCATTCGGTTCTGTGACTCAAATTCTTCATGTATGTCTATTGTTAACCTCTTTAGAAAGCTCACTTTGTCTTGTAGACCATCCATATCTCCGTCGTTATCCGACTCAAAAATCTCATGGTTAGAGTACAATGAAGATGCTGTGTATGCGCCCGCCCAAAGAGGAAAGATCTACTCGCAGTGATCTCTATGTGAGTTCATGGCGATGAGAGGGCCTTCCACCGAGTTCCTCTTTCTCCATAGATGTCACTCTTGGAGAGCGAGTCTTGGTGTGCTTAGAACTCTGATGCGTTAGTCTTGAGATGGAGAGAGAGTGGTGCTAGGTAGATAGATACGTGGTCACAATGCAAGAGAGTGGTGCTAGGTAGATAGATACGTGGTCACAATGCAAGAGAGTGGTGGCTCTTGAAGTCTGGCCTTCTTCTAAAGCACTTATCATCAAAGTTTTTGAAATGCTCTGTCACTAGAGAAACCCTAAACGAGTGAACAGAGGTTCCCATTTCGTCAATGAAATCATCACCACCTTACTAAGCAACTATAAGATCTTCCACCATAAGTCCTATGCTTATTACCCCTGGGTCAATGGGTAGGTGGAAAGCACAAAAAGGTGCTCTGTCACTTACTCCGCAAGATATGTATCAACATCCCAGTCATTGGTTAGAGGCCCTTCTCGGTACCTTATGGGCTTACAAAACCGTTTTCAAAGCCACTACATGCCATAGCCCCTTTCAATTGGTTCACGGCTTGGAGGCCATTCTACCCTTCGAATTCCTACAGGGTAGGAACCTTGCGCCAAAAGGACACCAACCACAGTGCATCAGTGCTCCGTGATGCACTCTGCCTGACCATTCTAGACAAAACTCGAGCACTGGCCACCAAGTTTGGGAGGTGGAACAAAATAGAAGGAAAGCATGGCATGACGGCCATCTCAAGAGGCTCAGTTTCAGGACGGTCAACTGGTCTTGGTGTACCAAGCCCGTTATTTAAAAAACGAGCAAAGATGCTTATCTTGACCATTTGGTCTTGGTGTACTTAGCCCGTTATTTGAAAAACGAGCGAAGAAGCTCGTCCCAGCTTAGGAAGGACCATACTTCATTCACCAAATTCTTCCACATGGAGCTGTGTAACTGTGCACCTTAGAAGGTCTACTTTTCTCCCTAGTCAACAGCTCTCCTGATCAAAGCTTATCGCCTTGCAATCCCCCTTGCAGGCTTTTCTTCCCCATAGTTCAATCCCTTTGGTTCGTCCATCCGTACGCCCATCTACCAACAACCACTCCTTTCACCCTCCGAAGATCATCCCGCTGCAATTTTGGTAGGTCCTCCGGATGGTCTGCTTCCACCATGTGGCGCCATCAACTAATAACCGAGTTCTACCACCTTCTCCTTGTCTCACCGTTTTGTTCTTCCACAAGACATCCCCTCCTTGCGTGGGGACATCCTTACCCCCCCACGGGACATCGTCACCACCACAACAGGACATCCTCACTGGTGAACATCCTCGCCATGGGACATCCTCACCATGGGACATCTTCGTTCACGGACATCCTTGCCTCACCTTTCGTGGTGGACATCCTCCTCACCGACTCCTCCCACAGACATCCTCGCCACTTCACCCCTCATAGAAATCCTTACCACCTCACCTTTCCTGGTGGACATCCTCCTCATCAACTCCCCCCATGGAAATCCTTTGCCACTTCAACCCTCACGAACATCCTTGCCACCTCACCTTTCTTGGTGGACATCCTCCTCACCGACTCCCCCCCTGTACATCCTTGCCACTTCAACCCTCACGCGGCAGACATCCTTGCCACCTCACCTTTCCTAGTGGACATCCTCCTCACCGACTCCCCCCATGGACATCCTTGCCACTTCACCCTCACGGATGTCCTCTTGGCGGACATACTCCTCCCTTCCCCTGTTGGCACTCTCTCCCTCTTGGTGGACATCCTCATGGCCCTCACCCATGGCCTCACGGACGTCCTCACCCCCTCTTGTCGGACACACTCTTCCCTTCCCCTCTTGGTGCTCTTTCCCTCTTGGCAGACATCCTCACGGCCCTAACCCATCAACCCTTGCGGACATCCTTTTTCCTAGACAACATCCTTGAGCGGATTGCAGGTGATACAGGTAAAAACAAAGCAATTTAGAGCAACTCAAAGCAAAGCAAAATTCTGGTTTTTGGAAGCTTTCCATTAAAGCTTGAAAGCATTGATGTATGGTGGAAATACATGTAAATCTCGCAAAACAAACATGTATCTGACAATGAGAGATGTATTGGCAACTCCTATGCAAGCCCTACTGTGATTTTGGAGCAAGTTACATGCATTTGAATGAGTGAAATTACTGGTTTTTTGAGCTCTCACAAAATAGAGAAAAGGAGGTGAAGATTTGATGCATTTGGAGCATATTTTTGGTAAAAATCAAAGCATTGATGGGTCACACACTTGCCTAGGTGTGTTGGGCACTTAGTTCTATCATCAATTAATACTTCAAACACTCCCAAACCCTCCTACAGCAGGCGGCGCAGCCAGCACAGAGAAAACAGAGCAGAATTTGACATTTTTGAAGCGAGGAGATCCAATTCTCATTGGTTGCTTGATACATTTCACAATTGCTTTAGTAATTGATTGCTATACACTTTGGATAAGAGGGCTATGTGATTGGATTGATGAATTATGTCTAATTGAGCTGGGAATGAGCTGATTAAACAGGCTGTCCACTGGTTGCAGAGAAACAGAGCAATTTTAATTGAGCAATTAATCTTTGGTCTTATACAATTGGACAAATTCCTCTTACATGGAGTTGATGGACACTATTGCTAAGCTAATGAATGCCTGGTTGCTCAACTTGGACAAATATTGAAGAAATTAGAGCCAAATTACTACTGGTTTTTCTAGTTTTTCCCAAAACAGAGAAAGGGGTTTTCAAAAATTGATATGTACACATGTCAGATGGTGTTGATACTCTACATTGAGGTTGTTTAGGTATCAATGCAAGTTGCCCATACTTGATTGCACCACTACATTGTGATTTGGAGCCTTGGAAAGCGCATCAAAGCAGGGTATCTCAGCATGCGTGAGACAGTTCATCTTGGATGCATACAGGTTGATTTTCTACATCAAATTTGAAGATTTGTGGTTACTTTAGAGTATCTGAAACATTCATTGGAGTGTGGTTGAGCTGAGGAAGGCTCATTTATAGATTTAAAGTGTGCGGAAGGTGTATGCATTAAGCAAACATGTCGAATAACCCAGTACAGATTTAACCCAGTATAGATTGTTGGTGAAAAGCTGGATAGGAAGAACTTCCAGGCATGGAAGTGCAGGATAAAAAGTATTACAGGTGCTGAGCCAGAGCCTGAGCTACCCCGACAACCTACACAGCAGAAGCAGGTTATTGCTCATAAGCAATGGTCAGAAAGAGCATTCAAAGTGCTGCATTATTTGTCTATATGTATTTCTGATGCTATGCTCATACACATACAGGATGCTGAGAATCCCAAAGATGCATGGGATACTTTGGTCAAGATGTTTGATACAGATACGAGTGCTCGCAAGTCTCAGTTGCGACAGCAGATACACAACATGAAAAGGAATAAAAGGAGCATACATGATTATGTGCAAGAAATCAAGAAGTTTGCAGATGCATTGGCCACAATAAATGCCCCCATGCCTGATGATGATTTGGTGGATATTACCTTGCGTGGTCTTGGCAAGGAATATAAATCTTTTGATACATCTATCTCAGTGAGGAGTACAGGTTTACCGGACTTTGATGAGTTCGTATCCCTCTTGCTTGTTGAGGAAATTAAACTCAGTGATTCATTTTTGGATGCATCTACTAGCCATGATGATGGCAGAAATCGGGCTTTCTATTCGCAGAGAGGCTTTAGAGGCAGGGGGAGATTCACATCACGTGGACGTGGTGGTAATGGTCATGGATGGCAGGACAGGTCTCCAAAATAGAATTTTCAGCCTTCATATGGTGCTCGAGGTGGTCGTGGATATGCACCTCAGAGAGGTAGAGGTAACCCCCGTGGTAGAGGACGTTGGCAAGGCCAACAAACATCTATGCAAAATGTTGAATGCCATTATTGTGGGAAATATGGTCATATGGCGAGAGATTGTTTCCGCAAACAGAATGATTTGAGAGGGGGTAGAGCACAACGTGGTGGTCATTATGGTGGAAATTATGCACAACATGGTGGAAACTATGCATCAAGCAGTAATGATGGCACTGCAAATCATTTGTTTGCCATGAAACATGTTGTGGGTTCAATGATGACAAATGCTGAGAATCATGACACATGGTATATGGACTCTGGAGCATCAAACCATATGACATGTCATGGTGAATGGTTTGAGCATATAAAGCCTATGGATGTGAAAGGCTATGTGGAGACAGGTGATGATACCCAGCATGTCATTACACATGTTGAAAGTGTACCATTGGTTATGCACAATGGTCAAACAAAGTCTATGTTAGATGTATTGTACGTGCCTTCTATCACAAAGAGCTTGGCCTCAGCAGTTGGTCAAATGGTGGAACAGAGATTGCAGGTTCGTTTCAACGAGCATGGTTGCTTCGTTGAGGACTTCAAACATGGATGTAGAGTCATTGCAAAAGGAAAGAAAGAAGGCAGATTGTTTAAGCTGGATGCTGGAATTCCTGAGTTAAAATCAGCCATATTCTCTAAGAGCAGAAATGTGGTACAGGACATTGATATGTGGCATAAGAGGATTGGACATGTCAATATACAGAGATTAAAGAACATGCAAACAAGAGGCATTGTCAGTGGATTGCCTAGATTCAAATATGATGGAAATATGCATGTTTGTGAAGCCTGTCAGTTTGGAAAGCAGGCAAGGTTGAGGTTTCCTAGAGAAGGAAATATGAGTAGCAGGCCACTTAAGATCGTACATAGTGATGCATGGGGTCCTGCACAAAACCCATCTATCAAAGGCAGTTTATACTATGTGACATTCATAGATGATTTCAGCAGGATGACATGGATATACTTTCTAAGAGAGAAGAGTGAAGTGTTGGAAAAGTTCATGGATTTCAAAGCTTTTGCAAAAAAGCAATATGGCTGTTGGATTAAATGTTTGAGAACAAATGGAGGTGGTGAATACACCTCAAAGGCTTTTGAGCATTTCTTGAGGAAGCATGGAATAAGAAGACAGTTGACTTGCAGGTATACACCTCAGCAGAATGGTGTGGCTGAGAGAAAGAATAGAGTCATATGTGAAGTGGCAAGGACAATGCTTAATGAAAAGAGCATGCCAGATTACTATTGTGGGCAGAAGCATGTGCTACTGCAGTGTATATACTGAACAAAACACCTACAACAGCCATTCATGGAAGCACGCCAGAGATGCGGCTTACAGGTTATAGGCCAGATATTGGACACCTCAAAGTATTTGGATGCATAGCTTATGTACATGTGCCTGATGAAAGAAGAAGGAAGTTGGATCCTAAGGCAGAGAAATGTGTATTTGTTGGATATGCACAGGATCGAAAGGCATACAAATGTTATAATCCACAAACTAGACAAGTGGTTATCTCACGAGATGTGGTGTTTGATGAGCTTGCTAGTTGGTACAAAGCAAAAGATGAGGGTGTCATTGAGTCACTTGAGGCTGATGTGCATGTGAACTTGCCACCACAAGCAAGTTCTAGTTCTACTACTATGTCTGGGCCAGCAGCAGAAGCTGAGAGTAGCAGTGTACGTCCATGGTCAGGACGTTTGAGGCATGAGAGTGTGAGCACTGGGAGTAGTGCTATGGATAAAGGAAAGAAAAAGGTCGAAGGAATTGGAATCACAGGTTATGAGTCATCTAGTTCAGAGAGTTTTGATGAGGAGCTTGGCATACCTGTTTTACGCACACCTGGTGCTAGGCAGGACAGATATGTGCCACCACATGCTAGAGTTACAGGTGTACAGAGTGACCCGCATGCATTGCGGAGATCCCAGAGGGTCAGATATCCTGTTTGACAGATTGACATATCGAGATTTTGCTATGCACTATGCATATATGACATCTATGGTGAAGCATGTGGAACCTACATGCTATACAGAGGCTATTGGAGAGCATGTATGGGAGAAAGCAATGGATGTTGAGATGGACGCATTGGTCCATCTCAATGGTCATAATGATACATGGGATTTGGTTGCACTACCAAAGGACAAAAATGTTATTGGATGTAAATGGGTTTACAAAGTGAAGTGCAAATCTGATGGTTCTATTGAGAGACATAAAGCAAGATTGGTAGCAAAGGGTTATGCACAAACCCAAGGTTTAGACTATGATGAAACCTTTAGTCTAGTGGCTAAGATAGACACAGTGAGAGCAGTTATTGCTATGGCTGCAGCTAATGGCTAGGAAATGCATCAGATGGATGTCAAGAATGCATTTCTAAATGGAGATCTACAAGAGGAAGTGTATATGGCACAGCCAGAAGGGTATGTACACCCAAGATATCCCACTCACGTATGCAGCTTGAAAAAGGCATTGTATGGTCTGAAACAAGCACCTCGTGCTTGGAGCTTGATAAGATGAGCAGATATCTTATCTCACTTGGTTTTCAAACTTCTACAGCAGATTCTTCAGTCTATGTGAAGAAGACAGAGCATGGGATTGTTTTACTCGTTATCTATGTGGATGATTTAATTATCACAGGTGATCATGGTGTAGATGTGATGCATGTCAAGAAAGCTTTGAGTGGGCAATTTGACATGAAAGATCTTGGTGAGTTGAGATACTTCCTTGGAACAAAGATCATGCAGGTACATGGTTAGTACAACGCCAATATGCATTGGATATGTTGGCAAAATATGGCATGACAGGGTGTAAGCCTATGAGTACACCTTTGGAGCAAAATGTGAAGTTGCGGGCTGATTATGGCGAGGAATTGGATGATCCATCTATGTACAGAACGATGGTTGGTAGTCTCATTTACATGACTATCACACACCCGGATTTGAGTTATGCTGTGGGGCTAGTAATTCAGTTTATGCAGAGTCCCAGAAAACCACATTTGGATGCAGTGAGACGCATTATGAGATATGTGAAGACTACTGCACATTATGGTCTACTTTATGAGAGTGGTAAAAGCTTGGACATACATGGCTACACAGATGCTGATTTGGCAGGTAGCTCATATGACAGGAGATCTACTAGTGGTTATGCTTTTACACTTGGAAGTGCCGTGTTGAGTTGGAGTAGCAAGAAGCAACCTACAGTTGCTTTATCCAATACAGAGGCTGAATACAGGGGTGCAGCCATTGCTACTTGTGAGGCTAAAGGGTCTCTTGGCAGATTTATGTGAGCCTATTGATGGCAAAGTTGTCATTCATTGTGACAACATGAGCAGTATACAGTTGGCCAAGAATCCAGTGTTTCATGCGAGGACCAAACACATAGAGGTCCATTATCACTTTGTCAGAGAGAAGGTGTTGGATGGTACAGTTGATCTTCAGTATGTGAAGACTGATGAGCAGCAAGTGGCTAATATCTTTACGAAGCCACTTAGCAGGGAGAAGTTTGAGTACTTCCGGACTATGTTGGGAGTACATGGGATGAGCTTGAGGGGGAGTGTTGAGAGTCTTGATATCCCAAGCTCATCTACATCTTCATCGGCAGTACATCATGAGCTTGAGAGGGGCTGTTGAGATTCAAGCTCGATGTCAGAGTGAGCCAGCTATGCTATGTGCTGGCAGATTAGGTAGGAACATGTGTGAGACATAAATGACCGCGTGTCCAGCTGGTCATTGTGTGTGGACACAACTCATAGTGTGTTGTGTGGATTATGGATTAGGGCATTATGCTTTGTGTGAGAGTGGAGATGGCTTCCCTCTATGGTTAGGGTTTGCAATATACATTAGGGTTTGCTCCTGTGTGTGTCTCTCCTCCCCCTCTACCGTTCTTTCAACATACCGTTCTTTCAACAATCTCATCACCTCTCACAGGCTCACCAAGCACAGCAACATTTCATCATCACCTTGTGCAAACAATTTTTTTTTTAAAGAGCAAGATCTTCATCGCCTTCAAGGCACAGCACACCAAAGAATAAAGTAACAATAGAAAGATCAACCACTAGTGCAGTGCGGTGTAACAAACAGTTTACTAAACAATTTTAAAAAAAATAGAGTGAGCAGCACTTCGTCACCTTCAAGGCTTAGCACGCCAAAGAAGGAAGCTGGTTCAAAAGAGCTCAAGAGCTCTCTAAAACAGTGGGAGAAGGCGTGGTCGCGAACAACAAGTAGCACCTAGAGGTGTGGTGGTCGCCATCACTAGCAACACTGAGAGAGGGAAGGCCAACACTAGGAGAGTGTATGACGAATGTGAGGAAGAAGAAGTAAACTCTTTGCCCATACACTATAACCTAACTAGTGTCCATTTCACACTCCTAAGTTTAGGGTCTAAGAACACCTTTTCACACACAGTGGGCGGCCAATTTTTGAAACCTCCTCTTCATTTCTTTGCAAATCTTGGTATTCATACACTTGGCGTAGTTGTGAGGGGTGTTCATGCGCTTCATATCTTGTGGAGATTATTCACACATGACCATTCTTTGATGAAAATCCATACGCGGTGTGACATTATGTGCATTATTGAGCCTATGCTGGGGTTCATTTGGGAGCTTGTTCACATGCATTAGCATACTGGCACACTATTGAGACCTTGTTCACATGCCTGCAACGCTAGCTCCTTTTCACATACTTTGTGATTGGTTTGGTGTGTTTATAACCTTTGAGTATGTTGGGTGGTGTTCAGACACACCATGGGATATTCTTACTATTTCTACCTTTCATATGATTGCTACAATGTGAGTTCTCATCATCATTGACATCACTTTGCTACCATTCTTATGCACTATTATCATGGCTCTACGCTCATTATCTTGAGCTGCCACTTTGTATCTTGGTACACGTATCTTTTGCCACACACCTTTGGCACTTCAAGGCTTTGACTTTCACACCCTCACTTGCTAACTCCATGCTATGATGAGACGGCCTAATCATACCATGGGTAGATGTTCGAGTTTAAGGGCTTGATGCCTAGCCACTTGAGACATCTTTTCGATAAAATGGAGGTACCTACCACTTGGTCCATATATGGTGATTTCATCGTTTCATTTCTCAGCTGCTACCTCGACATCGACGGCTTAACAGTGTTTGCCTAGGATGACTCTTCTTACGATGACTTGTACAAGTGCTCCGCACTCTTGAGCCATCGTGACTACATCCCTGAGGATGTAGACAACACTGACACAGAGTTGGATGATGATGATGTATCTTACAACCATCATGATTATGTCCTTGAGAATTTAGATGACATCGACAGAGTTGGATGATGATGATGATGTATCTTATACTCATACACATGATGATGTATCACACACATACACATATGATGATATTAATGTATCACACACATGTGCACATGATGATAGTGATACATGTGCACATGATGACATGGGACACACATACACATGATGATAGTGATACATGTGCACATGATGACATGGACACATATGCACACGATGATGATGTATGTGATAGTGATGTGTGTGAGCTAGATCATGTGGGCATTATCTCACATTACGAGTGTTGATACATATAGGCCTACCCACCTTCCTAGGGATCATAGTTTGGCATTAGATAATCTCGTGGGTGAGCATTCGATTCATGATGCATCCATTAGCACACACGAGGCTAGTGATACTTCACATGTGGAGTCACAGGATATATATGAGCATAGGCCTAAGTTTCTTGTGTGCTGCTAGATATATCAAGCTATTCTTGTAGGGCTTTCACATGTGGAGACGTTCATGATGGAGAGATTTTGCACACAAGTGGAGACAAAGAGTTCTCAAATTCTAGAAGGATAGTAGCACACAGCCTATGTAAACTTTGAGAATGTTACCATCTCTGCAATTCTTAGATTGCTGGCTGGATTGAGCACAAAGAACATTATATAATTCTCAGATTAAGCATAAAAAAGATTAATCTTCATAGCAAGCAATTTGATGATGTTAAGGAGAGCATAATAATCTGTTGATGGCCTAAGCTTCAGGGACAACAATCTGTAGTAATGTATGTTTACTCACCTTCCTCCCAATGCCCTTGCTATACAACAATTTGCAATCACACTCGGACGTATGTTTTCTCACCTTCCTCGCAACACCCTTTCTAGAGAACATAAGATAGCCATGGGCAATTCAAACTGGCAAGCAAAGAGTCTGTGTGTGCAGCAAAATACGATCAAGCAAGCACTTCATCAAGCTTTGAGATCTTAGTAGTGCAAAAGAAGAGAACTCTGCACCCTATGGCGAGACAGAGAGAGAGAGAGAGAGAGAGAGAGAGAAGGAGAAGAGAGAGCATCATTAAGATATTTGAGCTCTCAACTGTGTGGATGCCATAGTGGTGGCAACATCCATGGAGCTGAGAGGTAGCGTGAGAGCTTGATGATGCTTAAGCTTATTCTTCATGCTACCGCCACCACGCTCCTTTTTCTTATTCTTCACGCGCTACGGCCAGTGTGGTGGGTGAAGAATAAGAAGAAGGAGCCTTGAGCATCATCAAGCTATTTGAGCTCTCAACTCTGTGGTCACCACCAGTGGTGGCGGGCAGCGTGAAGAAGAGGAAGAAGGTAGATAACAATTTTTCTTGAAAACCCTGGTTACCACCATTGGTGTGACAATGTGAAGAGGAGGAAGAAGCGAGATAATTATTTTTTTGAAAACCCTAAAGATCGCCACCAGTGGGTAGAATAGAAGAAGAAGAAAGAAGGGAGATAATATTTTTTTAAAACCCTAAAGGTGTCACACGTTTCTAATTTTGTTTGAAACCCACCCATACTCCTTGGGCCATTGCTTTGGGACATTTTTTGGACTTTTTTTTTAGTGTTTTGTGAGAGTGGTTTAGATACCTTATTTTCTTGGGGATATTCACACGCGGTGTGAGATCTTGGTGCATTGTGAGCTTTGTTCACATGCCTTGAGTGTTGGGGTGGTGTTCACATGCGACCATGGGTTATGCGTACTATTTCTACCCTTCATTTGATCGCCATGGTGTGATCTCACATCATCATCGACATCACTTTGACACCATTTCAAATTTAGATCGTGGGAAATATGATCACACACTATTACATGGATCTATGCTTGATATCTCAAGTTGCCATTTGGTGTCTGGGGACACATACATTTTTTTGCATTCATGCATACTTTGGCACATCGAGGCTTAGACCCTCATTTGCTGATTTCATGCTATGATGAGGTGGCATACTTATGCCACAGGTGGATGTTCAAGCTTAAGGATTTGATGCTGCCTAGCCACTTGAGGCATTTTTTCTATGAAGTGGATGTACGTGCTAGATGGTCGAGGTGTTCCACCCACAATGACTACATTGACTCATGCCCTACACTCTTGAGCCACCATGATTATGTTTCTAATGGTGTAGACTTACATCGACACGAATCTAGATGATGATGATGATGTATTGTACACTCACACACATGATGATGTAACACACACACACACACACACACATGCACATGACATTAGTGATACATGTGCACATAATAACATGGACATATATACACATAATGATGATGTTTGTGATACTGATGTGTGAGCTAGATCATGTGGGCATGATCTCGAGAGCAAGGATGGCATCGAGCATTACGAGTGTTGATAAACCTAGGCCTACTTATGTTCTTAGGGATCATAGTGATACATTTGATGATCATGTGGAGCATTCGATTTAGTGATGCATCCATTACATCCATTAGTACTCATGAGGCTAGTGATACTTTGTATGTGGAGTCACGGGATACCTATGAGCATATGAACCAACATCTATTTGATTAGTGATGCATCCATTACACATCCATTAATGCTCATGAGGTTAGTGATACTTTGCATGTGGAGTCACGGGATAACTATGAGCATAGGCCTGAGTTTCTTATGTTAGATGTGTCAGGCTATTCTTTCACATGTGGGGACATTCACGATACCACTACTACTAGTTATCATAGCTTCCCTGGCAGCGTTTGTGTAGGTATAGTGTATATATATTTGAGTAGTGAAGCGTTGAGCATGAGGGTAGTGATGACTTTACTAAGGTGAGGCCTCTTAGGGGAGGCAAGATTATACATATGGATCTAGAAATATGGATCTAGAAAGTTTTGCATTTGACTTAGACATTTTCTTAGATCGAGTGTTGATGGAGATAGACCATACTTATAAGGATGACTTTAGTGACCTTGGGGATTCCATGGTTAGTGATTTTGTGGATGATGCTTTATGGTGATCCTATTGATCATGCTTTTGCCTTGAAGGATCACACACACATAGAGGGACTTACTTGTACACATGAGGATTTGGTGCATGTTTTGGATCATGCCCATACACGCATTGATGCATTGGATCATGCCTTGGATTCTTTGAGTGGTGGTGATACAGTAGTGGACGATGGCATTCATGCCCATTGATGCATTAGATCATGCCTTGGATTCTTTGAGTGGTGGTGATACAGTAGTGGACGATGGCATTGGTTCACATTTGTTCTTATATGATGCCGACCATGAGATATGTTCCTTTTGGTTCGGTGATTGTCGACATGTTCCTATTTTCTTTGGTACCAAGACATTCATTTTTCGGTGCATCATATGCCACCTAAGATATATGGTAGATGATTATGTGGCATGGCATTCAAATGCATTGATCTTAGAGGATACATTACTAGCTTCATTATCAATGGTTTCTTATCCTTTCCATTTGATCCAAATAGTCACGGAGCCATTATCTTAGAGGATCCTTGGGACTTGGGACTATAAAGGGCACATGGCCTATATCTTTGTGCCTTTGGATAACCTTTTAATATCTTTTAACCTTTTGGTCCTTTTTGGACAATCTTGGAGCCTTTGGCTTACATAGATTTGGCTTATGGAAGACTATTTCTATGTGGCCTTGGGACTATAAAGGGCACATGGCCTATATCTTTGTGCCTTTGGATAACCTTTTAATATCTTTTAACCCTTTGGTCCTTTGGACAATCTTGGAGCCTTTGGCTTACATAGATTTGGCTTATGGAAGGCTATTTCTATCCTCTTGGTCAGAGGCTAAATCACTTAGGCATCATGGATTTGTATATGATTATCATCTTCATTACGTGGTGATTTCCCATATCTTAGCTTTATTTTAGCTTGATTGAAATCGACACCCGAATGTAGAGTGAAGAGGTTTGATTCGGCTCGGTTAAGTGGTTAAAAACTTGTCCAATTTATTGGCAAAAGCTTAAGAAAATTTTAGAAATTCACACGTAATTTAATATTCCCATGTCTCATCATTTATGAATTCTCCTAGATGGGTTTAAATTGGGATACCTTTCTAAATCCGGGCGATGCGGCTGATTTCATACATGTGTGAGAGTATAGGTTACATCCTCTTGATTTATTAAGTTTTGTGTAGTTATTTGTGTTTTTAATTATTTAATTTATTAATTGATTGGCATAGTTGAGGCTCCCTGGGTTGGATAATGGAGGCGAGGAGCTGGTGGTGGAGTTAAGAAGATTTTGAGATACTCGACTTTGGGTGTTGGCAGATTATTATTTGATTTTATGCAACGCGTGCTATTTATTAGCGGATTATTATTTGATTTTATGCAACGCATGCTATTTATTACATTTTGGGCACGATGTTCATATTTATTTGGACATGTGAAAGCTCCCATATACATATTTAATTCTACAAAAGATATACACACTTATATGGTTTGAGGTTTGCACATTCAAGAAAGTCGGCTATTTTTATTGAAGTCGATATCTTTGTAAAACTAGATACTATTTTGAGCCCCATAAGTTATTTCAAGTAGTTTGGCTTGCATGTTTAATAAAGCAAGCTATTTTTTATTGAAGACGACATTTTTGTAAAAATGGATACTTTTTAAGCCCCACAAGTTATTTCAAGTAATATGATTAAAATCCATAAGAGGAAGCGTGGGCTGACTCTTGTGTGGGAGTAAATTAGACCGAATCTTGTGTTATATGTAAATTTTAAACTACGTCATGTTAATTCTTATTTTACAATTTATTTACAGGTCATTGTCCTTAAACACATATTGATTTATTAAGTTTTGTATGGTTATTTGTATTTTTAATCAATTAATTTATTAATTGATTAACATAGTTGATGTAAGTGTAGATAATGGAGGTGAGCTGTTGGTGGTCAGGAAGATTTTCAAACACTTGACTTTAGGTATCAGTGGATTATTATATGATTTTGTGCAACGTGCACCATTTATTCAATTTTGGGTGCGGTGTTTATATTTATTGGTAGTGGATATATTTATTTAGACATATGAAAGATCCCTTATGCATATTTAATCCTACAAAAGATATATACACTTCTATGGTTTAAGGTTTATACCTATTTTGAGTAGTTTGGCTTGTACATTCAATAAAACAAGCTATTTTGTTAAAGTTAATATTTTTGTAAAACTAAAAACCATTTTGAGCCCTATAAGTTATTTTAAGTTATATGATTAAAATACACCAAGAAGAAGCATGGGCTCACTCTTGTATGAGACCAAATTGGACCCAATCTTGTGTTATATTCTACACTATGTCACGTTAATTCTAATTTTATAATTTATTTATATCATTGTCCTCCAACAGAGAAAGAGAGAATTAGAGAGAGAAAGAGGGATTGAGAGAGTTAAAGAGAGGGAGAAAGTTAGAGAGAGAGAGAGAGAGAGAGAGAGAGAGAGAGAGAGAGAGCTAGCAAGTTAGAGAGAGAGATAGTGGGAGTTAGAGTAAGAGAGATTGAGAAAGTTAGAGAGAGAGAGAGAGAGAGAGAGAGAGAGAGAGAGAGAGAGTTAGAGAGAGTGAGAGAGTTAGAGATAGTTAGAGAGAGAGAGAGAGAGAGAGAGAGAGAGAGAGAGAGAGAGAGAGAGAGAGAGTAAGAGTATTAAAGAGAGAGAGAG
This sequence comes from Cibotium barometz, assembly GCF_041138505.1. Lineage (NCBI taxonomy): Eukaryota > Viridiplantae > Streptophyta > Polypodiopsida > Cyatheales > Cibotiaceae > Cibotium > Cibotium barometz. The sequence goes on from NC_141110.1 coordinate 18,352,633, forward strand.
AGTTAGAGAGAGAGAGAGAGAGAGAGAGAGAGAGAGAGAGAGAGAGAGAGAGAGAGAGAGAGAGGAGAGAGAGTTGGCCAATTTAAGAGAAATAGAGAGAGTTGGCCAATTTAAGAGAAATAGAGAGAGTAAGAGTTTCAGAGAGAGAGAGAGAGAGAGAGAGAGAGAGAGAGAGAGATATAGACAAAGAATGAGTTAGAGAGAGAGAGAGAGAGAGAGAGAGGGAGAGAGAGAGAGAGAGAGAGAGAGAGAGAGAGAGAGAGAGTTGGAGAGAAAGACCCTTTTCCCACATATTTTTGGAGAATCGTTAACGGAAATGCTCAAGAACAATTTTGAAGCAAGTGCCACATACTCTATAGCTTTATAACATTGTGCTATCCTCCACTTTCAACATTGAAAGTACCCATCAAAACGGGTAAATGATACTTCTTCTATGATTGTAATTTTAAGGGGAGACTTGTGTCACCTCCTTGCCATACCTTGTGTATGACCTTTTTTTTCCACTCACAAACGAAAGCATAAAAGAAGCATTTTTACCATAGTAATTGCCATCAACAATGATTGATGTTGGTTAATATATTAATGTGCATTGATTCTCTAAAGACATCTTCTATACTCTACAATCATAGCAAAAAATCAAAGCATCACCCAATGAAGGCTAAAAGTCTTAATTCAAAAACTAGAGGAGGAGAAGTCTTGCAACAACTAGCATGCTGGAGCTTCCCCCTAAGCCCTATCACACTACATATGGCCCATGTCTTCTTTGCAAGGTGGTAGCATGGCTTGACCTCGCATCCGACCCTTTAGCTGCATCATCTCAAGCTTGCCTATGATAGTCTGCTTCTTCCACGTCTTAGGAAGGAATACATTTCTCTCCTCCTAGTGATAGGTGGTGTCAAGAGAGTGATGGAATCTCCCCCACACCTGCCGCTTCAGCAGTTGTTACATGGATGATTGGGATTCCATCCCTTTGTGTCTGCATTGTCTCCCTGGATGCAGTTAGTGCCTCACACCATTTTGCTCCCTAGTCTCAAGGGGAACCCTATTTTGTAGAGAGTTGAGTACTCTGGCCTCCCAAGCCAATGTTTCATCTACTACCAGCAGATGGGACACCTCGCTAGAGCTTGTCATCATCACTAGTCTAGGAGGCTACTTCCAATTGTCTCCTTTGACCCTAGCTCAAACCCTCCCTACTAGGGAGGGTGGGCAGGACACAGGTCCCATGGTACCACAGCACCAGGCCTTGATCTTGGTTGAGACTAATGTAGGGCAGTAGCAAACTGTTGGCCCAAGGCAGAACCACATTGACTTCCAAAGCAGAGCGGCACTGACAAGTGTACTAGGCTACCAATATGTGTTGTGTTATATCACTCAGCACGGGCTCTCCTCTCTACAATAGCAAGAACCTTGGTCCCCTCTTGTTATATGCAATAATATTGTGCTCTTCATGTTTCAATGGTAGTACCACTCCCCCCTCCTATAGATACTTGTACTGTGAGACAGGTGGAGTCCAGAGCATGCATACTCTAGGGCTCAAACAGAGTGGCTCCACATGGAGGCCAAGATTCATGCCCATTTGGCGTAGCTTCACCCCAAGACCGATAGTGATTACTCTCCATTGAAACCCATGCCCAAGACTCTTCGAGTGGAGGGCAGTTCTAATAGGTCCACTTCCCACCACTCTTAGTTATGTGGATTGTCTCATGCAACATCTAGGGTTTGGGGGGCCCATAATGCTTTTAGAGTCGTGGTGTCCTTAGAGAGGAGCTCCATATTCCATTGACATTCTCTTGATTTAGGAGCACCATCTTTTAGAGGGACATACCCGAGTGCTCTACCTATGGGAAGATCTTGCAGCGCAGGAGTCACACCTGGACCCACCCCCTTGGCCCCTTCGAGACACAAGGTGGAGTATGCATTTTTGTCACTAAGAAGCTATTTTCAATAGTGGTTAACTTTGGCACCACTTTCACTGGACAAGCTCGATGGGTGACTATCAGGGTTGGAGAGGACTGTGTGGGCTTCCTGAATGTGCATGCGCCAAACGTTTTAAAACAGCCTTCGATAGAGGATAAACTTAGAGGTGGGCGTGGTGGCATGATTAGTATTTTGGCTAGTACTACTTTCTTCGACCATGCACTGGTGATTCTCTCCCTTAATGACTTGTGGAGGCAAGACAAATATGTGAGAGTACTCAAATTCCAGATACCCCCATCTAGGACCCTTAGATTTGCAGCACGATAGAGGGATTTGGGAGAGGCTAGATTTTCACTCAAGAGTAGCCATCACAAGTGCCTTCACTGCAGGCCTTGGAGAGATTGGAAGTCTATCACGGGGGGCAGCACAAAGTAGATTGGCTCGCTTTTGAGATTAGGAGAGGAGCATTCACAGGGGGTCTTACTTCTCTACAGCGGCTTCAAGAAAGTGCACCAGATAGCTCGTGGATTGAGAGTCAGCTGGCTGCTGCCCATACAGAGCTGAGATCCATCCAAGAGGAGTGGGTGGAGTATAGATATAGATACCATGCCAAATCCTCTTTTTGGATGCAGGCGGGAGACAGGGTCACTGGAGATTTCTTTTAGATTGCAAGCCTGCACAGGTGGAGAGAGGATATTCACAGGTTGTGAGGCCAGGATGGATCCATTGTTACAGCATCGCCCACATTTCCTCACGAATGCTGGATGCGCGTGAGCGGGTTTGGCAACATAGGAGAGAAGTGGCCCCGCACGCTCTCCGGCGGACTTTCCTCCAACCCCCTTCACATTTGGGGAGTTGGCAAAGGCTATGACGGCATTACCTAGGGACACATACACAGGAGAGGATAGGCCTCCAGCCTCCTTATTTCTACATCACTGGGATCTCATTGAAGGCAGCCTCAAGGCTGCCTTCAACAAGATAATGGTTACGGAAGCCATGCCGGAGAGGTTGTCTGAGGGATTGATCCACTTGATTCCCAAGGAGGGTGGTGACCCATCACCCTCCTAGGGACTGCCTACAAAATTTTGGACAAGGCCATCAACTGGAGATTGCAACCCTTTCTCCCTGACTTGATGCATGGTACACAAATGAGTTTCATTTAGGATCAAAGTATTCTACATAAATTCTTCACCTTCTGGGAGGTGATCGCATATCTACCAGGATGTGTCAGTAGGATCTAATTATTCTCCTTCTTGATTTTGAGAAAGCTTATGCATAGTAGATTGGGGCTTTCTGGAGTGGACGATGTGCAGGATCATATTCAGCATTGAAGAACTCAACGCTTGGAGCATTCAGCACAAGGAGCATGAGCGGTGACAGTCATCATTTGAAGTAATTGGCTTGTGATGATGTCCCTTTGTGTGGCATGATTCTTGTCGAATGTTGTTGAGAAGAAGGACCTGCCATGAGTAGTTTTCTCTCCGCCGCCCAGGAGATCGAGCTCCAGGGACTACATCTTTGCATCCACGCATAGGAGCAATTGCTTGATTCCGAGTTTGCTGATGACACGGCACCATACCTATCAAGGAAAATCCATCACCCCACAAAGTTGTGGAGGAAGCTTAGTCTAAAGGTCTTAAATCTTTGCATTCTTGTAGGATGCCTCTAAGGGTTCGATTGTGTTTCTGTCTCGGCAAGCCTTGACCACAAGGCTTGTATTACCTATGAGAGTGGTGGGCTTCTTGAGGCCTCCCAGTAATCCTTGATGAATATGCTAACATTAACACCACCATGCAAGGTTACAGAGATTGTCATTTTTTTGTATACGATAAGTAACATGACATAATTTCTTTGTATATGAGAGGTAACATGATGTTCACTTTATCAATTTCAAATTAGTGCCCTAGCTTGTTCATAGACACTTTTGGATGTCCTTTGGTTTTGGTCATAAATGGAGGGTGCTCAATATGACAGGGATCATCCTTCTCCTCTTTAGGTAAAGGTTCAGTTGTGTGGGCTCTTAGGTTCCCATTCATCCAGTTGAATAAATCTCTCCAAAGCTTAGATTTTTCTTACAAAAAATAGAACTTATAAGAAATTGGACTTCCGAGGAGGCCGTGAGGCCTTCTATGAGGCTTGCTTTGTCTCACAAGTGATATTCGTACTTACTTGTTGTGGTTCACACTCACTTTCAAGTGGGCTTGGACCTATCAATGCGTAAGGTATATGCATTGATCCTTATCTAGGGGAGGTAGTATCTCTAAAGGGGAAAAAATGAAGTTGTCTCAATCACCTCGGAGAAGTTCTTATGATGACTATGATGACCCATGGAAGGCCACCTTTCGCCTCCCATTAAGTCCTCCTCCATTGCATCTAGCAATGTGGGATCTAGGATTGGTTCTAGAGGTAGAGGCACCGCCACCAGAACTGGCTCTTTTTGTGGCCTTTTGAGAACGTTTATGTGTTCGGTCAAGGCCTTTGGCATGCTCACTAGTTTTATGCTTGGCTCTAGTGTAAGGTCTAGGATACGCTCTTTGGGGGGGGGGTTGCAGCCAGTATCTTGTGTGTTTGGGATTATCTCAAGACAACCCTTTAATAGTAGTCAGCTCTAGTAGCCTCCAAGGAGCAGCTCCGACAACCTCTAATCTGGAACCCCACGGTGTGTCTGCCTAGTGGTCACATGCTTGGGGCTCGCCTGCACGTATCGTGGGGGGCTTTGAGCATGAGCCCCACTAGGTCACTTGGAGATTGACTTACATTCAGACAGCTTCCCCCATAGGCCCAAGAGAGAGGCCTTATTGGGATCTGGTGCTGCAGAGACTGTCTTAGCCTTAACATCGACTCTCCGGAGTGGTTGGCCCCAATATCAAACCCTCCTCCCCCGCAGTGGTTGCTGGGAATGTTCACCAGGCACGATATACCCCTGGCAGTTCATGGCACGATGAGAGCTCCACCTTACTCTCACCTTCTTTATTGGGCTTCATGGCAAACTGGAGAGAGCAGAGACCCCCTTAGAGGACTTTAGGGGATGCACCTTGTAGAGGGTGAGGGTGATTATGTTTCATGCACATGAGTGGCACATTGATCCTCCAGCGGTCAAGGTGCCCAGAGAGAGGCTCTAGTAGTTATGGATTTGGGAGAGTCGGCCTCTATGAGTCGCCATTGGGACCCAGGACAGTGGACATGGCAAGATCCAAAGGATAGTGAGGAGATGCGTGGAATCCCCTTTTTGCTTACACTATATACGGTTGGGCCGTAGGATTCAAATGTCAAAGGATGAGGACTCTCCAGCAGACAGCAGGAGGACATTGGTAGTCCCAAGGCCTCCTGTGGCATTTTCTCTCAGATTTTTGGAAATAGTTTTCAGCCATGGAAGATCACTCTTTTCATCTGGCAATCGGCATATAGGGTCTTGGCAACAGTTAGCACTTGGTTGGCCATTGGGGATAGACCAGATTAGGTCAGAGGTGTGGCCATCCCTAGGAGTCTTAGCCTCATTGTCTTTGGGATTGCCCAAAGGCTCAACAGGTTTGGCAAGGGACCCTATGCATTTTCATTATGGATTGGGCCCCTTCCCGTATTGTTACATGGGTCACAGTTGCTTAGGCCATTGAGGCTATGATCACCATGCCATATGAGGAGGAAGTTGGGGGACTAGCCCTTCAAGTCTCTCACCTTCATATTTCTACTGTGCTAGCTCCAATTCCTCCTTCAGGTCGTTGGACTCCAGGTTCTAGTCAGAGATGGGGGATTTGTAGCTATATAGCTGCGTGTCATATATGGAGAGCTCGATGTAACGAAGCCATCGAAGGCCCCCTCACCTAGCCAGCAGAGTCTATTTGGAGCATCTAACTCGATATCATTCATATCCCCCATGGTTAGTGGAGCAACTTCAGGGTGGCTTAGACTACATGCGAAAGTGCTCGTGGCCTTCCTGAGGATCTGTGGGCACGACCCCTTTCTTATAGATAGTGATGGCGAGCCCACTTGGGATTATAGACCACCTGTGTGGTTTTTTCCCCTCTCCCCATTGTATGAGATAACCTTCTCCTCCTAGAGCGGCTTGCCGGAGCAGAAGAGTAGCCTCCCCTTTTATACATCTTGACTCTCGTCTCCCATTTGGGGATGAGTTTGTACTTTACCCATTTTGGTTGTTTTTCTCGGTAAGTAATAGATGGATCTTTTTCTCGAAAAAAGGCTAAAAGTCTTCTCGACGACTATAAGGTAGTCTCTATCCAATCTCTTTAGTTTCTTGCTGGATTGTGTACCGTTGCCATATATGTTTCCATACATGCAGATACATGTATACTATTGTTTATATGTATATTTTTTTATGCAAGGAATGTGAAGTTGTACACTATCAATGAAAGTTGTACACTATATGATTCCAGCAAGAGCCAAGAGGACAATGATCTTACAACTGAGAAGTGGAAAGAGAATAAACACTCTATGCACAAGAGGAAGGATGCTTAGAAGCTACTAGGGACCCAATGTTTGTGCCGACCATGTTGAGACATGTTGAGACACACTAGTAAAATTGATTGTCTAGTACTCTGCTCTTGTTTCACAATTTGTTGTGGATCTGAGCTAGAAATGAGGTTAAGAATCTTATTAGATGTTGACGAGTAAAATTGAGTGCTTTTAGTACTTGAGGGTAGCTATTGCTAGCTTAATTTCTATTAGTTTCTTAACATAGCGTGCAATAAATAGGTTTACTAGATTCTTGTAAGACACAATCGAAAGAAATCATTTTGTACCATCTATTGAACTTACAAGCACAAATAATGTCTTTCTTCAATTTTAACTTTGAAAGTGAAGTGGCATATTTTATATTTCACAAATGGAATAATTGACTAGTGCACTTTTGTTTTGGATGCACATCAAGAGGGGGATGTACGAGTATTTCTCTTCCAATGTCGCAACTTTGGTCCAACGTGGATCTTTTATCATCTTACTTTGGGTACTTTCATGGTCAAGATCTTGCACACCATCAAGCACACCCACAAAGTTAATAATGAGTAGGATTGAAAGGCAACCAAAAGAGCCAACACACTACAATAATTGAGGCAACAAAATCAGGGATGATTGTTAGAGAGGAAAGCAATCTTCCTAATTAACTTGCTTACATATCACCGTGGATCTAGGGTTTGAAGGCATCCCTGCCAACTTTGAGGCATCCTTCCTCTCCCCAAAGGCCGTTACTGTTACGATGCTCCAAATCTTGCATTCAACCTCTAGGGACGCTTGTAGGAAATGTTGAGATTATGAAAAGAATCAACACAACCTTGGCCTCAGATTTTTAAATCTTCATAATTTATATGAGAACAATTTTTTAAAGAAGCATCACAATGCTGGCCTGCTTTCACTGTGCTTGACAAACTAGGACAAAAGTGAGGCACAAATCAACAAAAGCTACTCCAAAAGCATGCCACCCAATCAACACTGATACTAGCCAGCAACTAATTGAGTAGTTGAGGCTTACACACACCCCACATTTTGGATTACCTGGTATGCTCCAAAACTCATACTCAAGCTTCTTGGCTTGTTCATATGTACAAATGAGCTTAAATTATGCAACACATTTCATTGGTTGCAACTTAAGTAAATAATGAAGTAAGAAAACCCATTTTGGAGCTACTACCACTCCATTTTGACTTCTCGCTTGTGAGCATACTACCACATTGATCTAATAAATAAAATCATTCAAAATTACAGCTAGCCCCGATAGTCTCCTTAGCCTGTCAGGATCATTTTTGCACCTCTCAGCCTCACAAGTAGAGCCAATGCATCAGGCAATAGTACCGAAGGGCCAAAGACTGCTTCACATATTCTAAGAATAAGTCTCAGCTCTAAGAGGTGATGTTTGAAACCATACATGGGAAATTCCCTTGCATTGTACGTCTGACCAAGCTAGATGTTGATACTTACTCTTGAAAAGTTCACACACCCAGCCATCTATAAATGCTAATAACACTTGCCATCTTTAAGAGGCCTTGAGAGTGAGAACCTCCTAAAGTGTTTTAAATATATAGTTTGACACCACCTGAAGCACCACGACACACTACCTCCATAACTTTTTTCCATCATAGATCCTTCCAACTGTTTGGACGGTGCTCTCAACAAATAATGCCGGGTGTGCATCACAGCTCACATGCATCCGATTAGAAAATGTTGGCCCAGCTATATCCCTAATAAAAAATCGCATCCTCCTCTGAAGGGAAATAAACAAGCTCCGGTTTTCACTTGACAAAAGTTAGAAACGGTTTCCCCTGCCTCTAGAATCTGCATTGCGCCTCCTAGTTAAATAGCTCACCGCACCAAAGCCACTAATCAAGACAGCAAAGTTTGACAAACTTCACCAAAGCCTTACTTGCATGTGATTTCAATAAAATACATTTCCAATCTAACATTTAGAAACTAAAGATTGTCGTATTAAAAAGAAAAGTGCAAGGTCAGTTTGACAACTTTCAACACCTTTCTGGAAATCCCCTGATTTGCAACAATGACCACTTGGGTCTTGAAATCTTTGTACTACGCTCTGGCTCTCTTGCTGCAAGATGGACACTTATACTGTTTTAAATGCTCTGCTCTTGCCGGGGTAACTTTCACACACTTGCCATGAAACCATCTTTCGCACATATCGCAGCAGATCCAAAACTCTTCAGCTGTATACCTCTTCCCACAACTTCCACATGTTGTCTCACTATGCTCTTCATCATCTTCATCATCAGCAGAATCTTCTTCACCTTCTTCTGGAGTACCATGAGGCTGTGGTGGTCGATCCTTCGAGATCATGCATCCAAGATGACAATTAGAAACTTTCAAATCATAAGCAAGAAAGCAGATTCTTCATGATTTGAATTATCAGCCTTTATATGTTAAGGTGGAGGGGTTTAAAGTCAGACCCCCTTGTGGGCAGCATTGTGCAATAACCACTCCCCACTCCGGTATGGGACCGCCCAACAGAGTATCGAGCCAAACTAATAGAGTCTGTTCAACTTACAGATTTTCCTTTGTTCTTGTTAGTGTTATTAGCATTCCCCTTTTCTTTGATGGTTTTCCTTCCAGTCACAATGTCAAAAAGTGTTGGAAGTTCATTGATCAAGTTGAAAAGCTGCTTCCTGCACATACCAACGGACATTACTAATAGCCTTCTTACCTTTTTTACAAAATGATTTTTTAACTAAATTGAGATGCCTGCAGAGTCAATGAAATTAAGCAGAGCAGCCCCAAACAAAGCGAGTGCAAAAGTGGTGCGTATTAAAGAAGTCTCAGCTAGGAAGAGGGGGATAAGGCACAGAAAACGTGGAACAGGATGATATCTGTTACATTGAAAATGAGCAAAAGCTTGGATTTTACCTTTTTAAAGAATGAGAAGCATAATAGCCTTACGATAGTCAAGGATTCTGCATACCACTCACTTAGAGTACAGTAGTGCATCAATGTTAGTCAGTTATTGAAAAATAAACTCATGAAATTTCCTAGCAAGACCCAAAAGCTAGCTTTGGCAATCCTTTAAAGATTTGCTTGCTTTCCACTGTACCATGTGAGGTGGTTTCCCACGATTGGCATTATGATGTCACATGTATCACATCCTCCCATAGATGCATAAAGACATACTGGACTAGGACTAAATAGGCCCATGAAAGCCATACGAAGGAAATAATAATCGCCATAGAAGTGCACAGTGAGTGCCGAATATATTACTAAGCTTGCACTTGTGAAAACAATGTCCTACCTAGTTGTCGATGGAAAGATCATGAGTGCTGTCCTAAGTGCAGCTATGTCATTGAATAATGATTTCTTGTGTTGTGATATTGCATAAAATCCTACTTGTCCATGTAAGCCTGTCTGTGGGATATAAGTTACAACTAACCCTATGACATAGCATGATGCCGTTGGGATATCCATTTCCAATTTCATTTTTTGCTGTTTTCAAAATGCTTTGGGGGTTTGTTGTTTCCATTCTGTTGGAACGTTTTGGAAACTATGGTCATTAGAGGTCACTAGCACTATTGGGGTGAAATAGGGCTGCCCTCTTTCTCTGACTCTATTTGGGCTCTACATTGATGACATCTCCGACTTCATTGATAAGACTCCTATGGCCCACCCGTGCAGTGTATGCAAAAAAGCGGGTACCAAGAGTCTCCTCACTGTCCTCTGGATCATGCCATGTCCAATCCCCTGGGTCGTCCCACTGGAGACGCATGAGAGGCCGAGGGTCGATGTGCCACTCATGTGTGGTTGAGGACATTCTTATATTCCACATAAGCGGTAAATGGTGATTGATTTCAATGGAAAGATAGGACAAAGGAGGACTCAACTTGGGACATAGTTGCTAGTTTACAACATATGTTTCCGAGTTTTATTTCTTAGACAGATTTTGTTTCGAAGAGTGGAAATGTCCGAGGAGGATATTATGTACCGAGTGCTAATCCTCGAGATTCGCAGCCTAATCCGGTAGGGTTAGGGAGCCCCTCGGATTAGGACAAAGTAGGCTAATACGGGCGGCTCAAGTTATTATTAATAAATCCATGTGTACTGGCTATTTATAGTAGGATGGTTATTTACAACAGTAATGGGCACTATATAAGTGAAGCATGGGTTATTATTGTCATAACCTCACTATAGGTCAGAGTTCAATCAAGACTCCGTCCACGCATGTAGCAGAGCATAGATTGGCATGCCGAAGGCCTCTATGGGACAAACTGGCATGGATCTATGGGAGTCATACCTTAGCCCCTGGCTCGATGGTGGTTCGGAGCATAGAGCCTACGGCGGTTGGGAGGTGAGCTAGCATGTCTCTCTTAGGGGATTTGTACTAATCACTTGTGTTTTGTGTTTAGGAGATCTGTGGGGTTGTAAGAGGAGGTCTAGCCGCCCCTATGTCTCACCTCGACCCACTAGAGTCACCTTGGACTGCGCCCACCAGCTATAGTGCACTCGACGAGCCCCACGATAGCTCTCCACACCGTTGCTCGAGATTCTCTAGCGATATAGAGATACTCCCCCACTCAAGGTGGACTGGTGCCGGCCTATTTGCAGCACTCCCTTCTCTCCCCCTTCTTGGATGCGGAACTGGAGGCGGCTCTTCAGGCACTTCCTCGGGGCAAATGCCCAGGCGAGGACGGTCTTTCAGTGGCTTTCTTCCAGAGGTACTGGGGTCTCTTGCATAGGGGTTTCAGATTGGCATTCCAGGAGATCATGGAGTCGGAAAACATGCCGGACAGCATGGCAGAGGGGTTGATTCACTTGATCCCCAAAGAGGGAGGAGACAGACTGGAGATTAGACAGTGGAGACCGATCACCTTGCTAGGCACTGCCTACAAGGTCCTAGCTAAGGCGATCAGCAGGTGGCTTCAGCCTCACCTTCCGGACATCATCCACTCCACGCAGACAGGCTTCATCCAGGATAGGAGCATCCTGGATAACATCTTCTCTTTCTGGGAGGCTACGGCTTTGGCTAGATTTCGGCAGGAGGATCTCGCAGTGCTCCTTCTCGACTTCGAGAAGGCATATGATCAGGTGGACTGGGCCTTCTTGGAAGGCACTATGGAGAGGATGGGCTTCCCCGCTCAGTGGATCCGTGGGGTCTCTGCACTCTACACATCGGCTCATAGCCAGGTGCTGATACAGGGCGTGCGCGGAGAGAGGTTCCAGCTCTCGCGCTCGGTGCGGCAGGGGTGCCCCTTGGCGCCCTTTCTTTTTCTTTTTGTGGCGGAGGCCATGAGCACTTTCTTGACGGCACAGGATACAGGTTTGCGGGGCCTCCAGCTCCCCATCCGCACCTCGGAGGAGCTCCTAGACTCGGAGTTTGCGGATGACACTGCTGTCTATCTTCAGGGAGGGGAGGAGAACCTCCGCCGCTTCGCCTCAGCCATGGATAGGTTTTGCAGAGCTTTGGGCGCTTTGATCAACCGGCACAAGTCGTGTGGGTTGTGGGTCAGTTCTGTGCCCCCCCCGACTTGGAGGCCAGTTGATGGGTTTCAATGGCTGGCCCCCGGCACTGCAGTGCGCTATTTGGGATGCTATGTGGGCATTGACATATCTCCGGAGCAGCAGATAGCCCCCCTTCTTCTGAGCATTCGGAAGAAGCTTCTGTATTGGAGTACCGCTTGTTTATCTCCGGCTGGCCGAGTGGTTGTGGCCAACCAGGTTCTGCTTGCTACCATGTGGTACATCACTTCTTGCTGGGCCTTCTCTCGGGCGTGCATTGGCCAGGTGCAGAGGCTCATCAGGAACTTTCTTTGGTCCGGTGGCGACGGGCGGCCCGCCAGGGCCAAGGTGGCATGGGCTGTGATCACTCAGCCGAGGGAGAGAGGCGGCCTGGGCATAGTTGATCCTATTTGTCAGAGCCGAGCTTTGCTTGGCAAGTTGGTGGTTCGTGGCCTCCTACCAGGCGCTGAGCCGTGGAAGGAGTTTCTTGTTTCCAGGATTCTCAGCCGCACTCCTCCTCTTAGCGGCCCCTGGACCCCCAGCATCAGGTGGATCTTTACAGAGCAGCGATCCAGAGGAGTGGGCCCTGGTTTCGAGGAGCGTTTTGCAGCTAGCCTTCTGAGGGCCTGGGAGCATCTGAGGCCGTCACTCTTCGAGACTCCCCCGGGCACCGATGAGGAGCGCCTGAGGCAGCCATTGATCTGGAACCCCTTGATCCGACTTCCCAGTGGTCATATGGTTGGATCGCGATCTCATGTGTCGTGGGGCCCGTTGAGCTCCGGCCCAGCCCAGTCCTTAGACGACTGGATATGTTTTCAGCAGCTGCCTCTAGAGGTTCAGGAGAGGAGACTCAGCGGGATGAGGGGCAGAGAGTTGATGAGGCAGGACATTGAGGCGGCCATCCCCCGAGAGTGGCGGACTCCAGTACAGGACCCTCCACCTCCACAGTGGATGGGCGTCTTTACTCGGCATGAGATCCTTCTAGCGGTCTGCGGCTCAGCAGAGAGAGTCGCCCCACTCACCTTCGAGGTGGGAGAGGGAGGCCAGCTTCAGAAGACCCGACTACAAAAGCCTTAAAAAAACTGAACTGATCTGACCGAACTCGTAAGTTCCATAGTCAGATCAAGGGACAGATTGCACTTGGATCATAGAGACCAACGCTTTTTTTCTCATCGAGAGGCACAGTCGTTGATCCTTTTTCCATAGAACAATTTTTGTCCGGGATTTACTTCATCTACCGAACTAAACAGAAATTGAGTCTCGATTTAAGGATCCATCAGTCCAGCCTAACCCCATCCAGTCCCATGGGTTAGCCAACCGCCCAACCACTATAGTGATGGGATCCAATTAGGAATTTGGTTAGGTTTTGTCCCCGGTACCAAGGAAAAGAGTTCCCAGGCCCCCTAGCCGGAAGTTCATGCAAACATAAAACTAGTCACACCACTTACGCACCCAATATGAAATTGCCTTTTTCTCAGCATCAGCTAACTTTAAAACAATCCTTTAATGAAACCATTATGTCATTGATCACTATCCTCAAAATCTCTGGTTGAATCCATATTTCTAATCATTCATTCATCGGTGTACTTATGGCATTATTGGCAACCAAAACGCTCACCACCTGTTCACTCAGGGGCCTTTTCGATAGTTCCTAGCTCATAGTAACCGGCAATATATTCACATAACAAAATGGAATATCCGTGGAAGATCAGCAAGATCAACCAACAGATCCATATAAAAGAGCTATGGACTCATCCGTTGAGGACCAGCAAGGTCAATCAACTAGATCCATGCCCAGTTTCAGAAAACAACTCTTACTCCTTATTCCAATATCTTCCACGACGCACGTGTAGGTATCTTCGGCGACCCAGAGCCCGAGCACCGTATGGTCAGCACCCTATAGGATCCTTCGCAGGTCACCTAGCGCTTCACTCATAGGCCGCTTCCTTGGTCCCTCATCCACCATACCGGAAGCTCACCATTTAAATCGAACCGAGGCTGGTCAAGACCTCGGCCGACCTTGCTACGCGAGACGTCCTCCATTGACTCTCTGTCAGCTGTTGCAACTTTATCAAGGTAGGTCTCTACGACCACATACTCAAGACAGTCAAAATGCTTCCCCAGTATCTTTGACATAAAACAGTCATTTGCAAACAGTTTACAAATACAGTTTCTATATTGAACTCTCGTCATTCCACATTATTCCATATCAATCCATATTACTGAATCCAATTCCAATTCATATGTGTATCCATTCTTGACCAGATACATCATTTTCCATCCCATCACATCGGATTCATTCACTTCACATAACATCCATTCCTATCTTTCTTAATTTACATTACGTCTAGCGATGGCTGTGGTTCCGACGCCAGACTTCTCTTCGGCAGTCTCCCAGGAGGGAGACGGGCACAGATGGGAGATGATCAGCAGCATGACGGCTTGGCACATATGGAGAGCCCGATGCAGGGAGGCCATAGACCGCCAGGCGATTCCACCGGCGGAGGTCATACAGGCTCTCTGGGTGGACATCATTCACACCTTGAGAGGACACTGGGGGAAACTTCGGGGCGACTCGGATCGCATGAGAGGTCGCCGCAAGGCGTTCCTCCGCACTTGGCAGCCTGGCCCTTTCCTCACCGCGAGGGGTGAGGATGTCACTTGGCACTACAGGCCTCCAGTTTGGCTCTTCTCACCTCCCGCATGTACTACTAGGTAACCCCCCCCCAGAGAGCGGCCAGCCACGAGGGTGGAGCTCCGGTGTTCACTGTATATATTATCCCTCCTTGTGAGGTGAGCTTTGTAGCCTTATGGCGTCTTCTCATTAACTAATAGAAGGATCGTTTTTCAAAAAAAAAAAAAGACATGATGAGCCAAACACCTCTCAAAACTTGATCATAGACCTTTTGGTTTCCATTAGGCAACCACAACGCCCACCACCAAGACTTGTCTAAAGGGAAGAGACTACAAACACTCCGACGAGCCCATGACCCCCCTCTAGCACCACGCACTTGAGGAGTCACCAGAGGGCCCGACGTCTTTGCCCCCAAAGATCTAGACCCTCCACCAGCCAGCTACAGATATAGGACAGCCTCAGATGCTATAGAGATGAACTGCCACAAGAGGTGATCATTGCTAGACGGTACATGATGAGATTTGACTCTCTTTTTGCATCCACTGGCTCATGTATTACGTGGGCCTGTTTTATTTGGTAGATGTTTATTTTTTTCAACATCCAATTATTCATGGATCATATGTACTCATTCTCAGTCTCATAGACCCTTTGGGTCTTTTGTAGACGTTTAATACAATCTCTCTCTCTCTCTCTCTCTCTCTCTCTCTCTCTCTCCATGGGCTCATGTAATGCATGGCCCATTTTATTTGGAAGACGTAATACGAGGGCCTGTTGTATTTGGAAGATGTTTTTTCTTCATGTTTCCAACATCCAATTATTCATGGATCATAGTCTCATAGACCCTTTGGGTCTGTCATAGACGTTTAATACAACCTCTCTCTCTCTCTCTCTCTCTCTCTCTCTCTCTCTCACGTTTTTTATAACTGTAAGACAATCAATTTATTGTACTTTTTAGTCTCATTTAGTTGTTCTCTTTGATGAGACACAAACTTCAGATGTACTCTCAGTTTTGGTCTCATAGGCCATTATGGCCTCTTAGAGACGTTAATATATCATTTCATTTCTCTCTCTCTCTCTCTAGCAGTTGTGGTTATCCACCTAACATTAAAAGTTCCTTCTTCTTCTTCCTCTCACCAGCTGCAAATGCAGGAAATCCTCAGATGCTATAGAGATGCACCACCACACGAGGTGGACATTGCTACATTGTACATCATTCAGAGGAGAAACTCTCTCTCTCTCTCTCTCTCTCTCTCTCTCTCTCTCTCTCTCTCTACCCATACGACAAAGGCCAATCCAAGAGATTCTCTGCCGATATGACATGCTCCCATCACAGAGACCTGACATTTCCTCCGCCATCAGCTCCGTTCTAGCTGAGCGGGTTACGGGTAGTATCATCATTAGTTGATCACGGCATGTCTCACTTCACATGGGATCATCTGCTCATTACATGTACAAACACTAGTGTTGGATGTTTTCTTTTTACTTTCTTTTAGTTTTCCATGGCTCCGTATATCCATGGTACCATTGTACCACCTTTGATCTCATAGACACTTGGGATCTTTCATAGACGTTAATATTACTCTCTCTCTCTCTCTCTCTCTCTCCTTGGGCATGTGCATAAGATCTGCGGCTGCTCTCTCTGCCCTCATGGCATGTGACCCCCACCATCTCTGGCCGCAACTCCAAAACCCCCTCCTCAGCTGTTGATTGTGCCTAGCTCGCCGAGCTGTGTGTTATGTACTTGGACACTAATCTACGGATTAGGGCCCTAATCCAGCGGTGTTAGAGGGCCCCTAGATTAGGGGACTAGCAGACTTATACAAGGCTAGGGTTCTAAGTTTAATAAAACAGGCTTAATGGTTATTTATAGCAGGACATCTATTTATGGCATAGTTATCTATAAGTGAGAGCGTGGGTTGTTATGAGACACGGTTGTGCAAGCACTATTGGTGGTTTGGCTTGGACCAAGAGAATAGATCTCTCCTGCCAGAGACATAGCAGACCTGGACAAGCTTGCCAAAGGCCTAATGGCTGGATGTGGTACACCCGGTCTATGGCATGGATCCGTGGTAGTTGTTGGAGCCCTAGCTTCGGCTTGGGGGTGGTTCGATAGACAAAACCTACGGTTGGGGAGTGGGCTACTCTGCACCCCATTTTGTTTGCTAACCTTGGTTGTCATTAGAACAGATCTTGTCAAAGGATTATTATAGTTGGTATCAGAGCACAAAAGCTCACATGAGGTATGCGTGTTTTAGGCGTCAGATGTCGGGATTCCAGGTATTCCTCTCGAGATTTCTCTTTCCTACGAGAGCACGATGAAGCCTGATTTTTCAAGGATCTGCTGGCATCAAGTAAAGGTGTGTAGGAGGCGGTCCTCTGAGAAATTTCCTGCGATCTCCCAAGCTTACCCACACTGCAGGAACCCTAGTAGGGTGGGCATGGGATCAATGGGACGAAGGGGAGGTTCTCTTGGCCAACCCATGGGGTAGGCCAGCCAAGGCTAAGTAGGCTAAGGCTATGGCGACCCAGGGCCAGCCCATGCAAGCCTAAGTCAGTCAGCTCAGGTCAACCAAGGCAGGCAACCAGAGCTGAGGCTTGTCTACTAAAGGCAGAGCAGAGCACAAGTGGCTAGAGGCAGTAGAGTAGGGCAAAGCAGAGAGGCATCGATTGGTAGAAGGCAGTGCAGGACCAAACACAACAGAGAGAAAAAAGTGGCGTAGCCTAGTGGAAAGAGTTAAACCCACGACGTGGGTCGATTTCGAGTGTGTTCTGAGAAGAAATCCTGTAGGCCGAAGACGAGTACGACATAGCGCCCAAGTTTAAAAGCTCGGACATGAAATATGCCTTTCTTTTCACACCTATCAGCAAAAGTTTACGGAATTGCAGGCACAGAACCCATATGGACCCCATAACACGATACTTGGATTCTTCGTGGATGGATTGCATGATGAGTATTTGCGCTCCAGGTCAAGAATAATCGAAGCAAGACATTGGATGATGCTATCCAATTACATGAGACCATGATGAAGAAAAAGCCAAAGAATACCCGACAACCCTCTTTATCAAATCAACAAGAATCCCAACATAAACGAAAGTTTAAGCATGGGAAAACTTTTCAGACTCTCCAGTACATTAGGAAGGGTCAATTGCGCCACATGAAGACAAACTGCCCCGCAGGCTCAGAGCAAGTCAAAGTCGAAGGGAGCCCATTTGACCGAGATCAAGGAAGATGCGAGTAAGGATACATCTAAATGATTATGTGCATTTGGCATGTATCTTCACCTTAAGCTTGAGAACTCGAAAGCCTCATCAAGCTTCTCGTTCCAAGAAATTGGGTTGTTAGACTTGTGTCTTCTTCCTCCAAGAAGGCTTGCGATTACCTGTGAATAATCCCTCACCAACTTCTTGAGAAAGACAGTGAATCCCGAAAACACCCAAAGTATAGTTTGAGGAACTGAAGGCATTTGACAGTTCCTCGTGGTCGATTAGCACAACAAACTTAGTTCCACAAAGATAATGTCACCAAGTTTTTAGAGCATATATAACCGCATACAACTCTTTCTCCTTAAAGTGACGTCTGACCTATGTATCATCAAGCTTCTTGCTTTCAAATGCCACAAGTCGGCCATCTTGGAACAATGCCGCGTCTATCGCGAAATCACTAGCATCAGTCACAACCACAATTGTTCTACTAGGATCCAACAAGGCCAATACAAGTGCTTCCTTCACCTTAAGCTTGAGAACTTGATGTAAGTTCTTCACTAGACCGTCCCAAGGATTATCTGGCATAGAACCACCAGGAGGAGGATTAGAGAAACAAACCAGAGAAACCCGAGTGAGGTTTCCATTGACCCGATATCATACTCATCGCATGATCGTGATAGATTGTGGTTAGTGAATCACCACCCAACCGTAGGTTCAGTACCTCGAACCACCCCTGATCCTGAGATCAAATTGCCACGAGCCTGCCAATCACCGATGACCCCAACCTGGCATCCCATACCACCACGCTCTAGCCACCCGCTGTCAGTTCCATGGTTACGAGATCTCCTTGGTAGCTCCAAGCTACCACGTGGCTCCTTGATCTTGTGTGTCTAATAAGTGACCCCAAGTCACTTTTATAGTAATAACCTCGTTGTAGTCTATACATGGCCTGCTTTTATTTATATTCCTTTCATGCTTTATTTACAAGCTTTCTTGCTTTATTTATAAGCTTTTAGTCATTATTAGCCCTAGGCTACCATCCCAAGGATAACTCGCATAGAACCACCAAGATGAGGATTACAGAAACAAACCTGAGAAACCCGAGTGAGGTTTCCATTGACTTGATAATATGATATCATACTCATCGCATGACCGTGATAGATTGTGGCTAGCGAATCACCACCCAACCGTAGGTTCAGTACCTCGAACCACCCCTGATCCTGAGCTCAGATTGCCACGAGCCTGCCAATCACCGATGACCCCAACCTGGCATCCCATACCACCAAGCTGTAGCCACCCACTATCAACTCCATGGTTACGAGATCTTGCACGTTTCCTTGGTAGCCCCAAGCTACCACATGGCTCCTTGATCTTGTGTCTAATAAGTGACCCCAAGTCACTTTTATAGTAATAACCTCGCTATAAGTGGCTTGCTTTTATTTATAATTCTTTCATGCTTTATTTACAAGTTTCTTACTTTATTTATAAGCTTTTAGTCATTATTAGCCCTAGGCTATTATTTACAAACTCTCAACCAATCTAGACCTCTTCTTGCTAGCGCTCTCCACCCACGTGTGAACCCTCCAAGTCCCCACACCCTTGGCTAAGTCTTAACCCTAATTCTAGATTAACCCTAACCCTAACCCTAATCCTAGGTTAGTTCACGTGTTAATGACATGTATTCCCCGCCCTAGCCCTAGGTCAGTCAAGACGTAACATACTTCGCTCCTTAATTTAATTCGTGTCCTCGCGAATGCATAAGGAGAAAAAGCTTCTATAAACAAATCCTTAGATCTGAATATCATCTACTCAAGTCCATTGCCTCTTATCTAAGCCAGTATGATACTCCTCTTACAGAACTTGGTATAAAGATCCAATTGCTTACTTCATAGTACACCACGAGGAACATCCAATTGCAAACGTGACAGTTTTACCAAAACAACAAAAGCACAGACCCATAGCACAATACGTCTGTCATACCAAACTTTATGGCAAGCATAAAACTTCTCGTCAAATTTTGCTTAGTCCCATGTGCTCGAAAGCCTGAAGATCACATACGACTTTCAAACAATCTGGCATATGTCCCTTGTCCTCGAATAACCTGAAGATACCACCACACCCCAATTTGTGTCATGAACTCGCGTAGTCAGCACAATTGACTGTCTATAGCCTTCCCGAAATCTTGGCCTAGGCAACTCTAAGTATGACCAACTCCACAAGACTGCCTGACTTGGTGCCATGTCCTGGTGAAACCGGACTCTGGTAGCAGTCACCTTTCCAAAAGTAGTCCAGTCAAATAACAAATGAACAGGAGCTAGAATGCTCCAGAACAAAAAAGGAAACGACACCTGTTGGCCCCAAAGCTTGGCGCCCCTTTCGGTATTTCTTTATTCAAATTCAATGGAAAGTTTAACTGAGTACAACAAAGCCAGTCAGGGAAAGTAAACCTGCATGTCCAATCTGGCAGCCCTCAAGACCTCTTAGCATAGAGGATTCACATACAGATCTGTGTCCCACAAAAGCAACACACCGTGGTTTCCTCTAATCAACCAAGACAATACAACAGGGCAGCCTTGAGCACACATCTGGCTGTTCCATGAACATGGCTTCAAACTCAGCCTAAATACAAATCCACTGTCCAATCTCTGTTTCCACCCTTCAAACTGCCATACCCCTCCTCTCACAAAGGGCCAGAAGAAACAACTCTGTAGCAGACATAAGCCAGTGGAAAGAAAGAAAGAAAGATATGTTCAGAGTTTACCAACTGTTATGCGCGCAGTTTTGCACCGGAGGGATTGACCATACCAGTCTGTACTTGCAACCGCTTGTGTCAGCAACTCTGCAGCACGCATGTGCACCTGTCCGTACAGGTTTGTACTTGCAGCACACGTGTGTACCTGTCTGTACTTTTCTCCTTACAGTCGCCTCAGTACTATATCTGCAGTTGTCCTTGTGATGCACCGCCTGTTCCCTTGTGATGTGCCGCTTGTACCAGCTGTACGGGACTAAACTGTACCCGTCTGTACCTGCTGGACAGGGCTGTCAATACCCACCTGTACCTGTCCGTATAGGTCAACACCTGCAGCCGCCTGTCTGATGCGCTGCCAGCACAGTATTCGTCCTGCAGAAGCCTGTATGATGCGCCTGCACCTGTCCATACAGGATAGCACCTGCAGCCGCCCGCACAGTAGTAGCAGCATGTACCTGGTCGCCCTGTAGCCACCTGCGGCGGCAGATGACGTGCAGCAGCCTGTACCTGGTCGCCTTGCAGCCCTGCGCCAGATGACGTGCAGCAACCTGTACTTGGTCACCACGCAGCCAACCTGCACGTCCTCTCCTTCACGCAGCCAGCCGACCTCCTTTCTTTTTTTTCCCAAAAAGCAAGAGAGAGATGGAGAGGGGAAAGAGGCGTGTACCTCCAAAAATGGAATAGCTCCTCCCCCAAAATTATCCATAAAAATATCTAAGGCCCTAAGGCCCTTTTAAGTTTATTAAAACTTATCCCTAGGGGCCACCCAAGGTTAAAACATTATTAATATTAATTCCCTTGGTCCCCCTTCACACTTGGGGATGTCCACACATGTTACCATTTGTCCGGGCCCCCAAATATGAATCGTGAAATATTTATCTTGCTCACCGCCCACCATGCCCACACTTGTGCTGTTCCAATTTCACAGGGTCATGACATACCCCCCTCTTGAAACATGGCAAGCATCCTCGATTGCAATCTGGTGATACAGCGAAATATCCAAAGTGAAAAATACAATATGGCAAGATCAGCGTCCCAATCTCTCTAAGCCATGCATATATAACAACATTCACTACAAACCAATGGTGTAGTAGTAGTCCAAGTTGTATACCACTGTGAACCATACACAACCACAACATCCAATGTGACTAGTACACATATATCATAGAAGTCCCATAAACAGATGTACTGTCAGCCATCAATACCTTTCGGGTGAGACAAAAGTTGCACCAAGCGATATCTAGATGTCATCTGAGCCTGTCTGTATCAAGGGAGTGGAGGTGCTACCCCCCTCTTGAGCATCAGGCAATGCTCCAGACCCATGCTCTGCTGAACCTGAATGAGCCGTAACAAGAGTCGGCTCCAACTCAAAGGCATCGAGATAAAGCTGCAAAACCTAAGGTGAATCTGTTAAGTCACCTTCCTCCATCCACTTCACATCCATCGGTGAATTTCTTGAACTTCAGAAGATAGCGACGGGAAACTTTACCTCGTACCTTTCTTTCTTTATGTGCCAGTATCTGGTCTGGAATAAGAACCTCATCAAGTTCCTCAACTTCCGGCTGAGCCTCATCTGATACATCCTCAAGCACATCTCCATGGAAAGGTCTAAGTAGACGCACATGAAATACATTGTGAATCTTCCAGTGATCTGGTAGCTTCAAGCGATAGGCCACCTCACCAATCTTTTCCAATACCTGAAAAGGTCCATAATAGCGCATGCTCAACTTAGGGAATAAGTGCTCTTTACCCTTCATTTTCTTGAGCCTAGCTTTTTCAAATCGCAAAAGAACCCAATCACCCAATGCAAACTCTAATGCACGTCTGTGACGGTCTGCTGCTTTCTTTTGCTTTTGCTGAGTTTTTTGGAGTGCCAACTTAACTCTCCAATAAGCTTCATCCATGTTCTCCACATACTGATCAGCCTCAAAGATCTTATCCTTTGCGTGCAAAATAGGTGGTACCTTCTTCCCTCCTTTCACAATCTCAAAAGGCGCCTTGCCCGTCGAGGTATGGACGGTGTTGTTATAGGCAAACTCCACCAAAGGAAGATACTTTTCCCATTGTTGCTTGTGCTCTGACACATAACACTTAAGAAGATCTAACACTGTAGAATTAGCCTCTTCCGATTGACCATCTGTTTGTGGATGAAACGAAGATGAAAACTTGAGAGTTGTACCCATGTTGTCAAACAACCCTCTCCAGAATAAACTCGTCGTTCGTGGATCACGGTCACTGATGATAGACGAAGGCAAGCCATGATACTTGAAGATGTTCGCCATGAACAACTTCACCATATGATCAACTTTGATCGTCTTACGCACGGGAATGAAATGAGCCTGCTTATTGAACCTGCATATGATAGTCCAAATGCCATCATTCCCCGTTTGTGTCCGTGGAAGATCAAATATAAAATCCATGGCAATGCTCTCCCATGGTCTATCTGGAATAGGTAAAGGCTGAAGTAACCCTGGTGTCTTTTGACGGTCAAACTTCACCTTCTGACATACGATGCATTGCCTAACAAAAGCATCAACATCTCTTCTCAAGGTCGGCCAATAAAAGAAAGTCTCAACTGCTTTTACCGTGGCATCAATACCTCTATGACCTGCATACGGTGGAGCATGACTTTCAATGAGCCAAGACGAGGAAGATGAGTTGGCTAAACAACTCGAAGATTATTTAAGGATGGGCCAGATCCGTCCAAGTAAATCACCTTGGGGTGCACCTGTGTTGCTTAAGAGAAAGAAGGACAACACCTGGAGAATGTGTATAGATTACAAGAGATTGAACAAGCTGACCATTAAGAACCGTTATCCTCTCCCTAGATCAGATGACCTGATTGACCGGCTAGCAAGAGCGAAATATTTCATGAAGATCGATTTACGTACTGGCTATCACCAGATACGTATTCATGAAAGGCATGTCGAAAGAACCGCCTTTCGGACTAGGTATGGCTATTACGAGTTTCTCGTATTACCTTTTGGGTTAACCAATGCTCCAGCCACTTTCCAGCAAATGATGAACGATCTTTTTCGTGAACATTTGGGGAAATTTGTGGTGGTGTTCCTAGATGATATTTTGATATATAGTCGTACTCTTGAGGATCATGTTAGACACCTCACGATTGTCTTATCTATTTTAAGACAAAATCGACTATATGCTAAATTAAGTAAATGTGAGTTCTTTATGACCGACATCATTTACTTGGGACACAAGATCACTCGAGATGGATTGAGCATTGACTATGACCAAGTTCAGAAGGTTCTAGACTGGCCTATACCGCGAACAGTGAAACAACTTCGTTCTTTTCTCGCTTTTGTTGTTTTTCTTCGGAAATCTGTACGGGAGTACTCTCAGCTACATCATTTACTTGGGACACAAGATCACTCGAGATGGATTGAGCATTGACTATGACCAAGTTCAGAAGGTTCTAGACTGGCCTATACCGCGAACAGTGAAACAACTTCGTTCTTTTCTCGGTTTTGTTGTTTTTCTTCGGAAATCTGTACGGGAGTACTCTCAGCTCACACTACCGATGACCGACTTATTGAAAGGTCGTGGACGTAAGTCAAATCAGCCTATCACTTGGAATAACGATTTGGATATGGCCTTCAAACTTTTGAAAGATAAAGTCAAGGAAGCACCTATCTTAGCATTACCTGATCCTAGTCGGCCTTATGTTCTTGAAACTGATGCCAGTGACTATGCTATCGGGGCTGCTCTATTTCAAGATGATAGACCGATTGCTTTTGAAAGTAAAAAGCTAGACGACACTCAATCTCGTTGGCCAACCCTTGAGAAGAAGCTTTATGCTGTGATTCATGCTCTCAAGGTTTGGAGACATTATTTATATGGCTCCAAGTTTGTGGTATTGACTGATCATCAATCAATCAAGTATGTGTGTGATGCGGATGATTTGAGAGAAAGGAAACCTCGTTGGGCGGAGCTGTCAAATCCCCAAGGATCTCCTCGTGATCGTTCCTGGTACGAGACTCGAATCCTGCAAACAAACGAATAAACAACAAGGGGGTGCAGGCCTGACTCACCTCCCAACCATGACAGCCGTGGGCAAGCCCACAGTCTTGGTTGTCCCCACCGAGCCACGAGCTGAGCTAACTAGGTTGACGTACCGACCAATCTCCTCCTCGCGACGTCCCATACCGCCACGAAGCTACCCTCGCGGGCCTCGAGATTGTTGCCGGCCTCGGCTGCGTAAAGCAGGTGCACGTCTGCACTAGATTCAGGCTCCAAGACCATAGAGCTCTCACAAACTTGCAAGACTCTCTATATCTCAATAACTAACCTTGGCCACCCTTTTATAGGCTCTTGGCCGGTCATCGGGCGTCCACACTTGGGTTGTGGTAGATCGCTTGACAAAAATGGCTAGATTTTTACCGACCCGGAAGACTATTACAGCTACGCAATTAGCACGGCAGTTTATCGAGCAATTGTTTAGACTGTACGGTGTTACCGCAGGACATAGTGAGTGATAGGGACTCTAAGTTTACGAGTGATTTTTAGAAACTTGTTTTTGAGAAGTTGGAAACAACTTTGAATTTAAGTTCCTCTGATCATCCTCAATCTGATGGCCAAACTGAAAGAGTGAATCAGATTTTGGAGGATATGCTTCGAGCATATGTATCCAAAAGACAGAGTTCATGGGAGGATTATCTTCCTATGTTAGAATTTGCATATAACAGTACTAAGCATACGAGTATAGGTTTTAGTCCTTTCATGCTTATGTACGGTTTTCAACCTAGATCACCTGTTACAGTAGGATTCTCAGGACTTCAGCATGATAAGCACGTAATTTTTTGCAAGATATGCACGAAATGTTACGAGTTGCGAAGGAATCTATTAGAAGTGCTCAAGATCAAGACCGATTTTATTCTAATAGACATCGTTCACCCAGAGAGTTCTCTGAAGGAACGATGGTGTATTTGCGAGTTCCGAAAGATTCCGAGACTTTACGGACAGGTCGATCTCCGAAATTATCCCCTAGATACTGTGGACCATTTCGTATTACTGTCAAATCCCCAAGGATCTCCTCGTGATCGTTCCTGGTACGAGACTCGAAACCTGCAAACAAACAAACAAACAACAAGGGGGTGCAGGCCTGACTCACCTCCCAACCATGACAGCCGTGGACAAGCCCACAGTCTTGGCTGTCCCCACCGAGCCACGAGCTGAGCTAACTAGGTTGACGTACCGACCAATCTCCTCTTCGCGACGTCCCATACCGCCACAAAGCTACCATCACGGGCCTCGAGATTGTTGCCGGCCTCGGCTGCATAAAGCAAGTGCACGTCTGCACTAGATCCAAGCTCCGAGACCATAGAGCTCTCACAAACTCGCAAGACTCTATATATCTCAATAACTAACCTTGGCCACCCTTTTATAGGCTCTTGGCCGGTCATCGGGTCCACACTTGGGCGCCCGCCCATCCATACTTGGGTACCCGCCCGTTAGTTTATCCCTAACTCAGCTCGTCAATCAGCCTGCCTAGCTCCAAGCTTCCCCAAACCTCGAAGCTAGTCTTGCGTGCGTGTAGCACACGGTAGATACACACTGTGCACATGACATTCGAGTGATCTTGTGTCCCAAATAAATGATGTCAGTCATAAAGAACTCACATTTACTTAACTTAGCATATAGTCGATTCTGTCTTAAAATAGATAAGACAATCGTGAGGTGTCTAACATGATCCTCAAGAGTACGACTATATATCAAAATATCATCTAGGAATACCACCACAAATTTCCCCAAATGTTCACGAAAAAGATCGTTCATCATTTGCTGGAAAGTGGCTGGAGCATTGGTTAACCCAAAAGGTAATACAAGAAACTCGTAATGGCCATATCTAGTCCGAAAGGTGGTTCTTTCGACATGCCTTTCATGAATACGTATCTGGTGATAGCCAGTACGTAAATCGATCTTCGTGAAATATTTCGCTCCTGCTAACCGGTCAATCAAGTCATCTGATCTAGGGAGAGGATAACGGTTCTAAATGGTCAGCTTGTTCAATCTCTTGTAATCTATACACATTCTCCAAGTGTTGTCCTTCTTTCTCTTAAGCAACACAGGTGCACCCCAAGGTGATTTACTTGGACGGATCTGGCCCATCCTTAAATAATCTTCGAGTTGTTTAGCCAACTCATCTTCCTCGTCTTGGCTCATTCTGTAAGGTGGAATACTGACAGGATGAGCACCAGGGATCAAGTCAATACGATGATCTACTGTTCGTTCAGGTGGTAAACCCGATGGCAGTTCCTTAGAAAATACGTCTTGAAACGAATCAAGTATCTTCTGTAATTCTTTACTTTCAAACACACTTAATTCATTGACATCCATGGAAGATATGAGAAATGAAGAAAGTGGAATCAATACACAATGGAAAGCGGTATACAAAGAAGAATCCATTATATTTCCAAAATCAATTGTATTTACAAGAGGTCCCTGAGAGGGATGAATACAATCACCTAAAATACTATACTGGGTGTCCTTATGCTGAAAAGAAAAAATATGACTAGACCAATCTATCTGGACTTGAAGAGTCTTAAACCACTCAATCCCTAATAACAAGTCTACATTCTCTAGGTGCATTACATAGCATTCCAGAGTATCTTTGTAGTCCTGAATCTGGATTGGAAGCATCTCCACCTTTCGATCCCATACTTGCCTTCTCGCAGGTAAGCGTACCTCATAAATATGATCGTTGGGTGTCGTATCAAGACTCAATTTCTGCACAAGTTTGTAGTTAAGAAAGTTGTGTGAACTGCCAGGGTCTAGAAGAATGTGAATTTTATGGCCATTCACTTCTCCATAAACTCGGAGAAGATCCTGCAAGCCAAATACTTTAGAGTTGAACAGACAATCAGAACATGTACTAGGGCGAGAAAGTACAGTAATTGACGTACCTGTCAAAGACAACTAGTTAGCTGCCTTTGGCTTGGATCCTGCGTTCGTCTTTGCACCCTTTTGCTTTGGGCACTCGTTATGCATGTGTCCTTTTTCTTCGCAGATAAAACAACATCCTTCCTTCTTGAGCTTTAAAGCCCTAAGGAGTCGTTTCTTCTTCGCTGGTGTCGAACTTGAATTCTTCGAAGGTTGGTCCAAAGACTTTCCTTCTGTCGTGTTAGTCATAGGTGCGGAGAACTTTCTTTTATGCTTGTTCCCCTGGTCGGTAACGGGTTTCGACTTGGAAGAGACCATTGTATCATCATAGATACGAGCTGAATGAATGGCCTCGTCCAATGTTTTGCATTTGTTATTTTTAACCTGCAAACAGTATGAGTCTGGTAAACCAGCTACGAAGAACCCCAAAAGAGTAGTGGAATCCATCTTTGTAGCTTTCATCTGCAAGTCCCGAAACTTCTGGAGGTAGACCTCATAAGTGAGGTGCTGCGAGGTCATGGTCAGGCAATGTGGTCGTGGAAGAAGAAGCGGGCCACCGCCATATCCACCTCCTCCTTCAACTTGGGGTTCCAATTCTCCTCAAGTGTAGATTGTCGTCGTGGGCCACGTAATGATTGAGAGGCCGTGGAGATGGAGGGTGCCGGCGTCGTGGATGGAGTAACATTCCGATTTGATGGTGAAGGTGATGGTGTGCATGATCCCAATCCACCACATGACTCCATTGTAGAGGCTTGAGTTCCTCTCCCCATCGTCGCGGGATCCACGGCCACTCGTGGTGTCCTTCTTGTCGCTTCAACCGCTTCGTAGACGCTAAGCTTGTCAAGAAGTTCCCGTCTCTTCTCGGGCGTGACATTCGTGCAAAACCTCACCTCATGCCCACTCTCATGCAAGAGGTGGGCTCGCACTTTGTCGGCGCCACCCGTTCGCCGGTACGGGCAAAGCTTGCATACCCATGGCCGAGAACCGCCTCCATGAGCGGATGGAGTGTAGTTAACCTCCTCCCACCATGTCCATCCCGTTGTCCTTCTACGAGAAGCCCCGGCACGTGAGGAGGATGCCATGGTTGAAGATGGCTTGACTCTTGAGCCTTGCGGAATGAGAGAGAGAGAGAGAGAGAGAGAGAGAGAGAGACCTAGAGGCTTGGAAGTTGGAAGACTCCAGGCTTGTGAGGGAGAGGTGAGAGAGAGAGAGAGAGAGAGAGAGGCCTAGAGCCTAGAGGCTTGGAAGTTGGAAGACTCAAGAGGCTTGAGGGAGAGGTGAGAAATGAAATGAAATGATATATTAACGTCTTCAGAAGGCCAAAATGACCTATGAGACCAAAAAGGTTACAACAATTGGTGGATCTGATACAATGTCTGTGTAAGAAAAGCTAAAAATAACTAAACAACTAACTGAAACTGAAACAACTATGAGGAAAAAGTACGGTACAAGGAGCTCCTAATGGATAACATCTGGGAGGAAAACTCCAGCAACAAAGGTAAGCATCATACACATCACTATCCAAAGATGTCTCTCATCGGTCGATGGCGGATATCCTCAATGTCCTCCATGGTGAGTACTCTGACTGGACGTCTCCCATGCCGTGCTAGTATGGTCCTGATCCTCTGTTGTAGTCTCCGCCGATGTCGAGATGGGCCTGTCGAGATGGGCCGGGCGAAGGACAGGCAACGGGGACAGGCAGCGAAGAGAGAGAGAAAGAAAGGGGGGGGCGCACAGCAGGCAGCGGGGACAGGCAGCGAAGGGGGGGGGCGAAGGGCAGGCAGCAGGGACAGGCAGCGAAGGGGGGGGGCGCAGGCAGGCAGCGGGAGAGAGAGCGAAGGGGGGGCGAAGGGACAGGCAGCGGGGACAGGCAGCGAAGGGGGGGGGGGCGCAGAGAGAGAGAGAGAGAGAGAGAGTCTAGATTCTAGAATCTAGATAGTAGGGCGGCGGCCCGCGGGCCTTGTGTGAGAGCCTAGAGGCTTGGAACTTGGAAGTTGGAAGCTAGAAGAAGCTTGAAAGCTTGAGCCTTGAGAGTTGTGTGTGCTTGTAGCCTTGTAGAGGCTTGTTCTTATATAGATAGGCAAGAGAGAGAGAGAGGAAAGCCTCAAGGGCAAGAGAGAGAGAGAGAGGGCCAAGCCTCAAAGGCTCAAGACTCAAGGGCCAAGGCCCAAGGC
Source organism: Cibotium barometz (assembly GCF_041138505.1). NCBI lineage: Eukaryota > Viridiplantae > Streptophyta > Polypodiopsida > Cyatheales > Cibotiaceae > Cibotium > Cibotium barometz. The sequence continues at coordinate 18,382,145 of NC_141110.1, forward strand.
CAAGCCAACAACCATAAACGGCTAGAAACGGCAAGCGCAACGGCCAAAAATGGCGAGCGCAACGGCAAAAACACAGCCAGCAACGGCTCTCTGCCGTCCCCTCACAGAGCCGTCCCCCACCGGCATCCCCGTCACCGTCCCCTGTCAGTGACGCGTCATGGGGGACGTCCGTCCGTCCCCGTCGCTGTTCCGTCCCGATTCGGCGTCCCCGCGTTCCAAGCAACCGTCCCTTCCGTCCCCTGTGACTATATGCATAAAGGAACTAGCCTTTCTTGTCCTTGTTAGAGAAGCCCGACTGCAAACATAAGTTTGAAATCTTATTGGCAAACTGAAGGACTAGTTGCGCATTTTAACGCGCTCCCCTAAACTCGTCTTTGAGTCGCTCAAGGTAATGGGGTGGTAGAACCGCCGCTTCAGGTCGAAGACAAACTCGTCCCGAACATAAGCTGTCATACCTAATCTGGTGTGGACATGAGCCCACTGGGTCCACCAAGGAATAAGCCCACTGGGTCCACCAAGGAATGGCCTCACCTTCCAAATACCAACTAGCCAAGATCACTCTGTGTTAGTATCACTTTTTCTAATTGCGGCAAAATAAGCTTCAAACTGATGCAACCAAGAATACAAAGTTGTGGAGTCGAGTTTACCATTATACTTACTGAAGTTCATTTTCTCACGAAAATGACTCGACAAAGCCGCTGGTGTCATTCTTGCATCCAAAGCCATAAGGTATCTTTTGTGTTCCACGCGTCGACTGGCGTCGTCTTGTGCAGTAGCATGGGCTACTGCTGCACAATCTTCCATTTGTCGAATCTCCAATGCACGCATTTGCACCTCGAGCAAAGAACTCGACTGCAATCGTGACCCTTCAAAAGGGTCATTTTGTAGAGGATCTGGAATCTAGGAAACGAAAGGAGAGGGAGGAGAGGGAGGAGGAGACGGAAAAAGAGGAGCAGGAGAACGGTCTTGGAACATCTCTGATACACTCATGCCTGAAGCCCTAGATGGACTGCCTGGTGCACTTTGGTCCCAAGGTCGTCATTCTCTCTTGTCGTCGTAACTCGCAATAGCAAGAAAATGCACTTCCTTTCCGAAGCACAATCTGACCATCCACTATGTCTGTGGGAGCCTTCCAGAGCCTAAATTTTTTTCTGGTTTTTCTGGCTGAATCTTCACACTTGAAGAAGGCTCTGATACCAATGTAGCATGTGGAAGCTTCGGGTTCAAATCGGCAACTTCAATGCTCAAAATTCAGCAATCTATCACGACGAGAATAATGCACAAAACTGAAGTAGATGTGCAGAAAAATAGAGAGAGAGAGAGAGAGAGAGAGAGAGAGAGAGAGGGAGAAGAGGACACAATATTGGGTCCCGAATACCCTCCTCTGTAGCGCCCCCACCACGAATGGTGTATTTGCTTTATTAGAATGATGCAAATCAGAAAATAAAGACTGAATCTTGACCTGTTTGGCTGAGATAAATCTCTACCCTTGACCTTCAGCTTTCACCCTTGCGTTAGCTTCTCCCTTGGCTGTCCGGGCCCTTGAGATGCTTCAGCACTTTGTGAAATACGAGATGGAATCAATGAAATCATGGTTGGGTTTATATACCCTCTAAAGCTTCAGGTCAGCCAGCAGAAATAAGTCGGCGAACAGCAATATTCTCCACGACTTCTGAAAAAGTCCATTTAATCAAATGCTTTCACACCAAGCCTTTTTTTTTCCCGAGAAAAAGATCCTTCAATTAGTTGAAGAAAAATCAGCCACAAGGGGCTAGGTACAACCACAATTATCTAGATACAAACTCCCCTCATATAAGGGCGGAAAACAAGAGATCGTATAAGGACGACGGTGGGAGACCTGAAGGGCTAGTTCTCCCCAATCCTCCTCATAAGTCCTAACCACTCTAGCCTCGATGGCCCAAACGTGCCAAGTCCACTCTCCCAGGTCCCACTGCAGCCACGTGAGAGGTCGACACTCCCAAATCCATAGCCGCCATAATCTCTCCTCAGCCATTGCTGGATCTCTGCGCCATTCCCATGCCCGAAAACCACACCCTCACCCTCTGCAAAGTGCAACCTCTAAGATCCTCCAAGGGGTGCTCTGATCTCTCACACCAAGCCTTGCTGGCTGCTTTTGCGCATACAGTCCAGGCTGATGGGCAGCCCTTATGCCCTGGCCGCCAACAATCTTGGCTGCCCATGGGCTAGCCGACTCACTGGGCTAGCCTTCAAAGCATGTCGGGTGGCTGGCCAAGCTTTTCTATGGCCTAGCCGACAGGGCTACAGCATCCTTGGCTGGTGGGAAAAGGCCATGGGCCTCTTGGGCCCCCTGGGTTGCATTCACGGGATATAATACCCCTTTCTAGGGTAGCCCTAAGGGCTGCCCCCTTCTATGCAGCTGCCATGCTTCCTATGCAGCTGCTTGGTGTCTAGCTGCAAACCAAACACTCAGAACACCTGACATCATTCTAGAGGGAGACTCACAGCACGGACCGGCACTACTTCATGTGCACGACAATGCACACCTGACCTCGCAAGCATAGACTGGAACCCTAGCTGACTCAACCCGGACTAGCCTCACATGTGACCACTTTCCACTCCAAGTCTGCACCTTCTTGTTCAGATATGTCCATGTGGCATCCAAGTGCAGGATGCACATGACATTCATCATCTTTGGGGATGTCTTCTTTTGGAATGTCTTCGGAGCTTGATGCCATGGTGGTTGGGCCTCTGGTTTTTCCCAATCTCAGCTTTACCATCCACAGGATGCTCTCACCCTAGGTCGCCAGGTTGAATCACGTCCCAAGCTCTGATACCAATGTAGCATATGCCGAGCTAGGGCCGTGTGAAACAACGAGGCCTTCTTTATACCTAAGTTTAGTGACTCTTTAGCAATCCTTTAAACATCATACATGAACTAAAAGAGTAGTCGCAACAACACCAAATGGGGTCCCAATTACCCACTGAAGGGCCTGTGTGAAAACAGTATTTTTCCCAGCCCTAAAAAGGGGATTTTTTTGGGTATTTTTGGTTTTATTTGGGGATTTTGTGTCTTTGCTGCTGGCCGATAGCCTTTAGGCTGACCGACCATCAGTCCCCCACAGTATATATTGCTTTTCCTTATCAGTCATCCTTTGTGTACCATATCATTGATCATACCCGGTACCACTTCATATGGTGCTGCTTCTTCTGCCGGGCTCGACATCACATAGCTTCATCATCCTCACCTAACAAGACAGCACCTCAGCGTTTTCTCATCTGGCCACATCATGGGACAGCAGCCGACTCTCTGCTACAGGCCACACCGTGGGACAGCAGCCCTCTCTGCTACATTCAGCACATCATCAGCATTCATCAGCGCTTACATCAGCAGTCATCAGCGTTTTACATCAGCATTCATCAGCGCTTACATCAGCACATCATCAGCGTTTTACATCAGCATACATCGGCACATCATCAGCATTTACATCAGCATATCAGTGTTTTATCACAGCTCCAGCCCCCTCTGCTACATAGAGCACTTCAGTGTTTTTCTTCAGCTCTCACCATCAAGACAGCAGCCCACTCTACTACATCACACCATCGGGACGGCAGCCCACTCTTGCTTATCTTCACCATCCACACCACCTCAGGTACGCAGCACCCGTGTCACTAGAGCTTGCACCACTCGGGACGGCAGCCCTCTCTGCTCCTTACCACCTTAGGTACGCAGCACCCGTGTCACCAAAGCTTGCACCACTCGGGACAGCAGCCCTCTCAGCTCCTCACCACCGCTCAGGTACGCAACACCCTTGTCAATAGAGCTTGCACCCCTTAGGTACGCAGCACCCTTGTCATCAGTGCATGCACCTTCAGGGGGGCTTGCAGCACCCTTGTCATCAGAGCTTGCAGCACCACCACTCGGGACGGCAACCCTCTCTGCTCTTTTTCATCTACCACCTCAGGTACAGCAACACCCTTGTCACCAGAGCCTGCATCACCTCATCTTCCACTGCCACTACCACCTCGGAGTGCCTTTGCTTCCATCGACACGAGCCTTCGACACAGACCACCTCTCGGAGTGCTTTGCCTCACATCGATGCGAGCCTTCGTCATCAACGGTGCTTCATCTCTCCGACATCATCTCTGCTTTTGCATTGGTCTTTCTACTCAGAGTCACCTCACATCAAAGGGCTCTTGTACATATGTTCATTTGTCAGAATACGCACCGGAGATGATGACCAGATCTGGGAACACTAGAGCAAAACGCATGCAGAAAAATACAGCACAAGAGAGAGAGAGATATAGGCGTGTAACTCTGCTCTATATACACAAGAAGATCCCGGAGTATGATACAAAATGGAATGGGGGGCTGGGGGCCTATTTATATGGCCCCATATACCAGTCGGCCTGTGCTACAGGCAGCCGACTGGTCCTGAATCTCCACGACCAGCAAAAAACAGCCAGTTGGCCAGGCGTGAACAGTCGGCCATCTCAGAAATGGAGTCGTGGACCAGTGCCATCAGTCGGCCAGCTACTGGGTCCTCCTGCCACCTCAGGGTTGCCTCCCACAGAAAAAATGGGAAAAATAGGGAAAAAATACGGAGAGTGGGGAAAAATGAGAAAACACCTCATAAGGGCGGGCACACCCACAACAAAGGCCTTGGTGTATAAAAATAGACAGGGGATGACTTCTAACACCCCCTCTCAGCTCTTGGCTGTGAAACCAACCACAGGGAGCTGGGGTGCCATCTGAGCAAATCTTGAGATAGCGACTTCGTGAAGAGGTTCACCGTACTGTCCTCCGTCGAACAGAACTCTAGCAAGATGTCATCAGCAACGATCTGTTCACGAACAAAGTGCCTATGGATAACCATGGGTTCCTCCAGTGGAAGCCCAAACCTGCAATGCAACCTTTGCATCCTGACCACCTCACAAGCAGCATCACAAACAGCCCGGTACTCTGCCTCTGTCCTCGACAAGGCAAAAGATGACTGTCTCTTACTGCTCCGTAAAACTTCTCCTGGGCCTGAAGTAGATCTCCTCGTGTCCGGATCTCCTCCCCAAACTGAGTCACTCCAACCGTGGAGTCGGACTCCATCCAACAACCCCCTCTTGTGTACAAGAGTCCATAATCCTTCGCATGCCGCAGAAACCACAGGAAACGCAATCCTGCCTCCCAAAGAGTCATCCGCAACCATGAGCTCAACTGCCTCATAAGGAAGCTCCCGTCCAATCTGGTGTCCATCAACCAGATCAATGAACCATTCTGCTTCTGAGTCAAAGAGGCATCACACTGCTCACAAGGATCAACACCTATTACGGTGCAAAAACAAGTCCTGGAAACCTGCTGAAGACCACGCAAGGCCTTCTGAAACCTGTCAACCACCCCCTCTGAATCCGGAACCATAAAGCCTGGAGTATACACCTCCTTCTGCAAGTAATCAACTGCCACCCGCCTGGCTTTCCGAAAGGTCCCCGTGGAAAGAACATCCTCATGGAGGTTCTTTGTCCCCCATACTACGAGACATCAAAGCATAAGTTACCTGTTCAGTTTCCTCTGACTGACGAACACAAGAACTACCAACATCAGTACTGGAAAGTTCCTGCCAACTGCTGCCATCTACTGGCAAGCTATCCACCATCTGGTCCCGGAAAGCCTGCACCTGCAACGTATCCACACACAAGTGGCCATTACCAGACTGCCACTCATCACAAAGCTGAGGACCTAGGAGAGAGAGTGCTGAAAGCTTGTAAACTCCATTCTCCACTCCGCCTTCCCAAACCACTTGGCCTGTTGCTTTGTCCCGGAGAGCAACAAAATGCTCATCAAACTCCACCCGTACGCCAGTCTTGCAAACCTAATGCACTGACAACACGTGAAAACCAAGTGACGGAACATACAACACCTGGGAGGAATGCTTCCCCCCTCTGCCATCGGGAACTATCTCCATCCTGCCCTCACTGTGAACTGGGATAGTGGATGTATCCCCAGTAAGAATGTGACCAGAAAGCCTGCACAGATCCTGTAAACCGGAACGAGGAGTCATGTGCCTGGAAGCACCGCTATCTAGAATCCACTCCCGAGTATCAGTTGCGGAGAGTCCTCCAATCTCCTCCTTGCCTGAAGAAAATGAAACATCAGAGTCCACCACCTCTAGGTGCACAAAAGCCGGAGTCTACATGATTGCTGCTGAGGAATCTTCACCCTTCTCGGTCTTCCGCTTGGGACACTGCCTCCAATAGTGGCCTTTCTCGCCACAATCATTATAGGTCCTCTCTGCCTTTAGTTTCTCGCGGTCAGTAACGGACTTCTTCTCAGAAGACTTCTCCGACGAAGCCTTCCCTTTGCCCGTGTTACGGCCTTTCGATCGTTGGCCAGTTAAGGCCTCCAAACCTCCACCTTGAGGAGCGTTCATGAATCGTTCCTCCTGGTCCAGGACCATGGGCACAAGCTCCTCCCACGTGATGGTGCTGAGCCTGCCCCACTGGTAAAATCAAAGACGAGTAAAATGCTGAGTACTGAGAGGGCACGTGTGACAGCCACGTTATGGCCATGTCCTCTGACGATATCTCCTTCCCAGCCTGAAGAACTTCCTGCTGAAGAGCCTGCAACTTGTTAATATGCTCCCGCATCGTCGACGACTTTGCAAGGTTCATAATCCACATCTGTACTTCCAAGGAAATCCTCTTCATGGGCGACACCCTGTTGTAAAGAGAGGCCAAATGCTGCCATATACCTCTGGCCAGCATCATATGCTTTACATGATTGATTACCTGTGGTGTGTAGTTGAGAAAGATAAACGAACGGACCCTGGCGTTGACACGATCCCACATCTGTGTCTGAGCCTCTCGGTCCTTTCGAATCGACGGTAACTCCCCTTCCTCTACTTCCGGCCGCGGAACCCCAACAACGACGAAATCAACGAGGTCGTAAGACTCCAGAACAGATTCCATCATAACCTTCCATATGCCGTAGCTGCTTCCGTCCAACTGACGGTCCACCGGGAACGTGGGGAGTGTCGGGATCTTCACATGCCTCTCGGCCATCTCAAACAGATCTGCCATTGCGGGGATGTACTCTAAAAAGGGTGGGTGGGTGGGAACAAAGAAGAACTAACACCTGCACAAGTGGCTGTCCAGCAAATCAGCCCGCCGTCCTCTTGCTTCTCCTCTTCCCGAACAGTCTCGTACGGTCCACCAATCAGCAACACAACAGTCCCCCTCTTGCTCACACAAATCCCAAGAACTATCTAGAGCCTAGGCTCTGATACCATGTCAGAATACGTAGCAGAGATGATGACCAAATCTGGGAACACTAGAGCAAAACGCACGCAGAAAAATACAGCACAAGAGAGAAAGAGATATAGGCGTGTAACTCTGCTCTATATACACAAGAAGATCCCGGAGTATGATACAAAATGGAATGGGGGGCTGGGGGCCTATTTATATGGCCCCATATACCAGTCGGCCTGTGCTACAGGCAGCCGACTGGTCCTGAATCTCCACGACCAGTCGGCTAGGTGTCAGCAGTCGGCCATCTCAGAAATGGAGTCATGGACCAGTGCCATCAGTCGGCCAACTACTGGGTCCTCCTGCCACCTCAGGGCTGCCTCCCAAGCCACATAAAAAATGGGAAAAATAGGGGAAAAATACGGAGTGGGGAAAAATGAGAAAACACCTCATAAGGGCGGGCACACCCACAACAAAGGCCCTGGTGTATAAAAATAGACAGGAGATGACTTCTAACATCATTCACCATTATATATAGACTCACTCACATATTTCATGCTGTGTTGTTTTGCTCTGATCTCTCGTACATATGGTTACTTTGTCCTTTTGCCCTCATAGGCCCCACCCTGCAAGCACGAGTATTTGCTGTATTTCTTCTCGAGAACTGAATACAAGCTGAACTGTGTCCACATGACTAAGCGGACAAGCTGACTGACTGACCCCCAAACGCAAGGACAAAGTGACCAAACGTTGGGCAGAACTGTGCATAAGCTATAGGCGACTGTGCAGCTATCTTCGGATATGCAAAGGTGGGCTGCCTAAGCACACATGCTTGACTGAGGATGTAGACTTGTTCTTATATGATGATTTTAGACCATGGAAGAATCCACCATTTATCGATCACCAATGTAGCCCCCTGATACAGCAGAAAACACAGTCCAAACACCACCAGCCGCTGCGAAACTGCTCGAAGAAGCAAAAATGCAGCCCACGAAAGTCTCCAAGCACCCGAAATCAGGATGTTTGCAAGAAAGCTACCAAGGGCAGTATGAAGCAAGAGAAATCAGCGGCAGTTTACTGGATATGAAAGTGGTTTAAAAGGGTAGGAAAGTCGCATTGAAAACCATTCTTAACTTCTTGCTTTTACATGGTCCCAAGTAAAACCATGTCAGATTAAGAAGCCATGACAGGCTCTTGCATAAACTATCTTGTGAGCTTAGCAATTCTAAACATAAAAACTGTGAACCACAGATACAGAATAAGAAGGAAAGTCATGCAGATGCCATAAGTTTTATCTTTAGATATCATTACCTTTCTATTTTCTCGAGGCGTGCTCCAAAATAGTATGCAACAGCTAAAATCCAGGCATCACTATGAACAGCAACCAGAGACAGCCAATCCTTCCTTTGCATGCCATCTCTTGCGAAGTTGATGCCAAGTGCTGGTTCTGGAAGCTCTGGTGGGATCTCCTCTGCAGGTAGATTGACTTCCCACGTTCCATCCGCATAACCATACAAGCATAGATTGTCTTTCTCTGAACATATTTGTGCACAAAATAACAGGAGTTAACATCATGTAAAGGCCAACTCAAAAAACAAATCAGCATTAAGACATGTTGTTGACATGCTAAATGCCGCCTTTGGAGTTCAAAGGTAGGGATGGGAGCAAACCTACCCTACTATCAAGGAAGATCCCCACTGGCAGCATTCAAAAGTGTGTGTTACCTCTTGTTGGAAAAAAGGTGTGGAGATTACAATCAGGAAAAAAAAAATGGCTCTGCCACTGCGCAAGCATAACCCACTCCTTCCCCAGCAGCACAACAACCAGACAGATTAACACACGTGCACAAAGACACTCCAACCTAATCTCTTGTATTTCTAGTACTTTTTGTTAGGCTTGTTTTTCCAATCCTTTTAGGATGCGCTGAAACCTTGCAAACCAGACCTGAATTTCCTGTACCTCCAGTTTTTTTCTTAAGTAGATTCTTACATGGGATTGAAAGTTTATTCCCGAATGGAGATCCCGGACTTGTTCCCTACAATACTAGGGTAAAACATGCTAACCGAATAAAGAAAGGGGAGAAAGCACAAAATTCTTCGCACAACTGTTTGATTCTCACGTTTCAAATTGTCAGATTTGCACCGTGTGTTCTTAGGAGAATTTTGTTACTGCGGAATGAGGGCTTACCAGGGTCACACAATTGATAGAAGTCCTCCACCTCTGAAAGATTGGATGGTTGGAAGTTCCGGCCACAAAACCCAGCGAATCAGAGCTCTTACCATATGGTAGTTGCTTTCTTGCCTAGAAAAGGGGAGGAGGAGGGGCAAGCTTACCGGAGGTAAGGGCTCTGAGCAGTCCCGAGCGACGAGCTTTGTAATCCCTGAAGATCTCGTCCACTGTGCGAGGGTTGCTCTGAGACATGGAGGCGCCTTCCATCGCTGATTTTGATTGATTTACTCTACTCTCAAGAGCGCTCAGAAAGGCTAACAAAACCATCCACGCGATAATCAATCAGCCAGCGGTCCCAACTTACGTAGAAGAGGGGTAATGCAGCAGGGGGAGGGAAAGGCAATGAAAATTATATACGTTTATAGGTTTGTGTCATCGTAAAATTTGAAGGACACCTATCAATTTTTCTTTTTAATTCCACTGAGCTAAATGCTCCCACAACCCACCTCCATTCATAAATCCCTCTGAACTCAATTATAGTAGTTCTCTTCATCAGCAACTCCGGCTTCATGGGAGTGACTCCCTTCTCGTGTTCATTGGCTTAATGGCTCCTCCCCGACCGACTCTTGTGCGACTACAGTGTGGAATAATGCTTGTCAGGTACATTCTCCATCTAAGACTCTCTACTCCGTTCTTCAAATTTGCCCCCAACCATCCAAATGCAAATTCTTCCTAGTCAAAGTTCACTAATGGAGGCGGCTTTTTATCCCAGTGGTTGTTGCTCTTACATGTCGTCGTCGTCATCCACCTACTACATCAACCCACGGGACTAAATGACACATTATGAATCAGGAGGGATCTAAGGGCTGAAAAGAGGCATCCCAATCTTGCCTAATCTAGACCTTCGGATTCCCGTTGGGCAAGTGAACTAGGGGTGAACTGAGGGTATACCATGGGGATTTTTGGGACTTGGAAAATTTTGGAGGGGTTGAGCTCAATGCAAAAGAGGATTCGAACTTGGAACCATCCGCTCAAGCTTCCAACATCCGCTTAAGCTTCCTTTCCAGCAGGTTGTGGAGAGTGTTTTTAAATTTAAATCTTGATATTTTGGTCCCTAGGTCACTTTCTTACCGGAAAATATTTCCCTAGTTCACTTTCTTGCCGGAAAAGGTCTCCCTAGTTCACCCCTAGTTCACCTCGCAAGTTCACCCCTGAGTTTACCCCACAGTTCACTCGTAGTTCACTTGGGAATCCAAAGGTGTTGATCAAATCCCGATCGTGATGCCTCTTTCCAACCATAGATCCCTCTTGATTCATGATGTGTCACTTAGTCATCATGAGGCTACATCAACCACGACCTGACCCCTTATGGTGTGAGGTAGATTGTTTTCTAAATGATTGTCCAAGTTTTGATTTGTTCCACTATTGTTGCATGTTTTCTCTATTGTGGATGCATCACTTTTAGTTAGTACTCCTTGTATGTGAAAATATGATTTAATCTAGACAACTTGTGTGCTACTGCTTTTAATCCATTTTGATCTCGAGGCACTACATATGTCTTTGTCGTAATTGTTGTGAATCACAATACACGGGCCAATCCATATGTGCATGAAAGATTATTGTTAATCTGATTTAGAGTAGATTATAACCTTTTCTACTAGGGGCCTATTTGTACATGCAAGATTCTCGTTAATCTAGTTTAGGGTTAGGATAGTAGATTAAAACCTTTTCTCCCAAGGGCATATTATTGTACAAATGTCATGCCCATGCGATAAAGTTACTTCTATCTTGATTAAGCCATAGAGAGGTTTCATGTGCATAAGTTGTGTTGCAAATGATGGTACTAATCCACATCATCCTTAAACTTTGGATTAGTATGCAAAAGGATAACTCCAAATGTAATGTTAGATCCCTAGCATACAATGCTCTAAATGGATTGATTCTAGTTGAGGCTTGTACATTACATCATGTAAGACATATGGTATGGAAAATGTCATCCCAATCTGGTGTCATAGAGTAGATCTACATACAGGGATATGATCAACTTCACAGTTTTTTTATTTACTCCGTGAGACCATTTGTTTGAGAATGATAGGGTTGATGCAAACTTTTGTTCCATCCTAAACACTGAACTGAGGACCTTCATTACCTATGATATGAAATAAGTCCCTTGATCAAATGATAGAGTGGTGGAACATGCATGTCTCACAATAAGGTCCTCCATTAGGAACTTTGCCATAGTATGTGTTATAGCATCCAGAATAGCCCTTCAGTTGCACCACCTAGTCAAGTATTATGCAAGTAACATAATATATCGATTTTCATTTACAGATTCAAGCAGAGGACCAATCACATCCCAAATGACTAACTGGAAAGGTTGTGACCTAAATAGATTGTAGTAATCCTGGTAGTTTTGTAAAAGGGATTATGAAATTCAAAATGGCCAAATATAATCTATGTAGCAATCTTGTAAGACATTTTGTATATAAATTTTATACCCCCTGCAATCAACAAAGCAAAGCACATGATCCTCTATCACAAATCTTTGATACACATTTTCTTGTGGCTAAGAGCAGGGTTCCATAATGATTTATTATAGTGGCATCAGTTTGTTACATGGCTACCATTTGTTTTCATATGCCTAGCGCTTTGAGCATTCTGGCAATCACATGCGCGACAGCTCATCCTACCAATTTATTTTTCTTTCATTTATAGTTTTGGAGCATGAATGTGTAATCTTGTACTGCTAGTACCCATTTGAGCAGCTGACTTGATGATCAAAGAAATGAGTGGCCCAATGATTAGTTCCCAACTGTAACACTGAACCATGGCAAGTAAATCCTTTTCAATTGTTAAAACGACCACACAATGGCAAGTAAATCATTTTCAATGGTTCAATAATTTTGTTCAACTTTTGTTATGCTTAAGCAAATTAGACCCTAACCTCCTTTTTTATCATGTTATAACAACATTTCTCCTAGTCTCTCTTATTTGAGGCATCAATATATGAAAGTTAAAAATTGGGATATTTTCAAAGGACAGCTTCTTTGATCGATTGGGATATTATAAAATGATAACTTCTTTTACCAATTTTTTTAACTTGTGAAATGAGCATCACATTGTAAATCCCTTGACAAGTGATTCTCTTTTAAAGAAGCTTCTTTAGAGGTTGTGATGCATGGGCCTACAAGAAAGGAGGGAGAGAGATGGGATTTGGACTCACGATGGAGTATCACATGCACTCAAAGGGAGTACACCCATGGTAGCTTCAACAACAACAAGCTCTCAAATGATGGTTATCATTCATTAATCTCATTAGGGGTTTAACCCATTGTCCTTTATATCTATCCCCCACTTCACACTGAAAAGCTTGAGCAAGAAGCTCTCAAATTATGATTATCATTCATTAATCTCATTAGGGGTTTTACCCATTTTCCTTTATATCTAGCCCCCTACATTACTCCTTGGCCTTCACACATGACCGTGTCCATTGGCTCATTACAATTATTCCCCTTAGCCTTTGTCCTAAACATAAATTCATATGTAAAAGACTCATGCCCATAGGCTACCACATTACAAGCCATCCCCACCTAAATAGGTTTCATCCTCGAAACCATGTATATGGTAGAAGCAAGAGTCCATAAAACCATGTATATGGTAGAAGCAAGAGTCCATAGGCTACCACATTACAAGCCATCCCCACCTAAATAGGTTTCATCCTCGAAACCATGTATATGGTAGAAGCAAGAGTCCATAAAACTCTATTAAGTGAAGGAAAATATTAGTAGCACTATGAACCTAAAAAATCCATCCAATGATGAGTAGATGTCAATGAGCCTAAATTTGTCCAAGAGAGTAATCCATCCTCTACGAACCCAATGCCTCAAGAGTAGCCACCAAAAACAACCCTCCAAAGATGTACCATGATAGTATATGTACATGCTTGGGAGTTTTATATAATACATAGAAAATTTTTTGAATATCAAAAAATTCAAACAGCATTGGAGGCAAAAACATAAGGTTAATGCTTGTTGGAAAATTCTGATATTCCAAGCATTCACAGTTTTATATAATACATAAAATTCAAAAAATAGAAAAGTCTAAGATTTTATGCATGAACCTTGCTATAACTTTAAATAAGTTGGTCCATGAACCTACAAAGGGTAAATAAACCATATGAACAAATGTGCTTGCCGCCACTCGGCTATAAAATAATGACGGCCATAAATTCAAAGTAATAACAACAATAAATCTGTTACAAAAATATAATGTCACATAAATATAATGTTGCTAAAGATGTACACACGTGCGCAACCCTCATCAAGTCGCCGCCGGCACTAGCCCAGCCACTGATCTGCTATCAAAAACACATGCCAAATATTATATCCAGTGACTATCTACCCAACACGGTGTATTCGGTACCTTGCCCGTAAGTCACTAACCAGGGCTTTGCATGTGGCAAAATATGGGGTATTGCTTTAAGCAAATTCTAAGATATGTAAATGCTCATCCCATTTAGAGGATGAAATAATAGTATAATATTATATCCAGTGACTATCTACCCAACACGGTGTAATCAGTACCTTGCCCGTAAGTCACTAACCAGGGCTTTGCATGTGGCAAAATATGGGGTATTGCTTTAAGCAAATTCTAAGATACGTAAATGCTCATCCCATTTAGAGGATGAAATAATAGTATAATATTACATAAGATCCATGATAGTGCTATTAGTAGCCTCGGATTGGCCATTGCTCTTAAGATGTAAAGCAAAATTGAAGTCCATTTTAGTACCTAAATTAAAGAATAACGCTATCCAAAAATGATTACAAAAGTGGGAGCCTCTATCAAAGACAATGAGTCTAGGAAAATCATGATTGAAAAAAGTTTTAATAAACAGCTTAGCAGCAAGTGGAGTAATTAATGTTTTCTTACATGGAACAAAATATTATTGTCTGTTAAATCTATCTACTATAGTCCAGATCATATCATTATGTGACAAGGTAGTAGGTAATACCATAATGAAATCCATTGAAATTTCTTCCTATGGACCATTTAGAATTGGCCAGGGCATTAAAAGACCATATGGTTGCCAATGAGGTGATAGCTCAAGTGGCGAAGGTGTTTGCCTAGGAACAAGAGGTCCTTGGTTCAAAACCCCCCCTTCGTGCTTCCTCGGCGGCATCGCCTACAAGTGGATAAATAAGCGCCTACAGGTGGCTGTCTACGGACGGTGAAAATTGGTAACTATGGGAGGATCTTGGGCCAAAGGACATTTGAAAAAAAAAGACCATATGGTTTTGTTAGAATATGCAGCGGAAATGATAACCAAACTTGGGTAGACAAAAGCAAGTAGACTGCAGAAAATAAACAGCACAAGAAACACAGAGAGATAGGAGTGTAAACTCTTCTCTATACACAAGATCCCGAGAAAACTAAATGAGGAAGTGGTGGGGGCAAGGGGGCTATATATACATCCCAGGGAGAGCAATCGGCCAGCATATAGAGTGCCCACGACTGCTGATTAATGTCCACGACTGCATAAATGTAGTCGGCCAGCAGAGGGATGCCCACGACTGAGAAAGTACAGTCGACCAGCTGTCCAGTAGCCCACGACTGACCTGTGTGCAGTCGGCCAACACTGGAGTGCTCCTGGCACCCTCTGGCAACCCTCCCCACCACTAGGAAAAATGGGAAAAAATAGGAAAAAATACGAGGAGTGTGGAAAAATGATAAAACACCTTATACAGGGCGGGCACACCCACAACAGAGGCCCTGGTGTATGAATATAGACAGGAGATGACTTCTAACACCCCCTCTCAGCTCCTGGCTGTGAAACCAACCCAAGGGAGCTGGAGTGCCGCCTGAGCGTAGCCTGAGCGTAGCCTGAGGTAGAGACTTCGTGAAGAGGTCCGCCGCATTGTCCTCCGTCGAACAATAAAGTAGCAAGATGTCACTAGCCAAGATCTTCTCACGTACAAAGTGATACTGTATCTCTATATACTTGGTCCGGGCATGGAAAACCGGGTTCCGAGCAATAGCTATACAACTCTAGTTATCACACTGGATGACTGTGGGCTCCCTCTGTGGAAACCCAATCTCCCCTAGCAGCCTCCACAGCCATACAACCTCACAAGCAGCACCACAAGCAGCCCGATACTCTGCCTCTGTCGAAGAAAGGGCAATAGTTGGCTGCCTCTTGCTGCTCCAAGAAACTGCTCCTGAGCTGAGGGTAAAACTGTATCCTGAAGTAGATCTCCTCGTGTCTGGATCTCCTCCCCAATCTGAGTCACTCCAACTTTGGAGCTTGACTCCATTCCCTCCTGTGTAAAAGAGTCCCAGATCCTTCGTACTCTGCAGATACCGCAAGATCCGCAATCCTGCGTCCCAATGAGACTTCAATGGCGTATGCATAAAAGAGCTCAACAGCCCCACTGAGAAGCTCAAGTCCAATCTGCAACCAGATCAATGAACCAACCAACTTTCGGTACTGCGAGGCATCAACTGGCTCACAAGGATCTGTAACGGTTAACTTTGTGTTCGGGTCCATCGGCGAAGTAATAGGCTTGCAGTTCTCCATCCCAAAGGCCTCGAGCAACTCATGAACATACCGTTGCTGTGAGAGACGAAAAACCCCCTCTGGGTCTGCTAGATCTCCAATCCCAAAAAGAAGGGGAGTAAGCCTTAATCGGTCATCTCAAACTCCTTTGACAAGGCAGCCTTCGTCACTCCAATGTGCTCCACATGACCGCCGGTGAGAATGAGATCATCCACATAAAGGATGATAAGTGTGACCATGCCGCTTTCCCGAAAAAGAGATACAGGTTCGGATCTGATCGATCTCTGAAATCCAGTCCGAATAAAGAAGGAATCAATCTTCTGATTCCAAGCCCTGGGAGCCTGCTTAAGACCATACAAGGCCTTACGTAACCTGTAAACCATCCCTTTCGATCCTGGAACAATAAAGCCGGGAGGCTGCTCAACGTACACCTCCTCCCGCAGGTCACCATTAAGGAACGCAGATTTTACATCCATCTGATACACGGGCCACCTCTCTGAGAAGAAGCAAGGGCAAGAACAGTCCGAATCGTGGACATCCGCGCTGTCGGTGCAAAGGTATCCTCGTAGTCGATGCCTGGCCGTTGAGCGTAACCTTTAGCCACAAGCCTGGCTTTGTGTTTGTCCACTGACCCATCAGACGCGTATTTGGTCTTAAAGACCCATTTGACACCAATGACAGACCGCTTTGACGGCCTCGGTATCAACTCCCAAGTGTTGTTCTTCTCGATGGCATCAAGTTCCACCTGTATGGCTTTCCTCCAAGTATCCTGTGAAAGGGCTTCCTTTACGGAAGTGGGCTCTTTGTCCCGCAAGATACGAGACATCAAAGCATAGTTCACCTGAAGAAACTCCGCCGTGTTGCTTTTATCTCGGACTCGATGTGATCTTCGAGGGCCGTCCTCTGTGGTCCACTCGGAGGGTAGCTCCGTGACACCTGACTCCCGAAGGGTGTCTAACCACCACTTAGGTACTCGAACAGATCGTGGAGCCTCCTGTGGTCGCGGGGGCTCAACTCTAGCTGCGGCTCAACCTCCTTTGATGACTGAGGTGGATCAATTGGAGTGATAGACTGGGAATCATCATCAGACTCCTTTGGATCTCCAAGAAGTGGCAGCTCCTCGACAGTGGATGCTGGAACATGCTCGTCAAAGACCACATCCCGGCTGACAACAATCTTGTTCCTCTCTGGATCATACAACCTGTATCCCTTGGAAAGAGAGTTATACCCCACAAATACCAGCTTGCGGGACTTGGAGTCAAGCTTCCCCCTCTGCTTCTTCAGAATATGTACATACGCGTCACTCCCAAAAACACTGAAGTGCGAGACATCGGGTTTCCTGCCAAAATATGCCTCAAATGGAGTTATATGGGGTACAGAAGTCGTCTGAGAGCGGTTAATGGTATGGACAGTCGTTGCCATAGCCTCACCCCAAAGTGGACGAGGAAGATCACGATGCTCTGGCATTGTCCTCGCCATCTCCACCACAGTCCTGTTCTTACGTTCAACAACTCCATTCTCCAAAGGCGATCCGGTATTGGCCAATTCCCTTTTGATGCCTGCACAAAACTTGAAAAATACAGTCGAGGAGAATTCACCTCCTTTATCAGCCCTGAGAGTCTTAACCTGATATCCAGACTCTTTCTCCACCATCATGTGCCAATCCTTGAACCGAGCAAAAGCCTGGTCGTTCTGGGAAAGAAAGTAGACCCACGTGAATCTGGTACAATCATCAAGCAGCATGAAGTAGAGAGATCCTCCCAAGGATGGTATCTGCTATGGTCCACACAAGTCAGTGTGAATCAACTCCAATGGTTTTGAAGCCCGCCCGCCTGGAAGCCTACTTCGGAAAGGATTCCCTGTGCTGCTTACCACGTATGCAAGAACTGCAGCGTCCTTGCCTAGTACCAACCTCTGGCAAGCCAACCACCATCTGGTCCCAGAAGGCGCGCCTCAAAGCATCCACATTTAAGTGGCCAAAACGAAAGTGCCACAAATCTCCGACCTGAGAGCCTGTCAATGAGGAGAGTGCAGAGAGCTTGTAGATGCCATTCTCCACACCGCCTTCCCAAACAACTTTGCCTGTCTCACGGTCCCTTAGAGCAACTGAATGCTCCTCATATTCCACCCGAAAGCCAGTCTTGCATACCTCATGCACTGACAGAAGATGAAAACCCAGAGCAGGGACATAAAGAACACGGGAAGCATGCTTGCCCCCCTTGCCGTCGGGAATAATCTCCATCCTTGTCGGTATCTAAAGAGAATGCCACGAGACAAATATAAGGTTAGTTCCCAATTAGGGTTGGCATGCTAGCTGACCACCCACCATTGATCCCAATAATAGGATCACCCCTAAGCATAGGGGTAAGGCTCCATCCATACATAATCAACCCTGGCATCCCATACCACTAGGACCTAGCATAATAAGGCTATCGATACACCATCTGCATCATGACGGACTAATATGAGTGTGTTAGTACTCATGGTCTAGATATAGACCCCATGTATACATAATATGGCACCAAAATAAAGTTTTACATTAATTAATTACTTGAAGAGAAGGAACCTTAGAAGTTGAATAAACCTTAGGTTGGGGCCTTAGAATGAGGACCTTAGGGGGGAAAAAATCGAATTCTCATGTTTTCTCTAGATTTTTCCTTGACCACCTGAGGTAGCAATAAAATGGAAAGAGGCTGAGGCCATTTTGAGGCTGTGGAGGCCATTTTGAGGCTGTGGCCTCTAGAGAGAGAGAGAGAGAGAGAGAGAGAGAGAGAGAGAGAGAGAGAGAGAGAGAGAGAACGCTGAAGAACGAGAAGAGAAGAGAACTTTTTAACGTCGTAGGAAACTATCCCAAGAGGCCAAATTGATCTATCCGACAAGATTTGAACTCAAGACCTTTGATTCAAGAGGGAAATGAGCTAACCAATCTACCACACTTGGGTGAGAGAGAGAGAGAGAGAGAGAGAGAGAGAGAGAGAGAGAGAGAGAGAGAGAGAGAGAGATTCATCTTGTGTTGTCTAGGAGAGAGAATGATTTGCTTTGATCTTTTTTTAAAGTAAAAATCGAAAGGTAGTTTAAGCGAACGAACGTGGGGAGAGAAAGAATGCGAGACAACTTTTTTTTTCCCGTTTTTGTTTTTTGTTTTGCTGCGCTGCTTGTTTTCTTTTACCTGTGCTCTGCTTAGGTGAAAACCTTAGGACTCTAAGGTTTAAACCTTATAGTGATAATAATTAATTAGCACTCGTAAGGGTGCTAATTAATTATTATCACTGGAGCCTGAATATGGGTATACAATAACCCACTGATAACACAAAACAACAATAACCCACACTTATATAGCTTTCTCCAATAGCTAATAAAAGTTATAAGCTTTTATGAGCCTTAACCCTATGATCAGCTTGCTTACTAATTTTTTTGCCCCCTAACCCTAGACTAGCCAACCTAACCCTATGGTTAGCCTTAGATACATAATATACTTCTCCTTAGAAAGCATTTACTCACAATTGTAAATGAATATGGGAAATTCCTACTAGAAATCAGACTCTCAGGATGAGCTCACCCTTGCCTACTCTCAAGATCAGCTCACTTAAGCTCTTATGGTCCCTAAAAATTTCATGCAAGCTCCACCCTAAGTGGAACACAAGATAAAATCCTCAACCACAGCAACAAGTTCAAGAGGAAAAACCCTTAATTAGTAATCTTTCCTTGAGTTAATATCCTTTGGAAATTGGATGAAGTTGAATCCTCAATGTCAATTCTACCTAAATCACATGTCCATATCCAGATTGGGTAAAATCATAGTACTTAGGGGAATAACATACATCCATGATCACAAAGCCTTATAACTATTAGATATCTCGATATATAGGTATACATAAGCATTCTCATCATTGGTAGGGTTCCTTGAAGAATGCTCCTATCAAGACATCTACTTCCATGTGTGACTTCTAGCTTGTACTACATAGACAAGTGATATAGGAGTTAGCCTCAAGGGCCTAGCTGATTATTAAGGGTGATGGTGGTGTTCTTCAGAGTCTCCAGTTAGGTGATGTCGGCATGCACTAGAGGAGTGGGGCTGGGTCACATTCTCGTCTACTTTTCTCTAGCCATGTATGCGGTCATGTTCTCAGGGCTAATTTTTGGATCAGCAGGAAAAGGAAAAAGGTGTCCCTAAGAGTGAAAGAGGGCCTATGAAAAGCTTTTGATGGAGGAGAGGTGTCCTTCCTATATCTATCAAATGAGTTTTAGTAATATTCTATGCCTCTTGAGAGCTAAAAAAGTTGATTCTCTCAAAATGGATGCTTGGCACTTCCTAGGACGTTCTCAGCAACAAGGATCGATCTATGTAAGGGGCCATTGAACTACACTGGCTCTTCTCAATCTGGTACTTGTGCCTATACGATTTTGCTGCTGTCAAACTATGTGGGGTATCCATCAGGTTTGTTTCCAAAAAGTCAAGAAAGGCCTCACTGGGAGTGGTCTCTTCTTCATAACCTCTACTTCCTAGGGTTAGGAGAGTTGGATGGGGAGGGAGCTATTAGGGTTTGTTGAGGAAGGGGCTTGCATGGGGTGGCAGTGCTTTGGTAGCTCTAGGGTTTGAGGAGATCTTCCCATCCACTAGCAGCATAGTAGAGAACTTTTGTGAGGATCATGGCTACCCCAAACTTGCTGGCCATGTTTGCATAGATGCTATAGAGCTTATGGTGGAAATGGTCGGCCCAGTTCACTGGTAGACCTTACTTGAGGCAGGCAAGGAGTGAGAGGTTGCATATGCTATACCTATCCATCCACATCGGAGACTAGTTAGCTTGGTGAGAATTTAGGCTAGGGTATGCAGGTCAGGCTGAGTGGTGATGATGTCCTCCCATTTGACTCCATCTTTATTGACCACGCTGCTGATAATGTCTTTGACCATGCCTTGTGTGTTCCATTCAGCTTCTGGTAAGGCTTTGTAGTGTAGGGCAGGTGTCAGCCTCATGGATCTCATTGATTGTGAGGGCCAAGGTCGAGTCAGCACCGTAGCATCATAGACTATGCCAGCGTGCTTAGGTGGGTATCATAACAATAGATGAATCTAAAATAGGCTTTGAGGTTGGGGCTCCAAGAAGTAAGAGCTACCACTGAGTCCAAGTTTGTGTAGGTGCTCCATGACGTCTCGTCTCCTATAAATTTGGTAGCGCCGCTCAGGTGTGGTAGGTAAGCTTGTGCTCTGGCTTCTTGTCAAACTGAATGCGATTGTGAATCATGTGGCCACACTGACTTCACAGAGTAGCTCTTGTTGGATTGAATGTGGATGTGAATCATGTGGCCGCTACCTGGTATTCCAAGAGCTTGGTGACCTTGGTGGCCTTCCTCTTCTTGGTGGGTGTGAGGAGAACAATATCTAAAGAGGTCTCTAAGGCCCTTGCCACAATCGCCCATGAGAAGGCAAAAGGTTGGAGGGAGGTGGGGAGGATTCTATATAAATTTGGTAATAGTTTGGCTGGAGAGTGAATATTAGAAAATGAGAGGAGGGACCTCTATATTTATAGCTTTTGCTTGAGAACGTACACATGTAGTGGGTACATACATTCGCAAACCATTCTTAGAGGCGTGTGTATGTAGAATAAGTGCATTCTCAACTTCAAACGTACATGTTAAGATGTGAACGTGCATATGCAGAATGTTTTATGCATTCTCAACTTCAAACGTACATGCTTAGATGTGAACATACATATGTAGAATAACATATGTGCGTTCCCAACTTCAAATATATGTGTATTCTCAACTTCAAACATATGTGCATTCTCAACTTTGAATGTACATGCTGAGATGTGAACATGCATACACAGATAAGAACATGTGTGGGATGTAAAAATGTGAACGTACATGTGCACAGAGATGTGAATGTGTTGTGCATCTTACACATTTATTTATTTCTTGGTGATGGAGTGCCTTAGTTAGTTGTATTCTGATCATCACTAGCAATTAAGGTGATGGGTTGTACCATGGTCTAGGTTTTCACCTACCATGTTGTCCCCATCTTGAGATGTACATAGAAGGCGTGTGATGATTAGAGAACCATTTTACATAATAAGTGTTGGCCTTCTTGCTGACTCTCCTCCACAAGTCTCCATCCTTTTACTTTCTTCTGTTTTTTGCTTTCTTTTTCTCCTTTTCTACTATTTTCCTTGACTCTTTTTTCACTTTCTTGGACATTTTTTATGAGTTTTTTTTTATTGGTATCCCTCTTCATCTGGCACAGGTGAGGTACCTACTTTTGGCCCACTTGGTGAGGCTTAAGAGGGATATCATTTATGGTAGGGAAATGGGTGATGTAGGGCCTTGCCTACATCATAGGCTACTAAGTTTAAGGTGGTGGAAGGAATATCCTATCTAGGGTATGTTTGGAGATGGTCATGGGGCTCCATGAACTAGTTTCATTTGGGGTTTTCATGTTATTAGTAGCCTCCTCAGGTTGCCATTTCCATCTCTCTTTAGTTCTTTTTGTTGTTAAGAAGAGGTTGGGAAAATCAATGGTATGACCTTAAAGACCCAAATGCTTTTGTTACCTCCATAATTCCCTTAGGCCACTAGGAGCGTGTCAAGCACCCACCAACTTTGGGTAGCACATTTTTGTCGAGAATGTCTTATTTGACGGATCGGCATGGACTAGATTGCTTTGGGTAGCCAGAGTTATTTTTATCCAACGTAATACCCTTGGGCTTCCAACAACTCCCTTTTGACAAACCATCTTTTTAGTCTTGGGTTGGGATTTAGTGTTTTGCTATATGGTCCAATTGGTGGTGTGGCTCTAACTAGCATATGTTAGACCTTTCTCTTGGGCACCTAGATCTTCCTTTGCCCTTCATAGTAGCATTGTGCTTAGAGCATTACTTTGGGGAACCACCATTGTTGCGCTTAGCAGCTCAGTGGCAACAGGAGCGCTTATTAGTATGACCACTTTCCACATCATGACCACCACCTTGGTACTGCATGTGTGAAGATGGCGAGCTATAACCACCAGAGTAGCTATTGCCAAGATCAAGAAGACCAAGCTTAAAAGGATGGAGCAAGGTGAGTAGCGAGAGCGCTAGCTGAAGGTTGTAGCAGTACATGCTGTCTAGTGGACAACCATTGATGTGAAACATACTATGGCCATAGCTCTTAGGAGGTCCTAACCTTTTGTCGAGTAATTGCTCTATAGTAAACTTGTACTAATTTTGGAAGTAATACATTTATCAAAGAGTAATGCTACTACTCACTTTATCTCTGTGTACACATCGCAATGTGTTGAATCAGAATGTTGTGTCTCTGTTTTAAGAAACATGTTGTGTGCCCAAGAGAGAGTGTGAGCATGTGAAGTTCCAAAGCTGAGTCGTGTTCTGAGTGTCCCCATGACCACTCTAGAGTTGGTGTCTGAATCCAGGAGCAATGGCGGATGGCTACACGTCTCCCACGGCATTGCCTAACTGGTCTAATACCCCAAACTGTTGTCTTTTCATTTCACTGAGAGGAAAATCAGTGAGAAACACCTGGCGATCTTGCTGGGGAACTCTGGAAACTCTGCTGGAAAACTCCCTATAGAGGGAAACCTCTACCACAACTAGGCTGGGAATCTTTCCTTTTTTGAGAATTGCGATGAAGCGAAAAAATCTCTGCTGAGTAGCATTCTGTATCTTCAAGCAAATGACATCCTAAAAAAGAAAGTTATGGTTTCGCACATACTAATCTTGCTAGAAACAAATCCCCAAAACAAGTTTGCGAGAAGCCATAACATGGAGGGGATTTTCTGGGAAAGTCAGTGCGGAGAACCTTTCACCACACAATCCAACCAGCAAAAATGGATTCAAGCATTCCTTTTGCATGATTGTGAACCTAAGAATGAAGAAAAGTAATGCCTTCCAAGAAACCCCCTAGGAAGCTCGCAAAGCTGGGAGTGTCTCGCACCATTCCAACCAGGAAGATAATGCAGAAACTTCTACAACACCACATGAGCAAGAGAGAGTGTCATGTTTCAAGCATAATTTGGACCAAGAAAAGGAGTGCCAAAGCTAGAAGTTGTGCACAGTCGAGGTTTAGGAAGCCCAAGAAGGGTGGAGCATCAAAATTTGGAAAACCACAATAACAAAACCCTCGAAAAAGGTTCAAGGGAGCCATGGCATCATTAGCCAAAAATTTCTTGGTGTTCTCAGGAGAGAAAGGAGAAGATGCAGATCTACATGTAAGGAGGTTTGACCAATATTGGAAAGTGGCCAGACCTCGGGATGTGGAAGAGCCAGAGCTGAGTGAAATCCGTGAGATGCTTTTATGAACACCTTCGAAGACAGGGCTACGTAGTGGGTATCAAGATAACAAGACAACCATTTTCATACTTATGAAGAGGCCATGACTGCTTTTCAGGGAAGATTTCGTAAAATAAAGTTTGTAACTTAACTTTGTAATCAAATGAGAGAACTTCGACAAGAAGACATGGATGTAGAAGCCTATGCAATAAAACTGCTAAGCTTGAGGCAAAGAGTGGCGGAACAAACCCGACCCTCATTGCAAATAGTTTTTGCATATTGGTTTGTCCAAGGGCTTAAGTTGGACATCCACATAGCGGTCAGCACAAAGCAGGCCGAAACCGAAGAGGAGTTTGAGGAACTGGTCGAGCTGGCCAAAATGGTAGAAAAAAGAAGCCAAGAAAGAAGACAAAAGAGGAAGCCCAGGAAAAGTGGCACAACTGAGGAGGATGATTCAAGTGACACCTCACATGACACTCGAGTGGTAGTGAAGAAAAAGAAGAACAAAAAGAAGAAAACCATAAAGGAAAAAATGAGCCCTGGAGAACTTGTGTTGGAGGTGAAGCAGCTGATGCAAGAGATAAAATAGAGCAAAAGCTCAGAATTCCGCAAAAACGTGTTTTGCTCTCAATGTGCAAATAAGAAGCCCACCTCAGGGAGGAATGCACAGTGCCACCAACGTGTACCATTTGTAACATATACAATCATAGTAGTACATGGAATTGCACACAACATGAAAAATAGAGCTCCCATAGTCAACATCATGGAAGGAGAAGAAAGAAGACCCCCAATGGGAAGGTATGGGAGCAGAGGCCATGGAAATTACTCAGGAAGAAGAATCCAAGGACATGCCGGTGGATCTACCACCTTCACATGCTACGATTGCCAATAACCTGGGCACACCAAGGTGGAATGTGCCATGAAGAAAAAGCATGATGAAGAAAGATAGGCGGAATTGATGATGCAACTTAAAGAAAATCTGCCAAGTGCCATTATGATGTAGCCAGATGACATACAGACGGAGGTTTAAGACATCTTGGTAGTCACAAGGGCTAAAGCTAATGAATCTAGTGTAGGAATAACTTTGATAGATAAACCAGACTCACCCAAATCCTGCAAGAAGGTAGTTGTGGATTGGGATCATCAAAAGAAGGTGAGGATGCAAACCACTAAGGAAATAGAAAGAAGGCAAGGAAAGCAAAAGGAGGATAGCTCATGTGAAGTCGTTGTAGATCTTCTTGGAACCAAGCGAAAATTTGCACAAGATGCGTGTAGAGCACAACAATAAATATATGCTTGAAAGAAAGCAAGGAGGATGCTGATTGGTTACAAACCAATGTAGTATCAATGCTACTGGATAGATAGGTTCTATTGAGACAAGTGGTGAATTTATGCCCAAGATTCAAGGCTAAAATCTTGATGGTAGGCACTGAAGAACTGGAAAAGAATTGAAACACTCAGAAGAAGAAGAAACCCTGGAATGCAGTAGAATGCAAGCTGAGGAACCCCTAGTATCCATAGATGATGAAGTGGCTAAAGTCACAATCCAACTAAAAAATGTGCTCATCAATGATGCAGTATTGGATGGTGGAAAGTTCATGTTCACCTTTTCGGTGTAAAGGGATCAGTAAAACCTGCTTAAAGGCCAATTCATGCAAAAACATTCAATATGTTAGAAGGATTTGATGATGATGAAGAGGACAAAATACTCTGTGAACATCTCGACCTGGTGCCCTTGTACATGTTACATGTAGATGAAGCGATGGGGCACTATGTGGAAGCAAAAGATGGAGAAGCGAAAGAAGCAGCCAAAGAAATGAAGAAAAAAATATCAAATTTTACAAAACCAGAGGGCTCAAGGAGAGAAAAACTGAGCAAAACCATGCAAGAGAAAGCCTCAGAAAAGAGGTTGAATGGGTCTAAAATCTACAACAAGAGGAAATGCAAGAGATCCATGATTGGGTGCATAAGTAAGAAGGGAAATGCTGTAAAAGTAAGACCAGATAGACTACAAGAGGTGAATCTAGGAAATGAAAAAGAAGAAAAGCCGGTGAAGATTAGTTTAGAATTAGAAGAAGAATTCAAGCAAGAGTTGGTGTCCTTTTACTAAAAGAATACCAAGATGTCTTTACTTGGTCGTATGAGGACATGGAGGACATTGACCCTAAATTCTTCCAGGCACCATCAATTTAAGAGAAGGAGCCATACCAGTCAGACAACAGAGGTACAAAATGAACCCTAACTATGCCAAATAAGCCAAAGAAGAAATTGATAGACTGCTAAGAGTAGGTTTCATTGTGCCAGTACAGAAAGCTACTTGGATATCCCCAATTGTGGTAGTCCCTAAAAAGAACATGAAGATCAGAATCTGTGTGGAACACTGCAAGCTGAATGCCACAATTACTTTGGATCCCTTTCCACTTCTGTTTACAGACTCCTTGTTGGATGAGGTGGTTAGGAAGGAAATGTACTCATTTCTAGATGGATTCAATGGGTATAACCAGGTAAAAGTGGCACTAGAAGACAAGGAGAAAACAACCTTTATCACTGAATGGGCTGTCTTCGTGGGGTGGCGACTGTCATGATGTTCGGCTTGAAAAATGCACCAGCTACTTTTTAAAGAATGGTGCAAGAGATTTTCTATGATTACCTAACATACTTCATGAAAGCTTTTGTGGATTACTTCAGTGTATCTAGAGATAAGACAAAACACATCTATCATTTGAGACAGTGTCTGCAACAACAGAGATGCAGAGATACAAGGTTCAAGCTAGATTCAGCCAAGTGTGCATTTGCAATAAAATCAGGAACATTGTTAGGACACATAGTGTCAGCCTAAGGATTGGCCATAGATCCGGCTAAAACAGAGGCCATATCCAGAATGTCTGCTTTAGAGAACATTAAGTAACTAGAGAGGTTCCTTGGTAAGGTTAAGTGGCATGCTAGATTTTTAAAATATTTAGCACATGGCCAACCCATTGTATGCACTTAACAAGAAAGATGCAAAGTATGAATAGAATACAGAGTGTCAAAAAGCATTACAATGGCTAAAGAGAATGGTGTCACCAGTGGTGGTGACCACCCCCCAGACTGGAATGAGATATTCCATGTATATGTAGATGCTTTAGACAAAGTAGTGGGCAGTGCACTGATGATGTAGGAGAAGCAAGAGGGGTATATGCAATCTATTCACTATGCAAGCAAAGCCCTTACAAGGGCGGAAAGGAACTACATCACAATAGAGCGGGAAGCTATTCACTATGCAAACAAAACCCTCACAAGGGTAGAAAGGAACTACAACACAACAGAGCGGGAAGCTCTCTCAATAATATAAGCTGTGAACAAGTTTTGACACTACCTCTTGGGAAACAAATTTGGTTTCCATGTGGACCATCAAGCCTTGATTTATCTGGTGAACAAAGCTTTTCTGCTGGGGAAGATGGCAAGGTGGATGCTCCTGCTTCAAGAATTTGAGTTCACCATCTAACACACGCCCAAAAAAGAAAATGCAATGGCGGACTTTTTGTCCAGACTGGATTTTGGAAAACCGACTCTAGATGGAGTGGATGACCAACTCTCGGATACCAACATATTCACCACAGTAGCTATAGAAGTGGGAGAGAATTGGTATTATGATATGATGCAATTTCTAAAGGATGGAACATTCCCAAAAGGTTACACTGTTGACAGAAAGAAAAGGATCACCTTGAGGAGCAGAAACTTCACAAATGATTGCCAGTAAGCTCTACAAAAGAGGCATAGACCACATCCTACAAAGGTGTGTCTCGGACCATGAGCAGTAAGCGGTATTGAGGGAAGCATACTTGTGGCATAATCAAAGGACACATGGGTAGAGAAATCATATCCTGAAAAAATTTGCAAGTAAGCCTCTAGTGGCCAAAGGTTATAAAGGATGCCAATAGTGAAGGAAAGCAATGTGATGTCTATCAGCGGATGGGTCAACCTGGTGATTTTGATAGATTGCCCATCTCGCCCATACTACCATTGTTTCCATTCATGAAGTGGGGATTGGACTTTGCTAGACCAATAAATCCGCCCACGAAAGGTAGTAGGTGTGAATACATTTTGGCAACCAACTATTTCACCAAATGGCTGGAAGCTAAAGCTATGAAAAGCAATTCTGCCAAAGAGGTGGAGAAGTTCCTCTTTAAGGATATCATTGCTAGGCATGGATTGCCAGTGGAAATAGTCAGTGACCAGGGCACACATTTCATGAACAAGGTAATGAAAGGGTTGATGGAAAGGTACCTCATCAATCACAAGAAGTCCTCAACCTATTACCCACAGTGTAATGGCTAGGCAGAATATACCAACAACAAGGTTCTGACCATAATTTTAAAGAAGATTATAAATGCCAATAAAAATGATTGGGACCAGAAGCTAGATGCTGCCTTATGGGCACATCCTACAAAATCTCAATGGGGCAAACACCATTCAAACTAGTTTATGGTCTAGAGGCAGTAATGCCCATGGAATTTGTGGTTCCCACTCTAAGAGTGGCCATCTAAGAAAAGCTACCAATGGAGGAATCCCAGGAGCATAGAATACAAGAGCTCCTAGCTTCTTTAGAGGAAGAAAGACAACACAACTCTCTACAGGCGGAGAAGGAAAGCCTGGATTGACAGGCATCTCAAGTATAAAATTTTCAAGCAAGGAGACATGGTATTGGTCTATAACTCCAAGTTGGGATCACACCCTAGAAAATTCAAGATCCGGTGGATAGGGCCATTCATGGGGTGAAAAACCCGGTCAATCAAAATGCCTTTACATTAGAAATCTTGGATGGCATACCTTTTCCCAAAATAGTGAACGGCTTCAGGATGAGAAAGTACATGGGCCAACTGGTGGTAGTCACACCAAGAAGAATAACAAGGAGCGTGCCTGGAGCATCTGTTGTGGCATGATCTCACCACCAGTAGAGATTGATGCGGAACATCCAAAAAGCAACAAAGCTGCAGAAGAATTTTGTAAGAGTTTCCAGTCTATGAAAGATCACAATTCCGCAACCAAACAAGGCCAGGTCAGTAAAGAAGCAAGCAACCAAGTGTACGCCAGCCAGATCCATGTCAGCAATGTAAATGGCCACAAGTCGGCATAAGTGGCTGCATGGAGGACAATTGTTCACATCATTAAAACTCCACATGCAATGGTAAGATGGGGAGGCGGGGAGAAAAGTTTAATGCCTTTAAGCCAAGACGATGGGAATGATACGAATCAAGGGTCAAGTCACATCAAAAAATGAGAAGCCAAAAATGACAATGCCCCAAGAAAGGAAAGAAAGAGGAAAAAACATCGCAAAAAAGAGCACAAGGAGCCAAAACGTGCACACTCTCAACCCGCTTTCTTGCTCACAGCTTTCTCACCAATTCATAGCACTCTCTCTGAAGGGAGAGCCATACCAAAAATCAGCAAGACTCTAAGGCCAGAGAAAAGCCTCTACATGGTCGATGATGGTCCCTGACATGAGAAAGAAGGAACACCAGCAGGAGTGGGCGAGGAAGTACAGCTTCAAAAAGCTATTGAATCGCCAGTGGGAGGACTTACAAAGATGGGGGCAAACCGATCAATCTGCTTCTTGAAACAAACACTGTGCATGTGAAGGGGAAGGAGCCTATAAAAATCTTAGAGCTCGCAGTGCATCATGCACTAGGGTTACCGATGGACGGTGCACTAGACACTAACATGAAGCCCACGGTGGAGGAAAAGATCCCAAAGACAGGCAACATGCACCAGGTGAAGGATGTGGCAGATGAGACTTGGAGAGAACAATTTATCTTCTTCTTACAGAATGTGATGTTCATGGGAAATCTAGAGGA
Source organism: Cibotium barometz (assembly GCF_041138505.1). NCBI lineage: Eukaryota > Viridiplantae > Streptophyta > Polypodiopsida > Cyatheales > Cibotiaceae > Cibotium > Cibotium barometz. Next base: position 18,412,183 of record NC_141110.1, read on the forward strand.
CATGCAAACAAAAACTACAAGCTGCTCAGGGTAGTAGAAGCAGGAGAGAAGATAAATTGGGCATGGTTAGAGTGTGTGGGATACCTTTAGATGTTCGATGGGTTGGAGTACTTCTTTGATGAGAAAATAGTTCTCTTATGTTAAAGTTTGATAAGAAATGGGCTCCTTATCTGTCATTAGGATAGTTACCTAATTGGTGGTTGCAAAGATAGCAATTCATGAGTCCCAATCTATTTGGCATCAATTATGCCCCATCCATCCTCGTTTGAGAAGCACTTCTTCATGCATGGTACCTATAGGCATAACATAGAACTTTCCTTCTAAGGGGTTATTTCCAGTGTAGGACATATCAGTGAGGGAGCAATACTATACATAAGGTTTTGAATGTGTCTACTTGTTCAACTCTCACTTTTATGGGTGTCACCAAGTTGCATGGGACATTAGGTTATGACTAGCACCCATATCAAAGAGTGCGAACTTGTGTTCTAGGCCAGTCTTTGTGGTCATGCTCAGTCGGATCTAGCAGCCTTCACCTCCTAGTCCTCCTTTTCTCAAATGGTTGTAAAGACACTACATGGTGCAAGGGCCATATTAAGAGAAATGTGACGGTTGCATAACTTTTCTTGTCTAGTCTTAGCTTCTCATTGGGCCCCATGTTTTAGTGCAGTTTCTTTTATTTTCTTCTTTATCTTCTGATGAATGACCTTCAAGGCATTTATAGTTAAAGGGCCATAGTAGCATCTAAGTTTGCTACCATTGAAGAATCCATGTATTTCCACACCGCTAAGGGTTTTAATACATACTGATCCTTGCAAGGTGAGATCATAGACCAGGAACGATCATCATCACATCCCTTTATACTTTAGCTCGTGCTGTTAGTTTTTTGTGCTATACATGAGAGCCATGTCCCAAACTTTAATATCTTTGTCTTTGAGCTTTTCATCAAACAATTCCTTGTGCCTTGGTTTTTTGATTATCATTCCGTCGGCACATAGTCTAGCTTCTTCCAAGCATTCAAGTTCAAACAATTGATCGGTTAGTACATTTCCTATCAAACCTTTCATTGACGTGGTAATTCTTAAGCTTAGTATTAATAATTCCATTTGCATGATGGAGTTTGTTCTGTATGTCAAGTTGAAAGGTGTCTTGTAGATGGCTACCTTATAGGCCATTTTGTAGGCCCAAAGAGCATTTGTAGCTGGCTACCTTATAGGCCATTTTGTAGATGTCTTGTAGATGTCTTGTAGATGGCTACCTTATAGGCCATTTTGTAAGCCCAAAGAGCATTTGTAGCTTTTGTTCCCAATGATATGAGAGGCTTCCATTATTTTTTGTAGATAGGAAAAATAATCTTATTGGTGCTCTCGGCGAAGCCATTGGCTTGGAGGTAATAGGGTGAGGATTTATTATACACTACCATGAGTTTGCTTATTAGGAACTTGATTACATCATTGATGAAGCGAGTCCCTCTATTGCTTAGTAGTTTGAGTGGACACCCAAATCTAGTAATTATATTTTTATAAAGAAATTTGGTTGTTTCCCTAGCATTAGCCTTTGAGGTAGTACGAGCCTCAACCCATTTGGTATAGTAGTCCGTAGTAGCGACGTTAAATCACGCTTGAGTTCCTTGGGTTGCGAGACTAATTAGCCCAACAAAGTCAATGCCCCATTTCTCAAATGGTTGTAGACACTACAGGGTGCAAGGGCATTTTATCATGGCTATGAATCCCATAGAATCAGTGACATTTGTTGTTACAATATTTTACAAATTCAACTACATCTCTAAACAAAGTGGGCCACCACAAGCCTGCTAATAGAATCTTTTTTGGTGGTGTGTCCCACTACCAAAGAAGCCTTTGATAAATTTTCTCTAGCTACGCTAGAGTGGGCTTGCTCAAGGATATCAATGTATTCAAATTCTTGAGAACAACACCTCATAATCCTATCTTGGCCTAACTTGTTTAATTGCTCTCGGTAATCAATTGATAAGGGACTCCTTTTAAGACGCCATGCTCTGTCTCTTTTGAGGGGTCTTTAGGGGAAAATCATTAGCCAAATAATGGGCAATCTCTTCGGCCCATTCTGGAACAATGTAGAGTTTAAATAGTAGGGCATGAGGTAGTTTTTCCTCCAGTCTAACTGATAGTTCTCCATTTGTGGATTCACGACATGTGATGGCATACACATGTTGTGAGCATTTTTGCACGGTCATAGTGAAATCAAACTCTAAGATTAGGAGCCATTGGTAAGCACATAATGGTCTATGAAAAATGCAAATTTATTTACCATGAGATAATGGTGGTACTTCTTTATAGCATAAACCATTGAGAGTCCTTTCGTTTTTATGGTGATGTAGTTTTGGCGTTCAATTGTGGTAGCTGGTAAAACTAACAAGAAAATCCATGCTATGCTCTCCTGATTATGCCAAAATGTAGCCAATTATGAAATTCGAGGCATCTATGTACACATGGAAAATAATATCCAAGTTGGGGTTTCTTAGGATTGGTGAATTTGCTAAGGCTTTCTTAAGAGTGTCATAGGCTTTTTGGCACTCATCTATCCACTCAAAGATGACAAGTAAGCTATACAAGGGTCTTGCTATATGTCAACGTATAGGATTATAAATCTTCAATAGTATATCACATTTCCCATGAAATGTTGGACACCCTTAAAGTTAGTGGGTGATGGAAGCTTAAGTATTAGCTTCACCTTGCTATTGTCAGTAGAGATATCATGTTTAGAAACAATGTGGCCTCGTATCACTCCATGCCTCACACAAAATTTTCATTTGAGTGGGTTAAGGAATATTCTGTACAATCTGCATCTTTCCAGTACCTTTCTAAGGCACTGGAGATGTGATTTTCATTTGGAATTGACGCAAAGGTCATCCATGAAAACCTGAAGAAACTCTTTAAGGTATTTCTTGTATGCTATGCACATAAGCCTTTGGAAAGTCCTTAGGAAATTGGATAGGCCAAATGGCCTATCTCTGTGTGCATAAGTGCCCCACTCTATGGCAAATGCAGTCTTATGTTAATCATTTAAATATATTTCCACTTGGTTATAGCTTGAGAACCCATCAAGGTAGCTATAGGCCTCCTTGCCTACTACTCGTTCTAGCACATGCTTAGTGAATGGTAATGGGTAATGGTTGTTCACCATGGTTACATTAATCTTTTTAAGGTTAGCAAGTGTTAGGAACCTAAGACATTGATGTCCCTCCCCTTATTTGATTGTATTGCGGCTATATCTATATATATATATATATATATATATATATATATATATATATATATATATATATATATATATATATATATATATATATAGGGTAGACACTATCGCCATCTTGAATGTAGTGACTTAGGATTTGAACTGGAGGACTTTGGGCCTCTAGTGGTTCTAGGTAGTTAGCGTCCCCCCATTCCTTCTTCCTTTCCCTTAGGTATTCCCGTCAAGGGTTAATTAGTTCATGGGGTGACCACTCTAAGAATGGGTGGTTATTATGGCAAAGGCAGTGGGAGTAATTTTGGAATTCTTAGAACTCCTCTTTAAGGCACATACTACCCCGAGTGAGGTGCGTTGGCAAGCATGGGCCCACTGATGGAGCCAGCAAAGCTAAGTGTTGGGTGGGGGGAAATTGTTTGTTACTAGAGCGAGCTATTGTCTCTGAGGTCGATTCTTGTAAGCAATGGATAGTATCATGGTTTCCCATCCTCATGTAATGCATGCCTATACCTGATTTCTCCTTTTTTTGTCTAGCGGGGGAATTCTGTACTTATGTGGCTGATGTGGCATATTGAACACTAGACCAACTCACGTCTAGGGTACATAAGCAATTGGCCTATGTTTATCTTTTCTTACCCCAACCTTCCACTGCTCAGTCATTTATTGTATGAGTGTAGCCGCTAGGTCTTCAGTGGAACTGGTGGGACATGTGGCTCTTTTCCTTTGTTGTCAATCTTTGAAGGTATTGTGCCAAAGGATACTTCAGAAGGGGTTCAGAGAGATTCCTTGAAGAATTTCCCATAATTTTATCGTCAAAGTCTATGGCACTTTTACATCATGGCTCAAAGTTTTTATGCTTTTCTGAGTATGAGGCATCATGCAAGGTTGAATCGAGGATTCCTTCCAAGAATCTCCCAGTTAATTGTTTATCATATAATTTTCATTGCTAGAGAATTGAGAGTGAAGGTATCTCACTCTATTTATGTAGTCTATGATCGATTCTTTCTCTTGTTGTTTGACATGGTTAAGTTGATCGATTGGATTCTATGAAGTTCCTTGGTGGGAGTAACCAATTGTGAAAACAATCTTTATGGTGCCGAAGTCAGCCTGTTCTTCTGGTTTCAAAGATTGGAACCATTGACCTACCTTTCCTTCCATGGTAAGTCTAAAGGCACTTACCCGTAATATATATATATATATAGAGAGAGAGAGAGAGAGGGGGAGAGAAGTGGTAACAGACAAGTGTCGGGTGTATGTGTGAATGAATGCATAGGTATGCTCTCCACCATACCTTAACAAATCAAACTGCAAACTGCTCGTCGTCCAATCAAATGTAATGAGTGTTCTTTAGAGTCTGGAGAAGTAGTAAAAAACATAATAATATTAATACATACATGAGCATGTCCGTGTGGCTAGCCACCCTTAGTTCTCTTCCTTGCAGAGCTAATACTAAAAATAAGACACTCAAAGAGAGAGAGCGAGGGAGATCTACATTCATTCCAGAAGCCTCGCATCATCATATTTGTAGCTTGCAAGTAAAGGTGAGCCTGAGGGCTCACTCACTCAACCTTTGTTCCGGCTCGGCCCATGATCTTGATTGATAGCACACTACCTAAGTGTCTCGTCGTCGTCAGTTACTATAAGACTAGTAGTAGTAGTAGTAGTAGTAGTAGTAGTAGTAGTAGTAGTAGTAGTAGTAGTAGTAGTAGTAGTAGTAGTAGTAGTAGTAGTAGTAGTAGTAGTAGTAGTAGTAGTAGTAGTAGTAGTAGTAGTAGTAGTAGTAGTAGTAGTAGTAGTAGTAGTAGTAGTAGTAGTAGTAGTAGTAGTAGTAGTAGTAGTAGTAGTAGTAGTAGTAGTAGTAGTAGTAGTAGTAGTAGTGCCACCTACGTAGGAATATATTTTAATGCTTCGACTTGGCTGCCCACCCTTTTCACAGATTTCAAGAGGGCCAACCAACCTACCCCCCCCCAATCCCATGGCAATGTGAAGAGAGTAAGTAGTACTTTCGATACACTCAAAGTTTTAAACATGATATAAACATACAATAATGGTTGACTAGTAGCTTTGATTAAATGGTAAATGAAGATATAAATTTAACTTTTTCACTAAAATTCTTTAACTATCAAAATTTAAAATCCTATAGGTAATTGAGGTCAACCATAGTACCTTACAATTCTCACTAGTGCCATTATGTTTCTTAGGCTCATCAAGAGTTTAGTTCTCGACCAATGGTGTGAGAGGTTTTCACAGCTTAATTAATAGCCTGAGAGGCTATAGTCATGTGGTTATTAAGGCTCATTAGTAGCTAGCCCCAAGTTTCCATTTCAAATTGTCCCATATTGCACAACCAATGTAAACACTACCTAAATGTTCATAAATCTCCAACAAACTCCAAGAGGGATGTATAAGTATCTCACAAGCCCCAACAGTTGTAAGATGCATGCTAACTCTTCCAGAAACCCTCAAGATCATAGCAGTTGTTGGATGTAATGTGGCATGTTCTCTACGACCTCAACACCACCAACTAACACCCAAAACTTGAAGAAGCGCCAAATAAAAAGGAATTTGAGCCACGTAAAATTCAACACCCCATATTTGACAATGAATATCTCTCATGGTGATAAAGTTTGCCAAACTCCATTGGTTGCCAAACTGTTATACTAGAAATAATGGGTCAGCATCTCATCAAGACTAAGCAATTGATCCCCAACCACAAGCCATACAAACTGATGTCAAATTTGCCATGGCTTTTATGAGGTGAGCCTAGTTGTGAAGCAAAGCATTGAATGATATTATGGGTCTTGCAATGTATATAGGTGGGTAGAAGAGATAGGGCATGTAAATTTCAGGTGAATAGCTGCTCAAGCATAGGGATTTCTCTTGCTTAATTAAGTAACATGCTGCTTCTGAACGACAAACGTCACAGCTTTTGCTATGCTTCTCCCAATCAATTGTTGATGACCAAGAAATGCAAGTCCAATGATAATTTAGGCCAAAGCTAACCATGCGTAACATGATAAAATTGAAATTGATGTACCAACAGTGCGCTCCTTTATAACATCACATAACAGTGCGCTCCTTTATAAATTGATGTACCAACAGTGCGCTCATTTATAACATCACATAATTGCCTACCACAATGGTGGCAAGCAAAAAAAAAAAGGAGCATGCTCCATGCATGTAAAGAATATAAACGAGTCAGGATAGGAGCAACACACTTTGCCATCATGTAAAAAAAAAAAAGTCCTTTGACAGCGTTGCCTATGAGAAGGAAAACAACCATCACTAGTGTGAGTACTAGCAAGTTCTCATGAATGTTGCTATATCAAACACATCATTGAGGGGTGTCTAAAATATTTCTTTATCACAACCCCCGCGATCCACCACTTTAATAGCTGCTTGTGTGTGTGTTCGTGAGTTTAGCGATCGCCCGCACGTAGCATATGCCAAGAGGAACACGATGTTTCCATAGGCGCGCTTTCTTTTGTGCGAATTCATAGCCTTGTCTTGAAAAGATACAGGATCCCTCCTCTGATGGAATAATAATATCGCCCTTTTAAGTTGGCACTTCTTTTCAAGACACAACAAAAACACCAACCGGATTTGTGTGCCGGGCAGCATTGCGTAATTCCTTTAATATATATATATATTCTTTCTTTTCCTCTTGCACAACATGCAAATTAAGAGAAGAACACAGGAATTTCTAGTGGCCATTCATGGATTCCTTGCTCTCGCCACACCAATTCAGAATCTGATGAGAGTAGGATGTTCTTGCTTTTGACTAGCTCATCCAATCCATACGGATAGATCTATAGATCTGATTACCAAGCTTAATTTGGAGAAACCACGTTTAAACCTGAAGAGTGGTTTTCTTAATTGCAAAAGTGGTTTTCTTCATATAAGGGTCCTTACCCTTGATTTGATCCCATGGAGTAGAAAATCTAGCAAAGTCTACAATCCTTTGCCCCCAAGGTCTCTACCCCTTTGCTTCTCTTTAACCATTGGTTAAACCCCTTTTTGTTTGTCCTCTCTTTTTAATAACTTGTTCTCCCTTAGGGTGAACTTGACACTGAACTTGATAGGCTTTTTCTCAATTGAATAAATAAAATCAAAATTTACAAGAGAATAGGCATACCTTGAATTTTTGGAATTGCTTTAAAAATATATTTTTGATTTAAAACCTTGAAGAGATCCCCTTTGTACTTGCAAAAGCTGTAATACCACCATATACTCTCAATAACTTAATTGAATTGAATGGAGAAAATAATATAAAAAGCACAGAAGAGATGAATGTAAACACTTGAATAGAAATAATACTTCACCACACAAGACAAACCATTCCCCCCCCTCCCATGCGTTGAGGCTCTCTCTCTATGACATGGGTATTTTAATCATATTCCAAAATTTAGCCCTTGAGCTAATAAGAGAGTGCACATACAAGATTGGGGTTTTTATTTTACAAAATTGGTAAGGCACTTATTCTGTTCACACCTATGTGCCTTCTACCATAGACTTTATTAACGTGCATATATAATTTAAATGTCCATGCCTATACACATAAGGGGCGGATAAAATATTACATTAAAATCATGGCACATTGCCATAAAATAACCATATGAAATAATAATTCGAGTTGACACAAGGTACGATCCTCCACGTGCGACACTCGCATCATCACCACTCACACCTTATATAACTTTTGAAGCCAAGACCTTGATCTCCCTAGAAAGGGGATGAGAGGTGATCGTTGGGTACTTACCAATGTTTTGAGCTCACGTCCTTTAAGGCTCCCCAAGCTCACTTTTAGAAGCTCCACTCTTTCACACACACATGCATAGAAGAGAAACATGCACTAGCGTACACACACACACTCTCTCTCTCTCTCTCTCTCACACACACACACACACACACACACACACACACAAGATAAAGCAAGAGCTCTCATAGCACAAAGGGGGATTGTGTTCTTTCATTATGAGAAATTACCTTTTATACATCTGGCCCTTATTCACACTTGGGCGTCCAAAACTTACAGGCCTTTGGTGGCCAATACCTCAAAATGTATAACTTTTATAGTGCCTTTACATAACAATTATTAATGGAGAGGCATCTTTGTTAATCCAAGATGGGATTAACATCCCCCCTACCTAATGTAGGTTCTTTCCTCACACAACCTTTACCTAGGTCAAAAGACCTGGTCATCGAACTCGTGTCTGTAGAAGTTGCAACAGCGAGATTGATGCTTTAAGGGTACTTTGGAATGCTGAGTGGGACGTCCAGAACCCGGTGTCGACCTGGTCTTCAAACGTGACATGTATGTAACTCGGAAGACACCTTAGGCGATGATAATAAAGCATCATGCCTCCTTCAGTTAGGCCCTTGTTCATGTCAAAGCAAAGCTGCTCTGCCTCAAATCTATCATGCCTTTCCTTTGGTTGATTGATGAGAACTATGATCAAATTCATGAATCTTATACAGTAGCTACTATATCTAGATTTGGAATTTTATGCCATGCTCATATCTATGTGAGCAATTAGTGTCGTTGACTTGTTATATCCTCGAATGTGGATGGCGAGAAGTGAGGGAAGTTATAACATACATGAGAGTCCTGTTTCTTTACTTCATGGAATTGGAGTGGAGTCAGTTTTCTTTTGATTGGCATGAATAAGGGATTCACTCATTGTGTTAGTGGGGAGCACTGGTACTGATAACTGTATTCTAGGACTGCCAGATACTCCTTGCACCAATCCAGCTGTATGCTTGGTATCATCTATTTGGATTGTCGTATGGCCTCCCCTTGTATGCAGTGGGTGTTGTTTTTTGCGCAATCTATGGAAACAATAGCTGATCATGAATGTCACAATTTGGATCTCTAGCAGATCAGCCAAGTGTGGATTGGCCAGCTTGGTGTGACGAGCCACATTCTCCCACAAGGTCCCCTCTCCTCCTATTGGTAAAATATCTTCTAATTCTAGCATTGGGGCTCAGAGAGGGTATGGAACATAAGGATGCCTCCATGACTCCATGTTGGAGTTTGCATCCGGTAGGATCCTTTTGGTAGGCTCAAATGGTGTGATTTGCATCAGCACCTTGAACATGAGTTTTGGTTTCAAGAGTGGGTTGTCTGCGTGGATGAAGCCCTTGTACTGTAGAGCTGACAAAGTTTCAAGAATATTTGCATCAGGAAAACCTTGGATATCATCCTGAGGGAGATGGTTACATACCTCATCGATCGGCCTTGGTGGAGATAGAGTTGGTGCCGGCATCTCCTCGGGGGTGAGAGTGTTAGTGGGAAAATCAACGAGGATAGAAGAGAAATGAGAGAAGATACAATTGGCCTCAGTTTTGTTAGCAGGAGATACACTAGGAAAGGGATTTAATAACTTACTGAAGATGGCAGAGAGAACATTGGATAAGTAAAAGATGAGGAGGTTCCTGGTGTGTCTTCTTGAACCTCTCCGAAACTTGGGGGGCGGTAAGTTGGGCTTGTTAGTTTTCATAAATTCTTGGAGGTCAATTATATCATTGGTGGTTATATTAGGATATTCTATATGCTCTTTATCAAAACTATAAATCATGTTAGTGTGAGCATAGCCTCCAAATGCTTATGGATATTTTGATAAAGTTTTATAATACTAAAAGGATGATTTAATGTGGATTCTGAGAGGTTTAGATGCTGATGGGTATTATATACTTCAGTCCAACCATGGCTAATAACCCATTGGTATCTTTGTGCAACAACCTCGTAGTTGGCCGATGTCATTGGGATATCATCTGCTAGTAGAAATAGGTCGAGTTTATCGACATTGTCATCTAGGATATCTGATTGTTGTAGCACCCGACACCAATTACAAAGGTTTAGCACTATGGGATGTAAGGGGAAAAAGAAAATATCAGCTGGGTCAATTAGAACTATATCCCTCTGTAGGATTTCCATTATTATGGTTGGGTCTACATCCCTTTCTATGTTCTAATGTATTAGGGTTAGGTCTCCCAAACTAAGGTCTTTGGTTAAGTTAATTTTGCATTGAAGAAGAGAGAGGGTTAGTGTAGATAAAAATAAATTTAGATTCTGATGTGACAGGCCCGATGAGTTACTGGCAAAACGAACCTATCTTCAAGGCACGTTCAATGAGTTGGCGTAATTCATCCGGTTGATTAGTTCTTTGAGATCTTTATTGGAGGGTGAGCTGACATTCTAGATCCTATATTTTGGAGTCTTTGGTGGTGAGTAGTGTGGATATGGTTGCTTCCCGCACATCTCAAGTAGCGGCCAGCTCTGCATATCTTCGTGCAACGTCCTTTGTTGCAATCCTGGAAAATATGGCTTGAACATTAGCCTCTTCAATTTGCCTTTGCCACTCCTCTACCAAGCTTTGGCTACTAGTTAATTGCTGGTGTACATGCTCAAGCACTTGTTGATGGTAGTATTTGATCTATCTCCATCGACTTTGCAGCGATCACCTCGTTGAGGGATTTCAATTTCTCAGCATATGCTTTGTTCAGTTTCTCTCTTTCTGTTTGAAGGCTTACCACTCTCTGTTCTACTTTAGTAATGGCTTCAGTGAGTGTGTTGATCTGCCCTATATATCCGTCTTCCTTTTCTTGGAATGTGGCATGTGCTTCCTTTAGTTGCTGTGTATGTTGCTCTTCTTTCTCCTTGGTATCTCTTCTTCCATACGTTGCATTTTTAATTCTAATTGTTGGAGGTTGCCCCACATCTTTTTACATTTCTTTGGCCTCTTACCACCCTTCACAAATCTTGAATTAACTTCTTAGTCTCCTTTAGGACCGCTTGTCCCTTCTGTAGCTCTTTTGAAATGAGGGTAGATGGCTCCATGGATCCTTTAGCCTAAGGTACCCCTGCCTCTTGAGTGCCAAATGGGAAGATTAGTTGTATGGCTGAGTACTTTAGTTAGGAGATATGGATTACACACCTTGGATTGGAGTGACTTGAGGTGATTCTCCATTTTACGATGGATATACCAAGCCCAATCCTCTTGTTTTTCCTCATGGACCTTTGCTATGCGATTGAGAGGGACCTTGTTATATTTGTCCATTGGCTTTACTTTCATTAGCATTGACATTACTCTACAAGCTTTCTCATCTACTTCATCCTTTATATTCTCGTACTTCACCCCATTTGAGTTAAAGGAAACCCTCTTCAACATGTCCTCCATGGGCATCTGATCGATTGTATGTACATGTGTCGGTATGGTGGGGGTAACTACAGAGATTCTTGTATCATTTCCTCTGTGATGAGGACCTACTGTGGGGGAGGACCTCTACCATTCTGCCAAGTCCTACCTTCTCCAGCTTATTTTGACATCTGTATCTTCTAAGATCTTCAAACACTCTGGGCTATGATACTAGAACATAATCTTCCCATGAGCTATCTAAATGTCTTTGTGGATGATGGTACCTTGGACCGTCTATGCATACGGCCCAAGGTAAGTGAACTTGGTGCCACGTGGTGCTCTTTTCCTCTTTTCTGCTAGTGACCTTGTGGTACTGGCCTGAGTTACGTTCGGGTTTCCCTCAACCTCTGGTTCGGAAGTAGCCGAGGAGGCCATCTACATGTGAAAAGAACATCAGTCATTGTGACTGGTAGGAGCTCGTGGTCCTTCTTTTTCTTATTCTCGTTTTTTTTGGGGGTTTTTTTTGTATGTGTGTGTTAGTGATTTTTATTCGTGGGTGTATGATGGGAAGAGTATTAGTGTGGTGAGCAATGAATCAAGAAGGGATGTGTGTGAATTAGTGTTTGTCAGGAATTGGTCCTAATCCGTGAAGTAGCAGGCTGTGAAATGACCGAGCGTGAAGTAGTTGTGCGTGAAAGGTTAATCCATGAGGTGTTAACTCGTGAAAGGTTATTTCGTGAAAGCTTAACCCGTGAAAGGTTAAAGTGTGAAGTGTTAAGATGTGAGGGGCTTAAGCGGTGAAAGGATTAACCCATGAAGGGCTTAAGCCGTGAAAGGCTTAAAACATGCAGGAGAGCAGTTGTTAATTCGTGAAATAGTAGGTTGTGTTGTGATGGTTTATTAGTGTTGAATAAGTGTTGATATGTAGCCTATGGTGTAAGCAATATAATTTTAGCAATTAGTCTATTCTCCCCAAACTCAAGATTTTCAGTTGACTCCGTAAAATAGCAAACTACTATTTCACAGGCCATTCTTGTATGCCTTTATGATGAGATTTGGTGGGTGATGTCACTTTGAGTGATGATGGAATGACAAGATGAAAACAAGAAAAGGCACAGATGCATGCAATGTGTGCGTAAGCACAAAGATGTTTCCATGGTTCACCAATGATTTTATGAAAAGGAATGAAATAATCAAAAGCATGTGAGGAGCTCCTACTACCGAAGAATCGATGGTCGCAAGCAATCAAGTGAGCAAGAACATTGATTGACGGATGCACTCCAGAAGACGATGAAGATGATGATGCCAAGAAGCGATGGAAGCCGATCGATGAAAAATGACAAAAAAGGAAAAAAAGATGTATTTATGATCTAGCCGTTGGCCCTGGCGGCCATCTTAATTGGGTATGCCACATGTTTGCCTGCAATTTGTGGAGTTTTTTTAACCGTTTCACGGCGTAAGCTGGCATGAGAGTCGGTTCACGATGTGAACTATTTTGAAGTGTTTCATGACATGAAATAGTCCTGAGTGATTCACGACGTGAACTAGCCAGAACCGGTTCATGAGTGACGTGAAACAACTTGTACCTTTATGCATGCAAATATTGATACTCTCTTGTTTCCTATATGCTCAAACACTCCAAGGCCATATGTTATGCATTCTGAGGAGTAGAAGTGTACACATGAAATAAATGAACATGTTTCATGGCATGAAAAGCATGCCCCTTTACCTTTACCTGGTTGCTTTGGAGCTGGGTACCCCTCGTCATTCTCCTTTCTTTTATTGCCATGGGAACCATGTTATACTTTGGAGCCTGTGGGTATGTGTTGTTAACAGAAACCACTTAAGTTTTGAGTGAGAACTTTTGATTTTTCCTTCCACCTAGTGGAGTACATCCACCGAATCCTCGTGAACCTGTTTTGTTTCCTGTGCATGTGAGTGCACGTCTTCCTTACCCTAGTCCACGGCTTGGTTCAGCTTTTCCTCATTGGTGGTGGCATTGGCGGTGTCGCACTCCCTTGTTTACTTGGTTGAACTTGTTTCTTTCTCTAGACCAACTTTGGTGCTTCCTTAGCACTTGATTTAGCTAGGCCTTGGTCCCATCTGTGCTCATGGCTCTCCCATTTGTGGTCATGGCTCTCTTCTGTTCTTCTAGAGGTACATGCAGAATTGGGTTTTGGATTGGTTTTTGGTACCCATACCGTTTCATTTCCTTGATAATAGCCCCATGCTACTAGTAAGTCTTTTTGGACCCACAACTATTGAATGTTGGGTTGTGTGCAGGCTTGCTTGGAATACAGCTTACTGTCCTTGTTTGGATTTCCTTATATCTTGCTTGTAGCATGGCTTTTTTGCCTTGATTAACGATGAGTTTTTCTCTGTCTCATAGTATCCTTGTACTTGAAGTTAGGCTTTTGGAACCCACTATTTTTGCCTGGATACATTTGCTGCCTTTGCTTTGGTTCTCTTGAAGAGGGATGATCTTTCAATGTGGATGCTTGTTCTGTTAAGCCTTCTGTTTTTCGTGGCATTGGAGACTTCATGTCATATGCCACTGCCTATTTTCCCTAATTTAATAGACTTCATAATGGCACAGTGATGATGTCCTTGCCATCATTGAGTTATACTTTCCATTTTTCCCATTGGATGTGGCAGTTGGCTAGCGCAAATCTAGGATCGTCCAAGAAGCATTTCCTCTTCCATGGTTCTTGCAAGCATCACAAACACCTTCCCAACCAATGGATTATTTTTGATTGAGATGTTTATACTCAAAAGTCCTATTGTTTGTGTAACAGATGGATGCGCACTATGAACCTATGTATTAGTTACCTCTAGGGGGGGTTTGTTTAAGGCTACCCATGTCTCATAGGAAATCAAGTTATGACTTGACCCCGTATCAATTAGTGCGATGCTTGTCATGTGACCCTCCTTTTTGTAGAGACTTTTACACTGCTTCTTGCAGGTTCAATATCCAAGTCATCCTTGTCCAGCAAGGTATCAAGTTATGACTTGACCTTGTATCAATTAGTGCGATGCTTGTCATGTGACTTTGTAGAGACTTTTACACTGAGTCATGCAGGTTCAATATCCAAGTTATCCTTGCCCAACAAGGTGAGTGAAGCCATGTTTACGTGTAGCGTTCTCCCTTGGAGTCTTTGTTTTGCCTTGGCTTTCCTCGCCTTAGATTCCTCTTAAGCTTGTTTGATCTTTTCCTTGACTAGCTCTTTCTTTTATTTTAGGAGATGCTCTTGTGTGAGCATTTCCTGGACCTCAGGGGTCCATAATATTTCTTGAGTTTGCTTCCATTGATATACCCTTCCATTTCCACCACTTTGCTAGTTTCAATTCGGGCTGACCCTTGAGGGGTGATTTCGGATACTCTAAAAGGCCCCAACCCTCTATATTTTAGTTTCTTTTTCTTGGTGCTTCCCACACCATACATGAGGACGAGGTCCCCCGTTTTCAGTTCTTTGTGTTCTAGGTTATGGTCAAACTACTGTTTTCTCTGTAGTTTATTGACCATAAGCTCATACGATGTAATCAGTCAGGTTTCATCGAGTTTCTCCAAGTCAACCAACCTCTTGGTTAACACATTTTCAGTGAGCCTTTCTTGTACGGCAATTCGTAGGCTTGGAACTGAAGATTCCATAGGAATTACTGCATCAATGCCATAAGCTAGATGAAACGGAGTATATCTCGTTGCTACCTTATATGATGTACAATAGGCCCATAGTGTTGCAGTCAGCTTATGTTCCCAATCTGTGAGACTGGCTTCTAAGGTTTCAAGATAACACATAAAATCTTATTTGTGCTCCCTACTACTTGGCCATTTGCTTGTGGGTAATAAGGTGATGATTTACGGTGTACTACAAGGAATCCTGTAAAAGTAATTGTTCAATCATCTCATTAATGAAATGTGAACCCCGATCATTAACTAATTCAAGTGGGCAGCCAAATCTGGAAATGATGTGTTCATATAGGAACTTGGTCATAGTTTGAGCATCAGCTCTTTTAGAGGCGCTCGCCTCTCTGACCACTTAGTGAAATAATCTGTGGCCACGATCACATGATGGGCTTGTAATGATGGATGCGCTGCTAGGCTAATGGGTCCAACAAAATCAATATCCCATTTCTCAAAGGGTTGTCGTCTCACAATCACAGGGGCGAGTGGCATCCTGTCCTTTTGTTGTGGGATAGTGAAACATTGACATTCCTCACATCTCTTCACAAATTCTATGGCATCCCCAAATACCATAGGTCACCATAGTCCCGCTTTGAAGAAGCACTTTGCAAACTGTAACTTTTTCAGCAAAATGTCCTTCGGCTATTCTTACGTGTGCTTCTTCTAAGATCGTGTGATAAACTCATCTTCTCGCAGACATCTCCTGAGGATATCATCCTTGCCTAGCTTATATAATTCTCCAGCAATCAATCAATAAGGTGTGGCTAGCTTAATAAGCCAACACATCTTATCTTTGTTCAAGGGTTGATCTTGTGGGAACCCATGAGCTAGATAGTTGGATATTTTCTCACTCCACTCAGGCACCATGTCAAGTTTGAATAGACAAGCATCTAGATTGCTCACATCAATGCCTGTTTTGTCGGTTCTTTGTTAGGAATTCTAGACATATGGTCCGCCAAAAAATGTTGTGTTTCTTTTCTCCGTGATTATAAAGTCAAATTCTAGGAGTAGAAGCGACCATCTTGTGATTCTTCCTATGGTGCAAGGCTTGTTCACCAGATATAATAGGGTTTGATGGTCCACAAAGAATACAAATTTGTTGGCCAGCAGGTAATGTATGTATTTCTTTACAGCATAAATGATGGCCAACCCTTCACGCTCAGTGGTGGTGTAGTTTATCTCTAGATCATTCAATTTTGATGAACTGGCAAAGCAAACTGGGTAATCCAATTTGAATTCCCTAGGTTGTGCCAATACGCATCCTATAGCGAAGTTTGATGCATCGATGTGCACGTGGAATACAAGATCCTAGTTGGGTGATTTGAGGATTGGTGCACTAGCTAGTGTATTCTTCAACTTATCGTAGGCCTCTTGGCATTCCTCAGTCCATTCAAAGACAATGAGTGGTCTATACAATGGCATGACAATTTCAACATAGAATTTGTAGTTGGTTGGTGGGGGGTAATTCCAAGATCAATTTTACCTTGCTCTCATCTGTGGAAATACCATTTTTAGACACAATGTGCCCTAAGATTACACCATGTGCTTGACCTAGAATTGAAACTTTAAAGGGTTTAAGGATATACGATATAATCGACATCTCTTAAACACATTCCTCAAGCAAGCCAAGTGCTCAGTCCAGCGTGAGTGTGCACACAGATTGTCAATGAATACCTCTAGCCAATTTTGCAAGTAGTCCTTGAAGGCCGTGTACATCAGCCATTGGAACGTTGCTGGGGCATTGTTGAGGCCAAAAAGCATACCCTTATAAGCATATGTCCCCCACATCGTATTGAAAGCCATCTTGTGCTGGTCTTCTGGTGCTATGGACCCCTGATTATAGCCTAAAAATCCATCTAAGAAATTGTAGGCTTCTTCACTTGCTACCCATTCAAATACATGTTCTGTATATGGCAATGGGTAGTCACCTTTTCTTGTGGTTGCATTGACCTTTTTGAGGTCAACACAGACTCTCAATTTTCCATTTTTCTTTGGCACAATCCCGATTGGTGAAAGTCAATCTCTGTGCTCAATTTCATGGATGAAATCCGCATGAGTTTATCAATTTCCTCCTTTACAATTGTCGCATCTTTCGGATTCATCTGATACGGTTTTTTCCTGGATGGTCTCGATCCTTCCATGATCAGGATAGTGTGTTCCTTGAGTGGTACACCCTTCATTTCCATGTAATTCCAATAAAAATAGTTCTTAAATTCTTTTAAGAGAGTAATGAGCTCTTCTTCTTTAGCCACAGTTAAGTCTTTAGCAATGTAGATAGGTTTGGTGGCCTCCCTTGGCTCTGCAATATCAACGTCCTTAACTTTAGCTAGACCATTGTAAGACGTCAATTGGCCATCTTCCTTTACTCTTTTAGCCATCAATTGGACCACCTTTCATTCATCCATGGTGTATGTTTTGAAATGGTCTGACAGTAGGTCTAGTGTGTCATCCTCCTCATCTTTCGTCCAAGCCATTGCCTTCTTTGCCTTGCGCTTGGCTTTAGCTAGAGCTTTATTTCATTTTCTATGTTTGGACTTATTAAGTTTAGGCATTTTTGGCTCTTGTGGCATAGCCTTTTCCTCTCATTTTCCTTCCAAGGTTATCTTACTCAAATCCTCACCCCAGTTCTTAAAAATGCCTCATGCACCTTAGTGACCTCAAGATATCTTAGCCAGTAGGCATCCATGGGTTTACTTCATAGTAGGGCATTTCGTCGAGCGGTATACCTCTTTTGTTTATGCCATCTCCTGAGTCGTTAGGTGCTGTACAGCCTTATGATTCAGGCCCCTCTATGTTGGAGGCTTCATCCTTGTTTCCTCTTCTCTTGGTTTCAATCTACAATGCTCACTGAGGTGGTAGAAATGTTTCCCGATTCAATGTACTGGGTTCCTCTTGGGGGCAACACATCTATAGTGGCAAGCACGTGCATCCAATTTTCACTAAAATCCGGAGGTGGAAGCGACAAATACAATGCGGCCTCTTCCTCTTCCCGTGAATTCTCCTCAACTGGTTGGAAGACTTGTAAGGATGTGGTTTGCTCTTTGTGGTGACTGAATCATTTCCAAACAATTGCCCTTCCATGTGGTGTGCCTTCCACGTATGTAGATCAATTTTTCAAAATCTGTGAATTCTTTTGAACATACAGTGGATCTAACGCCCAATCATGCACCAATTTGGTTTCCCTAATGAAGGGTATGGCTACCCAAGATAATGTCATATGAATCCGGCTGGCACAAAAAGTTCATTACAACAAATGTATGATGGTAGCGGAACGAAAAGAACTTAAGCCTAACATTTTTCAACAACAGCTCCATTAGTCTTGAGGATGTTTTGTCTGCCATCTTGACGATTAGATTTGCTCTTTCCAATTTTGGTTTTCTCCATTTTTCCCAACATCATTTGGTAATAATGCTCACACCTACACCTCCATCTAGGATAGCCAGTGCTTGATACTCGTTCAGTGGATTGGAATTGTGGCATTTGTATCATCACTCTCATAATACCGGCCAAATTGGTTGACAGGTATTTTGATGAATCTAGGTGTTCCTTCTTCCTCATGCACTAGGTTTTTCTTTGCCAGAGGTAAATGGCTCGCCTATATAGTGGACATTGGGTTCAATCTTTCTTCTACCCAATCTTTGACATCTTCCCGCCACTCGATGAGGTCCATTACAATGAAAACATTGTATGGGTCCCCTTCTTTTGTTAGTTGAGTTTATGTCTTTTCCTTTCCATTGTATTGTGGTTTGAAACACTGATACTGGCATGTTGTTCTATAAGATATAATAATCTGGTGTGATCTTCATGGGCTCC
The DNA here is from genome assembly GCF_041138505.1 of Cibotium barometz. Classification (NCBI taxonomy): domain Eukaryota; kingdom Viridiplantae; phylum Streptophyta; class Polypodiopsida; order Cyatheales; family Cibotiaceae; genus Cibotium; species Cibotium barometz. The sequence continues at coordinate 18,431,044 of NC_141110.1, forward strand.
TCATAGTAGTCATTATTGACTTCTACCTCGTGCATGATTTCTCCCTCATCGGCTCCTTAATCAACACCTGGTTGATTTTGGCTTGTGGTGGTAAAACAGGTGGTGACAAAGGCAACATGTCCTCCATTCAAAACATCCCTCTTGGTAGGTAGGTGTTTGGCTCCCCTGTAGTCACATTAGTTTGGATTGGTGGTGCTGGTAGTAAGGCTAGTGGCACTCTGGGAGCTTGCAATTGTGCTAAGGGCTAGACTCTCGGATACCTGCACATGGTAGTGTCATGGTTCCCCAATCTTTGGCAGTGAGCACAATAGAGTAATTGTCTTGGTCTTAAGTGAGGGCATTTGGTGCTTGTGTGATTTTGTCTATAAATTGAGCACCAAATCAATTCTCTCTGGGGGTAGAGATGAGCATTCCTTGATGCTTCTCTCCCACTCTCAACCTTTAATTTCTCCAAGATGGCATTACTGAGTTCTTCCACTGTCATATTGCCAACTTGCTTGCTCTTGGTTCTTGTGTCTTGATGATTGGAGACTCGCGATGTTACCACTATTCAAGCAGCCTTGGCATCTTCTAGTTTTGCAATAGCTCAAGCATATTGTCCTCATATTCAATTGCGAGCTTACAACAAGTATCTAGAGTAGCTGATGAGGCTAACACTTGATAATTATGCATCTTATGATCTCGGAATCCTCTCCGAAAGCAAGGCAATAACTGATCATCAGTTAGCCTTTCCCTCAACTTGCATCTTGAATTCAAGTGCTTGAGCTAAGAAACATAATCCCGCATGGACTCATTTTCCTTTTGCTTGATATTGTGGAGCTGGAGCCAGAGGACTCCATCTGTCATCACTTCGAGCGAAGCACGGTGTATGAACACATTTGTAATATGAGTTAAGTTGACTTTATCCTCCGGCTTTAAGGTTCGATACCATTGGTGAGCCTTCCCTTCTAGGGTTAGAGAAAAAGCATGTATCATGGTTACATTGCTCACTGGCCCACAAGTTTCACAAGTGGACTCAAAGACCTCTACATGTTGGATCGGGTCTCCATCTCCCAATAATTTTTGCACAAGCTTTGAAATAATATGTGGCTTCATCTAGGATGGTGTGGATTCCAGGGCAGTGCCTAGCTCCCTAACCATACCTCGGCCCATTTTCATGGCCACACCCTTGTGACCATGTTTAGGTTTGCCTTGGGATCTACAATTGGCCTCTCCGAGGAGCTACCCCCTCTATCTAGACCACGTCCTCTTCCTGGATAGGTTCTTCTATTCAATTTGGGTCTATGGCTGGGTCCGGGTAATTCCTCATTGCCTGGCTCATTATTATAGTAGCCTCAGCCCGCCTTTGTTCGATCAGGAGTTCCATGCTCTACAAGAACGTGGGATCATTGATCATTTCTTGTATGTCCTCTCTTGTATAGAGATGATCCTCACCTCCTACAGGTACCCTAGGTAGATTGTCCTCCTCTTCTTGTGTCTCAAGGCTTTCATTAGCCTTTGATTCCTCATTGATGGGTTCTAGAGTTGGTATCCCTCCTTCTATTATTCCCATCCACATGCTATCAGTTGCATTTCTAGATGTTTTTGGTTCCTTACCACATGGTCAAAACGGATTCAAATTCTTCATCTCCCTTTGTTCTGCCGCAATTGTCGCTCTACCTCAGCCCTCTTCAAGTTCATTATGAGAAATTATCTTTTATACATCTGGCACTTATTCACACTTGGGTGCCCAAAACTTACTAACTAAGGCCTTAACTAAGTGGCCAGTATCTCAAAATGTACAACTTTTATAGTGCCTTTACATAACACTTATTAATGTCCTCAATTGGAGGAGCATCTTTGTTAATCCAAAATGGGATTAACACACCCTCATTAAGGAGGTATTCCTCTTGAATCCCATTAATCCAATCACTATAGACCTCCATAACTGATGCCATAGTGCAGGCCCACATCCGCTAATACATTGTCCTTTCTCGGTGTGCGAAATAATAAATTTGAAGAGTGCCAACCACCTCTTTTTCTTAGAAGAGAGAGTTGGTTGGGATAAGAAAAATTTCAGCACCCTATGATCACTTCTCACCTTGAAGTGGGAACCATAGAAGTAATGATACCACTTTTTGATAGCATGAAGGATAGAAAGCATCTCTTTCTCATAAACATGCAATGCCATCTCCTTTTCGGTAAGCTTTCTACTCTCAAAGGCAATAACTTCATGCTCTTGATTAAAAGTATCCCCAATTCCTCTTCCACTTGCGTCCGCTCTCATATATAAACAAGAATGGGGGCCATTGTAAGTAAAGCTTTGAGCTCCTTGAAGATATTGCTGACAATGGAATCCCAAAAGAAAGCTTCTCTCTTGAGAAGATTGATAAGAGGTGCTGCGATGTAGTATAATGCTCCGTGAATCTTCTATAGAAAGATGATAACCCCAAAAATCCTCTCAATTGAGTTGAATTACTTGGTGGTGTTGGCCAATCTTTGACTGGATCCACTCTTATGCCATTCTCTCCCACCAAATGCCCAAGATATTCCACTTCATTGACCATGAACGAGCATTTTCTCTCTTGCAAATAGCTTGTGCTCCCTCACATCACTTCAAACACTTAATTCACATGAGATAGGTGCTCTTCTTTGCTCTTGCTATATATCGATATATAATTGAAGAACACTAGCACAAACTTGAATAGAAAAGAAGTTGATACCCTATTCATTAATGCTTGGAAAGTAATGGGTGCATTTGTAAGACTAAAGGGAATGATCATGAAGTGAAACAACCCTCTTTTGGTCCTAAGTGCGGGCATCTCTTTATCAACCTCCTTCATCCTTATTTGATGGTATCCTAATCTAAAATCAATCTTGGTGAGAAATCTTGCTCCCTTGAGTTCATCTCCAAGAGATCATCAATGCGTGGAATGGGGTACTTATTCTTGATTATGACTTTGTTCAAGTCACAATAATCAACACACATGCAAAAGGGCCCATATTTCTTCTTCACCAATAGAATGAGAGAAAAAAATGAAGATTGTGAGGGTTGAATAAGACCGCCGTCGATGGAAAGAAAATCTTGCACTTTCTTCGCCACTCCCTCTCTTTTCACCTTGGATAACCGATAGGGAGGCTTGTTGATGGCCTTTACATTTGGTTCAAGTACAAGGGCTGTCATATCTCTATCCATGTGCTGTCCATTGCTTTCCATCCCTTCTTGAGCAACATATAGATAGTGCCAACAATCTTGAGTTCCCTCTTAAGTTTCTTTGGGGTGATCAAAGAGATATCTTTTAAGTAACTTCCAGTAAGGGTTACTTACTATCCATGATGTTCAAAGCCATCTTGTTGAAGGTTCATGTGAAAGTCACCCAATGTTGACAACTAATCACACCCCAGTATTAAATCAATAGGACCCATGTCTAAGACCACCAAATTACATTCCCAAGTGTATGAAGGGGATAAAATCATTTGAGTATAAGGGCATGCCATCTTAGTCTCCTCATTGTCCCCATTGGCCACTTGTTCTTTGTAAGGTTATAGGTAGCTCCATTGGAATAAGCTTAAGAGAGTTGATAGATTTAGCATTGATAAAGCTATGGGTGCTCCCTGAATCCACTAGAATGTGAACAACTCTCCCTTGCAACCCGCCATAAGCTCTTGAGTTATAGAGCATATAGAAGCTGAAAATTTAAAAGTTTTAGAATTTTGAAGTGTTATATCACTCATCAAGTGCTCATCATTTCCACCACCAGGGTCAAATGGAAGCTCTCTATCCTGTTGTATGAAAGAATTGTCCTCATTTGACTCCTCCACTAGTGTTACCTCATGGAAATCTTCAAACTCTTGAACATTATGAGACTCCTTGGCATTCTCTCCTTCATCCATGAGGATCATAGTGGGCCACTACCTTCTTAGCTTTGCACACATGCTTGGGTGACCATCTCTCTTTGCACTTAAGGCATGCGCCTTTGCTTCTCAACTCATCAATATTTGGGTCATCCATCCTTTGAGTCTTGTTTGAAAGTTGGAGGCATATTGTTGAAGTTGCTCCCTTTCTTTGCATGAAAGTGAGCTCCACTCTTGGGTTGTCCACCCACGTATATGGTTGGAAATCTTAGAAGTGGGTGGTGTAGGGAGAGAGTTTCTATTCATGTGAAGCATTTAGTGGCTTGTATGCGTCCTTCACATGAGTGAAGTGGGCTATGATTTTCTGTATTTAGGTTCATAAAGCTCCGCCAACCTAATAGCTTCCTTGAGAGTATTTAGCCTTTGAGCCAATACATCCATCCACCTTGATAAAGGAATCTAACCCATGTATGAACTTCTTCATCTTCATTTGCTCATTGTGCCCTTTCACATACATGGATAACTTTATAAAACTTTTTATGTACTCTCTTACCACCATGCTCTTTTGAGAAAGCTCATACAATTTGCTCATGGCATCTATCAAGCACCAAAGGTGAGATGAAGATCAAGTTGATCTCTCTTTTCAAATCCTCCCATGAATGTGGTACATTTCCATGTTTAACTATATGTCTCCATTATTGATGAGCATAATTCTCCATGTGTAATGAAGCAAATTGCACTTTGTCTTACTTACTCTTGGGGTAAAGCTTAATATAAGTATCTAACTTGGTAATCCACTCCTCTAACTCATGTAAAGCGAAACCATCACCCTTGAATTTGGAAGTGTTAAAGAGGAATTCTCATGATGTGGCTTGTTCTTTTGCGACGATTGCATGTAGGAGTTGGCAAACTGAGCAAAGTCTTTGTACACCTTCTTGATGAATGAAGGTAACTCTATCTAACTATCATGAGCTTCCACTTGTCTAAAAGACATGTGCTCCCAATAACCTTAATAGCTTCTTCATGGTGTTGATTCATGGATTGACCCAATTGATATTCAATAACTCCCATCTTGGTAGTCATAGATTCAAACTTTGAATTTAAGGTTTGGTTGATGATATCCAATCTATCCATGAGTGGCTTAAAATCAAGGTTATTCAAAAGCAATAAACTTGCTTTTGAATAAACTTGAAATGGCTTATGAACTTTGAGAGGTGTGCTTATGGGCACTTCCCACATTAGCATCCTCTTCAACTCCCTTTGAAGTTTGACCCATGGATTAAGAGGCATTTTTATGAGTGCTTCCCCCAATAATTTTCTCTCTAAGATCCTCCATTATGTCCATAGTGCCGTGTTCCATTAATTCCTCTCCTTCCATATCCTCTGTTGTTTGCCAACCAACAATGATAGCTTTCTAGGTCTACCTTTTGGTTTACCATCCCATAATAGGACTATTTTCACAAATTTACAATAGTGTGATAAAGGGGTGTCTAATTTGGTTGTTCTAGGGCTCTATGGGAAGGTGTTAGGATAAGGGGTAAGCCTATGATGTCAATTTTTATTAATTCAACTCTCTATATGCCTTTGTTTTGACTTTTTCTCGTAAGTCAAATAGTAATAGTGGTTCACTGCTTGCACTCCAATCCCCCAAATGACTTGAATCTTGGTGGTTAAGGTATTTGGCTAGTGGAGAATACAATGGGGAAGTCAAATTTATGATTTGAGACTTGGTTCAAATTTTATCCAAACAGGGTATGCGGTAGAGAAACAAGTGTAGCTACCCAAAAACCAAACGGGGTGGTTGAGGGCTCTATGGGAAGCCCTAATGGTGTGGAATAACCCCCGACACTCAATTAAGGTTCAGCCCAAAACCTCTTAGACTGAATCACACATTTCTAAAAACTACTGATTATGTCAAATTGTCAACTGTAGCAACCAACTTGCAAACCAATGCATGTATGCATTCTAGCATATCCAAAGCATCATAATGCATCCAAATAGAATCCATCCAAGGAATTTTGACCAGATTTTGGCATGAACTTGGTGCATTTTTGAGCCAATTTGAATCACTATATCCAATATCAATGTGCCTAATAATGCCAACTATGTATCCTTACATAATCCCATTGGTTATGAATTGCATTTTAACTCATTGCCACTTGTATGCATAGAACCATTGCTAGTTTGATTCGATACAGCAAGTCGATAAAGAGCTCTTACCTGCCGATCTCTTGGCCAAGCCTTCTCACCCCCTTATTAAAGTTTGGAATCCAATGGCAAGGGTTGAGGCCATGTGTTTATCACCATGTACCTAATCCGGCTCCTTGCCACTTTTCCAAAAGCACTCACCAACAACAAGGAGAGTTCAAGCCATGCTCCCCGCCGTTGGCCTCTCCACCTACGCCACCACGGGTACCCTCTCCACATGATACTAGTGCTTTTTTTGACTTGATATTGCACAATGGAAATGCTAGCAATGTAAAGAGAGTACTGTATAGGAGCTTATAATCCAGATCTTAGCACGACTCGTGCCAAGCTACAATTCATAGTATTCTTTCCACAAGATCAATCTCGCATATTGTCATGATTTATCAAAACCACCAACATACCACCAAACTCAATCCCCACATTAGGGTGAGAGTGCAATGCAAGTAATCAATGCACCAAATGCACTCAAGAAACCTTGATTTCCAAGAAACCCTAATTAGTGTTTGATAGGCAATAAAGTTTGTGGATACAAGGGTGGATTATGGCATGAGAAAGCATGATTAACACACTTATGAAGAGAGTTCAATCCCAATCAATCCATAAACCCTAATCTTTAAGAGAATTCACAAAATCATGTTTCTCCCAAGAAACCCTAAAATTGTAATCATTATTGCCAATTAATGATATGAGAGGCTAGAGGAGAGATAGGGGAAGAGCTTGGATCTCAAAATTTTCAAGTGAAAACCTTAATTTTGGTAAAAAATCTTAAATTTTTAATGTGACCACCAAGAAACCCTAATTTCTTATCAAGAATGCAACAAGGGTGGCATCTATGGGTAGAGGAAAGTGTGGGGAAGAGCAAAGCAATGTCAATTTCATGAAAATGTGAGAGGAAGCCCTAATTTTGGAAAGGAACCCCAAATTGAAGAAAAAGTTCAAGAACCCCTAATCCCAGGGTTTGAGAGTCAACCAAAGGCATGAATGGGTAGGGAAGAGCATGGGGAACAAGATTATGGTGTTAATTTGTGCATAATCCATGCAAAAACTCTAACTTTCATAAAATCTTCAAATCTTGAGAATGTCTTGAAATCTCACCAGAGAAGCTTGTAAAATCTTTCAACACATCCCTTGCCTTGATTAGATGCCTCATTAACTTGTTGTGGAGCATGGAGAGTATCACCATCACAACTTCTTCTCCATGAAGTGGGGCGCCAAAAACTGCAGCCTCATGGCAAAAACAATGCTTTTTCCTTGTTGCAAAAATGCTACTCTATGTAGCTTAGACTCCATAAATTAATTGCCCTAAGCATTGGCAATCTAAGTAGGCAAGAGAGCTAATATTTAGCTATGGAAAACTCAAGAAAACCCCCAATTTTGGTCCACAATTCCCAAAAATTGGTCCCAAATTTGGTCCAAAAATTCAAACCTTGCCCAAATGCTCCAAAACCTTAGGAAATTGATGAGATGAAGTAAAAATTTGTAACTCTACCATCTCCCCCATCAATATCAAGAAAATCCAAGGAAATGTAGGAAGAAAGTATGTACGAAATCAAGAAAAATACCAAAATCACACATAAAAGTCCATTTTCTTGCAAATCTTATCAAAATTCCCATGATCAAGATCAAAGCTCTAATACTTATTGAAATGGAGAATCACTAATACAAGATTAAGAAAGATTAAGAAGCTAAGATATGGGACAAATCATTATATAAAGTAGTATGCAATTTAGCAAGAATCACATACATAGAACACAAAATGCCTAAGTGGTTTAATCTCCCACCATGAGAATGGAAATAGCCTTCCATAAGATAAAGTGTGGTAGCTCAAGGCTCCATGGTTCATTCAAATGTCAAATGATCAAAAGATACAAATAAGGGTCCATGTGTCCCTTTTATACTTGAGCCCAATGGCCATAATCCTAAGCCCAACTATTAAAGTTGTTGCTTTATATTACAGTCTGGATAGGCCTCATCAATATATGCAAGCTACTCTTTGAGATCTTTGATCCTTGTGAGAAACTCATCCATTAAGTCTCCCTCTTCATGGACTCTAGCTGCTGACACAAGTAGGGTACTTGTGTCTCGTTAAGTACTTTGGTAAAGCGCAACAAGCACATCCCAAGTCTGCTTGGTAGTTTTAATGAGCAAATATGAAGAATAATGCTCCTTTTCATGGAAAGTGCCACCAATGCATGTGTCATTCCACCTTCCTTGTTCCACTGTGGGAGGTGCGGAGGTAGATGCCATAGCTACATATGAGCTACTATCACCATCTAAACTACATGTACTATGCTATAGTTACATATGAACTACTATTGCCATATAAACTACATGTACTATCCTACACTGGTGTAGCCATACTTGGTAGTGATGTGAGTGAACACACTAGGACCAGCCGAGGCACTTTTTTCCCTTTTTAGGAGGTTTTTGTTAGTAGTTTGTACACTATGTCAAGGCCTTTGTTGTGCGTGTGCCCGCCCGTTTTAGTGTTTTCCCATTTTTCCTCACTCTCCATGTATTTTTCCCATGTTATGAAGGTGTGGCAAGGCTGTCGGTTGCCCCCAGTTTCTAGCCGACTACTTGCTCAGGCACACCGACCTGTCCAGGTGACCTAGCTGACTATCTTTTTCTAGTTTGGGGGATGCCCATGGCTAGTCGTGCTACTGTCGATCTTTTTAAGGTTGGCCGACTAGTAGCCTGAGGCCATATAAAATGGCCCCTTTCCCCCACACTCCACATTGTACTCTCCGAGATTTTCTTTGGTGTATATAGAGAGTTACACAGCTTATCTCTCTCTTTCATTTGTGTCTTGCTCTTCTCTACAGCAGTTGTCTTCATTTTCGCTGTGCATTCTGACATGGTATCGGAGCCCTAGGTGGCTTGAAGCTTGGAGACAGTGGGACATCGAGGGTTTGCTGATTTTAGGTGTTGATTGGAGACTATTTGGGCAGTAAGGGACTTGGAGATCGGGTAGAAGGCGGCCATCACCGTTGGATAGCCACCTTGCATATTATTTATGCAGCCTCTTCTTCTTCTTTTTTCCCACCCACCTTCCCTTCACAAGACTGTTGAAATATACAAGTGAAAAGGGTGTGTGTGGGAACAAGCTCTTGGATAGAGGCTGTAAAAGAGGAGATGTAATTGTGAAAGAACCTGTGAAAAGGTTAGGAGAATCTACTGGGAGAGAATAATGGGTAGCATGAGGGAATTTAGGAGTGTGGAGATATTCTGGGAGATATTCAGGGAAAAGAGAAGAGGTGGAGAGAATCAGGCAAGAGGTGGAGATATTCAGGGAGTAAATCATGGAGAAATCAAGGGGATTTGATGCTTGATGTAAACTCTATAAATTGAGGCATAGCCCTAATGAGAATTTGCTGGTTTTTGAGTATCCATGCCTACATTAATCTATCTGCTAATTATTCACTAATTACGTCTTAATCATTTCTTAATCACTTTATTAATCATGTTGATTCTAGTGTATGATCCACCCTAGCTCATCATTATGCTCAAATTTCAACATGGTATCAGAGCCATGCCTAGAATCAACCAGATTTATGAGCCCATTAGTGAATTAATTAGGATTAGTAGAAAATTAGCAAAATAATCAATTTTTAGTGAGTTTTTTCATTTTCCCTTCACCCCCAGTCAGTGGAGGACTCCATTCTCCATGCACAGTCAACATTAGTCTATGCCCTTCTAACACAAGCTAGTCATTAGCCCTAGCTACAAGCTCATCAAGCGGCGCAGCAAAACGCGAAGGCGTTTAGGAGAAATCCGCGTTTTTTCCAGCGCTGTTTTTTCTGAGTAAAATGCAGATCTACACTCCATCAAATCAAATTGAGCTAATTCCTTTTAGCACAAAGGGTAATCAAGCATGCTCTACAAGCTGGTGAAGACAGAAATCAATTTCATCAAGTCTACAGTGAGATCCAAGCTCTTCATCAAATCTGCAGGTGACTTTGGTAAAACAGAGATTAAGCTTTCATTATTTGGTCAAATCTTGTGTTTCTTGGCTTAATCCTCTACTAGACTCATTGCTATTGATGCCTTTGAAAGCATTTGAGCTCATTTGAAGTGGAAGGCACCAGATCTGAGCTCCCCGCATACTCTGTTTTTTGCACACAAACCAGAGCATTAATTTGCTAATCAATGATTAATCAGTGCTAATCACTGTACTTTGGTGCAATTGAGGGTTCAAATTAACCATTAGGTATCTGATACAGATCCCTATAACTTCAGATTTCAAATCGGAGTTGGTTTGATACTCCAACCATCCCGAACAAATTGGTTACCCTTAATTTAGTGTAATTTCTGGAAAATTGTGCTGATAAAAATTGTGAAAATCATCATTTTGCATTTAACCCTTGGTTAATGCCTGTAAATCTCACTCAAATTCAAGATTATTCACAGCCAGAATTGCATTTGGAATGTGCATGAGAATGACTGCTATACGCATTATGTATTTGGCACATTTTATCAGTGTAAAAATGGGAACAGACACTGCCCTTGTCCAGATTAAGGCAAGAGGTAAGACCTCCCGCATAAATTTGGGTTTGCATTGCATAATGATACAAAATAAACATAAAAAGCCCAAAGGAACTGTCAGCAAAACATTGAAACATGTTGCTCACATGGAGCAAAATGACCTGACGGACGAGCTCATGGCCCCAGCCATGAAAGAAGAAGAATATCTCTTCCCAAGAAGAGGATCCACACCAAGAAGAAGACATGGACACGAGAAGAGAAGCTGCCCCAAGAAGACTGAAAGAAGAGACGGACGCGTGGAGAGATGCTGCCACGAGAAGAAGACTGAAGACAAGAGAAGATGTGAGGCTCCAAAGAGTGAGGAGCCATGTGAAAATCTCTGAGAGAGAGAGAGAGAGAGAGAACCCACAACCCAATGTAACCTGCCCCAATAAAGTAAAACCACCTCTGAGCCACCGATGATGTAGGCCACGTGGTAGATGTATGTGTGAGCACTTTAGTCAAGGTCACGGGCACTTATAGTAGCCTTGGACACATAGAGAGAGAGAGTGTCAAGGACTATGGAGTTTAGGGACTTGAGGCACTGGTCGCGGACTGTCAAGTAAGAAAGAAACTTGATACAGGGTCCAGGTGTGCTGAGATAACTTGAGGGGAGGAGTAGACACTGGTCGCGGACTACCAAGTAAAGGGTGGCAAACTTGGTATAGGGTCTAGGTGTACTAGGATTATTCACTTGAGGGGAGGTGTTGAAATATACAAGTGAAAAGGGTGTGTGTGGGAACAAGCTCTTGGATAGAGGCTGTAAAAGAGGAGATGTAATTGTGAAAGAACCTGTGAAAAGGTTAGGAGAATCTACTGGGAGAGAATAATGGGTAGCATGAGGGAATTTAGGAGTGTGGAGATATTCTGGGAGATATTCAGGGAAAAGAGAAGAGGTGGAGAGAATCAGGCAAGAGGTGGAGATATTCAGGGAGTAAATCATGGAGAAATCAAGGGGATTTGATGCTTGATGTAAACTCTATAAATTGAGGCATAGCCCTAATGAGAATTTGCTGGTTTTTGAGTATCCATGCCTACATTAATCTATCTGCTAATTATTCACTAATTACGTCTTAATCATTTCTTAATCACTTTATTAATCATGTTGATTCTAGTGTATGATCCACCCTAGCTCATCATTATGCTCAAATTTCAACAAAGACCTTGTGAACCCTTGAGATGGCAGACTTGCTTGAGATGGCTAAGAAGCATGTGAAGATCCCAAGACTCCCCATGTTCCCGGTGGACCGACAGTTGGATATGGGAACAACTACACCATATGGAAGGTAATGATGGAGTCCGTTTTGGAGTCTTATAACTTGGCTAATTTCATTGTTGTTGGGTTCCACGGCTTGAGTTGAAATATGGGGAGTTACCCTCTATACGGAAGGAATGGGAAGCACATGCATAGTTATGGGATCGTGTTAATGCTCGTGTCTGTTCTTTCATCTTCCTAAATTGCACACCACAGGTGATCAATCACATAAAGCATATGATGCTGTGGCGAGAGGGATTTGGTAACATTTGGCTTCTCTGTAACAACAAGGTATCACCCATGAAGAGGATCTCCTTGGAAGTTTAGATGTGGGTGATGAATCCTGCAAAGTCGTGAGACGATGCGGGAGCAAGCTCTTTAGCAAGAGGTTCTCCTGGCAGTGAAAGAGATATCGTCAGAGGATATGGCCATCACGTTGTTGTCCCATTTGCCCTCTCAGTACTTAGCATTTTACTCCTCTTTGATCACCAGTGGGCAGGCTCAACACCATCACGTGGGAGGAGCTTGTGCCAATGGTCTTGGACCAGGAAGAGTGATTCATGAACCCTCCACAGGGTGGAGGTTCTGAGGCCTTGACTCGCCTTCGGGACAGACCATAACAACAACAACAAGGGCAAAGGGAAGTCTTCATCGGCGGAGAAGTCTTCTGAGAAGAAGCCCGGTTTAGACCTTGAGAAACTGAAGGCCGAGCGGACCTATAACGATTGTGGCCAGAAAGGCCACTATTAGAGGAAGTGTCCCGAGAGCGGAATAACGGGAAGAGTGCTGACTCTTCAGCTTCAGCTGTAAAGACTCCAGCCTTTGTGCACTTGGAGATTTTGGACACCGATGTTTCATCTTCTTCAAGCGAGGAGGCAGTTGGCTTCACTGCCACAAGGATACTCAGGAATGGATTCTTGATAGTGGTGCTTCTAGGCACATGACTTCTTCCCGTGATTTCTTATAGGATCTGAAACGAAGTCAAGCTGCATTTTCATTGGCGACAATTCCACCATACCGATTCACAGTGAGGGCCAGATGGAGATCATTCCCGATGGCAGAGTGGGGAAGCATTCCTCTCGTGTTCTTTATGTCCCCACACTTGGTTTTCATCTGTTGTTAGTGCATGAGGTTTACAAGACTGGCTTCTGGGTGGAGTTTGAGGAGCATTTTGTTGCTATATGGGATAGAGAGACAAGTCAGTTTGTTTGGGAAGGCGGAGTGGAGAACGGTATATACAAACTCTCAGCACTCTCCTCACTTACAGGCGATCAGATTGGCCACTTGTGGCACTTTCAGTCTGGCCACTTGAATGTGGATGCGCCCGGCGAGCTTTCTAGGACCAGATGGTGGTTGGCTTGCCAGATGTTGGCAGCAGGCAAGGACGCTATAGTTCTTGCATTCATGGTAAGCAACATAGGGAATCTTTTTCGAAGCAGGCTTCCAGAGGCAGTCTTCGAAACCTTTGGGATTGGTACACACTAACTTGTGTGGACCTATGCAGACACCATCCTTGGGAGGTTCTTTGTATTTTATACTGCTTGTTGATGATTGTTAGCAGATTCACTTGGGTTTATTTCCTTTCTCAGAAGGACCAAGCTTTTGCTCGATTCAAGGAGTGGCATGTGATGGTGGAGAAAGAGTTTGGCTTGCAGGGATAAAAAATTTTAGGGCTGACAAAGAAGCAGAGTTTTCTTCCAATGCATTTGTGCAGTTTTGTGCAGAACATGGCATCAAGCGAGGGCTGGCATACAGGTTTGCCTTCAGAGAATGGAGTAGTTAAGCGTAAGAACATGACTATGGTGGAGATGGCGAGGATGATGCTGGAGCATCGTGACCTTCCTCATCCACTTTGGGGAGAGGTTGTGGCTATGGTTGTCCATATCCTCAACCGTTCTTTGACGACTTTAGTACCGAACATGACTCCCTTTGAGGCGTATTTTGGTAGGAAACCAGATGTCTCCCATTTTCGTGTGTTTGGGAGTGATGCATATGTTCACATTCCAAAGAAGCAGAGGGGGGAGCTTGCCTCAAAGTCCCAAAAGCTTGTTTTTGTGGGATAAACCTCTCTTTCCAAGGGATACAGGTTGTATGATCTAGAGAGGAACGTCGTCGTTTGTCAGCAGAGATGTGGTTTTTGATGAGCATGTTCTAGTTTCCACCACGGTTGATGAGCCGCCACTTCTTGGAGACCCAGATGATTTTGATGATGATTCCCAGTCGATTGTTCTATCTAGATAGCCTTAGTCAATTGAGGAGGTTGAGCCCGCAGCTAGAGATGAGCTCCCACAGAGCAACTAGAGGCTCCACATTCTGTTCGAGTACCCAGGTGGGTGGTAGACACCCTTCGGGTCAGGTGTTACGGAGCTTCCCTCCAAAAGGACCACAGAGGACGGACCTCAAAGATTGCATAGAGTTCATGACAAAAGTCATTCAGCGGAGATCTTACAGGTAAACTATGCTTTCCTTGTGAGCCAGTTGATGCCTCTTTGTAGTACCGGAAGCTGGTTGGTTCATTGATCTGGTTACTGAACACCAGATCGGACTTGAGCTTTCCTATGGGGCTATTGAGCTTGTTTATGTAGACACCATTGAAGTCTCACTGGGATGTAGGACTACGGATCTTACGATATCTGTAGGGTATGAAGGATCTTGGACTCTTCTATGACACTGGAGGTGAAACGAAGGATCGAGTTCGACTCCAAGGTTGGAGTGACTCAGATTGGGAAGGAGATCCAGACACAAGGAGATCTACATCCAGACTATAGTTTTACCCTTGAATCAAGAGCTGTTTCATGGAGTAGCAAGAGGCAGCCAACTATTGCCTTGTTGTCTACAGAGGTAGAGTACTGGGTTGCTTGTGGTGGTGCTTTTGCGAGGTTGTGTGGCTGTGGAGGTTTCTTGGTGAGATTGGGTTCTCATAGAAGGAGCCCACTGTCATCCACTGTGCGATAACCAGAGTTGTATTGCTATTGCTCGGAACTTGGCCTTCCATGCCCGGACCAAGCACGTAGAGATACAATATCACTTTGTTCGTGAGAAGATCTTAGCTAGTGTAAGATTCCTCCCTCCAGCTTTTGAGGTGTAAAGGTGTAAGAACCTCCCCTTCTGTTCTTGTAATTATTCACCTCTCTGAAATAGAAGAAAGATCTTGTTTTACCATGTTTTGGCCTAGAGAGAGAAAATGTCTAGAGAGAGATAATCCAAAATTAAGATATCTTTGGATATAAAAATCCTCCCAGTGTCTAAAATGGATTCCCCTAAAACAGAAATTCAAAATGAACTTTCCAATGTGTATTTGGAATTAATTGAAAATGTGTATAAGGGACCTTAGCCGAAGGGTCTACATTTTTACAAATTTTTGGATTATGGTTCAATTAAGGTTCCAATGGGCCAATTAGATTAATCCAAGTGTGGGGATGAGATAAATCCAAAAGAATAAAAGAAAATACCCAAAAATGAGTAAATGCTCACATAAGATGAAGAGTTGATTGAGTGCAAGGTTTATTAGTTAAAAACTATGAGATATTACTAAAAAAATGAGATATTTTAGAATATTGATGAATTTTTGAAACCTTGGTAATAAAGAGAGGGGGACTCTTGAGGTAGCTGCCTTTTTTACACATGTGGAAGGGTTTTTAATTTAAAAAAATTGTGATATTTTTTTCTCTCCTCTCTCCTGGATCAAACCAAATCAAAATGGGAGCTAAACTGGTCCAAATTGAGTTAAACTGAACTTGGAAAATTCTAGGACCTAGTTGGACTTCGTTAGTGGCCTTCCTCACCTATAAATAGATCCTTAGTCTTTTGAAAAAAAATCTGTGAGCTATACCATGCCAGTATTACATTAAAATAATCATATTTTATATTATCCCTTAAAAATCCTCTACTTTTGGAGAGCTTGGAGCTTCTCTCTCTCTTCAACAACTCTTGGAGCTTTCTTCTCAACTTACTAAACCAATTGATTGGTTGGGGGCTTCACTTCTAGATAAAGAAGCAAGCCAAACCTTGAAGTAAGAAGGAATTTTATGGTTTTTGTTAATATTCTCAAATGATTTCGCTTCTCAACTCCTCTCAAGCTTGAGAAGTTTCTAATTAGTTGTTTGTAATGCAAATCAAGCTTTCCCTAAGAATTTTAATGATTAATCACAAAAAAGTTAATCTTTATGCTTATTTAGAATGCTTTTTATGTATATCTCTCTCCCCCAAAAGAATACTCATTCCTATGGCTAATTCTTTAGAAAAAGAATGCTTCTCATTGATAAATTCTTAATTCAAAACCAAACTCTAAGCTTGTAAGGCTAGAGGATAAGAAAATGGTATTTTTATGCTTTTATGATAACAAAATAATGGTAAATTCTTTTATTTATAAGTAGTTAAGTGATTCTAAATGTGAAAGAGATAATCCTATCATTTTGGGGAAAAAGGAATAATAGAAATAGCATAATCTAGTAGAATAATCATAATTAAGTTTATGATTATGGTTAAATTTATGATTTAATATCATAATTTGGATTTAAGTTTAAGAATAGATCTTCTATCATAATTGTATTGCAATGTCTTATTCTTTTTTAGAAAAATTAAAAATTATCAGTATAATACCAACGAAGCTATGGCAATTTTTTAAAGAAAATAATACATATCTTATTTTTATGCATAATGCTAAAAGAGGACTTCCTACCATATTCTAGGATTGGACATCCTATGCAAAAAGAATGATTTTCATCATATTCATGAGAAATAATTTTGTAATTATGCATAATTAATTGATTATGGAAAAAGAAGAATTTTTGATAAATTTATTTTTATGCAAAAAGAGGAATTCCCATGATAATTGAGATCAAAGTAATTAAATGGTAAAAGAATAATTTTTGATAAATTTATTTTTATGCAAAAAGAGAAATTCCCATGATAATTGAGATCCAAGTAATTAAATGGTAAAAGAAGAAATTTTGATAAATTTTTTTAATGCAAAAAGAGGAATTTCCATGATAATTGAGATCCAAGTAATTAAATGGTAAAAGAGGAATTTTTGATAGATTTATTTTATGCAAAAAGAGGAATGCCCATGATATTTGAGATCCAAGAAATTAAATGGAAAAAGAGAAATTTTTAGTATAATTCAAATTATGAGTATTTATCAAAAGTGAAATTTTGAGCATTATTGGGAAATATGGGTAGAATTGATTTTTGTAAATCCCATGAATCTTTCACTCAAAAGAAGAATGTTGAATATATTTTACTTGAGAAATTGAGATAGAATATAAAAATATCCGTCGAGAAAAAGAACCTTTAACTAGGCCACGTAATTGGCAGAAATTTAGAAAAGTCTCATCGGTATCAAAAGTAGAAAATGTTACGATGTGAATAAGATGTGAATACGATGTGAATGCGATGTGATAAGATGTGAATGTGATGTGATGTAAATGGATGTGGATGTGGATGTGAAGAGATGTGGATGGGATGTGATGTGATGTAAATGGATGTGGATGTAGACGTGAAGAGATGTGGATGGGATGTGATGTGATGTAAATGGATGTGGATGTGGATGGGATGTGATATGATGTAAATGGATGTGGATGTGAATGTGATGAGATGAGATTGAGATGTGATGATATGTGAAAGGATGTGATGTGATGTGAATGGATGAGAATGAGATGTGCATGTGATGTAATGTGGATGGAATATATGTGATGTGATGTGGATGCAATGAATGTGAATGGGTGTGATGAATGTGAATGGGTGTGATGGATGTGAATGGATGAGATGTGATGTGAATGGATGTGAATGTGATGTGATGATATCTGAATGGATGTGATGCGATGTGAATACAATATGATGAAATATAAATGGATGTGACTATGATGTGATGAGACGTGAATGGATGAGATGTGACGTGGATGGATGTGATGTGATGAGATGTGGATCCGAATGAATATAAAAGAGAATGGATGAAGGACGATGGGAATACATATGATTGGATGTGGAATAAACAATGTGAATTGATGTAGAAGAATGTGGAATAATGAGAAATGATGTGGAACAATGTGGAAAGATGAGAGTTCATTAGAAACTCTATTTATGAAACCTATTTTGACTGTTTTATGTCAAGAATGCTGGGAAAGCATTTTGACCATCCTGTGAATGAGGTCGTGGAGACCTAATTGATAAAGTTGTAACAGCTGACGGAGAGTCAACAGAGGACGTCTCGCGTAGCAAGGTCGACCGAGGTCTTGACTAGCCTCGGTTTGATTTAAATGGTGAGCTTCCGGTACGGTGGATGAGGGACCAAGGAAGCGGCCTATGAGTGAAGCGCTAGGTGACCTGCGAAGGAGCCTAGAGGGTGCTGACCATATGGTGCTCGGGCTCCAGGTCACCGAAGAAGATACCCACGCATGCGTCGAGGAAGAAAATGGAACAAGGAGTTAGAGTTGTTTTTTGAACTCGGGCATGGATCTGGTTGATTGACCTTGCTGGTCCTCAACAACGGATGAGTCCATGGCTCTTTTATATGGATATGTTGGTTGATCTTGCTGATCTTTAACAACGGAGAGTCCATCTGGATTTTTATAAGTGAATATATTTCCGGGTACTATGAGCTAGGAACTATTGAAAAGGCCCGTGAGTGGACAGGTGGTGAGTGTTCTGGTTGCCAATGATGCCATAGGTACACCGATGAAGGAATGATTGGAAATTAGAATTCAATCTGGATATTTTGGAGGATTATGATCAGCGATACTATGGTTTCATTAAAAGATTGTTTTAAAGACAGCTAAATTTGTGAAACAAGCAATTTCATATTGGGTGTGTAAGTGGTGTGACTATCTTGAAGTTTGCTTGAAGCACTGGCTAGGGGCCCTGGGAACTCTTTTCCCTGGTACCCTGGGCAAAACATAATCAAATTCCTAAATGGATCCTATCACTACAGTGGTTGGTGGGTGGTTGGCTAACCCATGGGATACGATGGGGTTAGGCTGGACTAATGGATCCCTAAAATGAGACTCAATTCTGTTATGGTATGATAGATGAAGTAAATCCTGGATAGTCTTTGTTCTATGGAAAAGAATCAACGACTGTGCCTCTTGATGAGGAAAAAAGCGTTGGTCTCTATGATCCAAGTGCAAGTTTCTTCCTTGATCTGACCATGTGACTTACGGGTTCGGTCAGATCAGTTTGGTTAGTTAAGGCTCTTGACTACGTTAGAATAAAAATATCTTGGAGGAATCGCCTGTGCATTCTGGGCGAGGGAAGTTTTTCCGGGTTCTTTTGGAAGAATCGAGGGATTAGTCTGTTGTTCGGATATCCGTGGTGGGCGAGGCCCCGAGTGAGAGACTCTGCCTTGTGCAAGAAGTGCTACTTCCGCTGCTAGCACCCCCAATTTCATTGGCGCGGAGGGGGCAAGGACCTTTCAGTGATGACGAGCTGAAAGATCGCCCACGGATATCCGGACAAGAGACTAATCCCTCGGTTCTTCTAAAACCAAACCTCGAAAAACTTCCCTCACCCAGAAAGCACGGGCGATTCCTCCAAGATATTTTTATTCTAACATAGTCGAGAGCCTTAACTTACCAAACTGATCCGACCGAACCCGTAAGTCACATGGTCAGATCAAGGAAGAGACTTACACTTGGATCATAGAGACCAACGCTTTTTTCCTCATCATCAAGAGGCACAGTCGTTGATTCTTTTCCATAGAACAAAGACTATCCGGGATTTACTTCATCTATCATACCATAACAGAATTGAGTCTCATTTTAGGGATCCATCAGTCCAGCCTAACCCCATCCTATCCCATAGGTTAGCCAACCACCCACCAACCACTGTAGTGATAGGATCCATTTAGGAATTTGGTTATGTTTTGCCTCGGTTACTAAGGAAAACAGTTCCCAGGCCCCCTAGCCAGTGCTTCAAGCAAACTTCAAGATAGTCACACCACTTACAAACCCAATATGAAATTGCTTGTTTTACAAATTCAGCCATCTTTAAAACAATCTTTTAATGAAACCATAGTATCGCTGATCATAATCCTCCAAAATATCCAGATTGAATTCTAATTTCCAATCATTCCTTCATCGGTGTACCTATGGCATCATTGGCAACCAGAACGCTCACCACCTGTTCACTTAGGGGCCTTTTCAATAGTTCCTAGCTCATAGGACCCGAAAATATATTCACTTATGAAAATCTAGATGTACTCTCCGTTGAAGATCAACAAGATCAACCAACAGATCCATATGAAAGAGCCATGGACTCATCCGTTGAGGACTAGCACAAGGACATTCAACCAGATCCATGCCTGAGTTCAGAAAACAACTCTAACTCCTTGTTCCATTTTCTTATCCTCTAGCTTTACAAGCTTAGAGTTTGGTTTTGAATTAAGAATTTATCAATGAGAAGCATTCTTAAAGAATTAGCCATAGGAATGACTATTCTTTTGGGAGAGAGAGATATACATAAAAAGCATTCTAAATAAGCATAAAGATTAACTTTTTTGTGTGATTAATCATCAAAATTCTTAGGGAAAGCTTGATTTGCATTACAAACAACTAATTAGAAACTTCTCAAGCTTGAGAGGGGTTGAGAAGTGAAATCATTTGAGAATATTAACAAAAACCATAAAATTCCTTCTTACCTCAAGGCTTGGCTTGCTTCTTTATCTAGAAGTGAAGCCCCCAACCAATCAATTGATTTAGAAAGTTGAGTAAGATCCAAGAGTTGTTGAAGAGAGAGAGAAGCTCCAAGCTCTCCAAAAGTAGAGGATTTTTAAGGGATAATAGAAAATATGATTATTTTAATGTAGTACTGGCATGGTATAGCTCACAGATTTTTTTACAAAAGACTAAGGGTCCATTTATAGGTGAGGGAGGCCACTAACCAAGTCCAACCAGGTTCTAGAATTTTCGAGGTTCAGTTTGACTCAATTTGGACAAGATTTGGACTAGTTTGGCTCCCTTTTTGATTTGGTTTGATCCAGGAGAGAGGAGAGATAAAAATATCACAATTTTTTTGAATTAAAAACCCTTTCACATGTGTGAAATAGGTGCCTACCTCAAGAGTCCCCCTTTCCTTACCAAGGTGTCAAAAATGCATTATTATTCCAAAATATCTCATTTTTTTAGTAATATCTCATAGTTTTTAACTAATAAACCTTGTACTTAGTCAACTCTTCATCTTATGTGAGCATTTACTTATTTTTGGATATTTTCTTTTATTCTTTTGGATTTATCTCATCCCCACATTTGGATTAATCTAATTGGCCCGTTGGAACCTTAATTGGACCATAATCCAATTTTTTTTTGAAAATGTAGACCCTTAGGCTAAGGTTCTTTATACACATTTTCAATTAATTCCAAATGCACACTGGAAAGTTCATTTTGAATTTATGTTTCAGGGGAATCCATGTTGCATGACGAGTGAAGATCAATGCAAGGATGCAACAAAAAAGACACTTAGGGCTCTTGTAAAGAGTTCCAAGTTGTAGATGAATGTGGGAGAGGGCTTGACAATAATCCCACATGGGAACTTTTGGGAGTTTTAGAGTTTTTGTATAAAAAGTGGCTCATTTAAGAGCTTAGGGACATTGGGCAAACTCATGTTTGAGATCTCTTGAGACTAGCTCTCCCTCTTTTCCCATAGAGGTGCAAGCTCTTCTCTCTCCCCATCTACATTGTTGTAAGTTCTATTTTTGTTAATTCAATGCAATGAGTGGATGTTTGTCTCTCTTCTCATGTCAATTCTCTAGTGTGTATGTTTCTTGTTGATAGCTTCAAGGCTTGTGTGCAGCTAGGGAAATGAGCGTTTGAGAATGAAGAATGCTTTGATCTTGTGTATGCAATAGCTAAGCTTTCTTCTTGTTTGGATGTATGGATGAGTGGAATGTGGAGTTGAGTGAGCAATAGCAAGATTGAGCTTGTGTGTGTGTTAAGTCTATGTCAATAGTAGTAGTATTCCTAGCATTCTCTCCATCAAATGGATAAGCTTTTGTGCACCGGTACGGGTTGAATCCCTAGCTCCGAAAGGGATGCAAATCTCATTGGATTGAGCTAAGTGTGGATCATACTACTCTTGCTACAAGTGAGAGAGTTTTCCGTCTCTCCATTGGCGCCGCTGCCGGGGAGAAGACTCAAATCCGGTTGAGAGTGTGTGGAAACCACCACTATTTCCTCTTTTGGTTGCAAAACCATTGAGTGATTAAGTTCGGGTGTGCGATCCTGGTGTGAGTGGATAAGGTTAGGATAAGAAAAACCCATTGAGCGGTTGAGGTTTCTCCCGCATTGTTTTTTATGTTTTATTGCTTTTATGCTTTTTCAAGTACCGTTCATTATGCTTACCTTCATTGTTTTTTGTCATTTCATGCTTTCATGCTTTTCGCTAACATGTAATTAGTAAAAAAAAAAAAGTGAAGTGGCCGCGGGGAAGTATTGTGTGGTTGTAGCAAGAAGGCTGAAGCGAGAGCACAGTGCGAAGGACAAAGGCCGGCTGAAGTTTGGAAGCGTGGAGGTATGGATATGGACTCTAATACCATATAAGATTTATGGGGGCTTATAGATAATAATCAAGACCATGGGGATGATGCATGAAGATAAGCTGAACAAGAGAGATTAATGCTTAATCACATGACTTAATTAAATGGATAGCATAATACACACAATCGTGGAGTAGACTGGCCGAAAGAGAAGGGCGGCCATTGGCGTGGAGAGTGGCGGCGGTGGTGATCTTGCCGTAGGAGGCCGTGGGGAAGGCGTGGAGGCGAAGCAAGCATTGACCGGGCAGCTGCTAAGCGGGCAGTGAAGGCGATTGCAGCTGCGAAGGCAGAGGCGGCTGTGCAGGCGGTAGAAGGTGAAGGGTGACTCAGGTCAAGTGACAGCAAGAAGGCGAGTTGACTGGCCACAAGAAGGCTGTGTAGACCGGCAGCTGGCTGTAGCAAGCGCGCAGCAAAACGTCAGGGCGGCGAAGACTGAAAGAGAAGTAAGGGCGTCGGACAGCTGGAGATGGGGACTCGCTGAGGCGCTGGCAGGAGCGTGGAGGGTGCCTGGCTGCTGCGAAGTGGCCAAGGAGTGGGGCAGCGAAGGTTGACGGCGGCCGGCTGCACAGCAGACTAGGAGAAAGGTAAAAGAAACGTAGAGGGTGTTGGCGCTGCATCAAAAGAAGGCAAGAAGGCCGGTAGCGCTGACGGCAGGCTGTGTCGAAGGCGGCTGCTGCAACTGTGGAGGCGAGGAGGAAGCGGTGGCCGGCAGAGAAAGAAGGAGAAGCGCAGCTATAGCTGAGGATAAGGCTCCAGCTGTGAAGGGCCGCGAGGAGGCACGCGCGCCGCCGCCGCAGTGCACTATCCGGAAGCGATAAGGATTAAGAGGTAAGTATTTTTTTATTTTTTTAATTTTTTTTACATAATTTTTTTTTATTTTTTATGTTTTTGTTAATTTTCATGATTTTTGCATTTTTAAAAAAATAAAAACAATAATAAAAATAATTAAAAAACAATAAAATAATAAAAAAATTAATTAAAAAACAAAAAAACAAAAAAAAAACAAAAAAAAAAGAGAGAAGAAAACAAAAGAAAAGAAAAGAAAAGAAATAGAAAGAGAAAAATTCTGTAAATTATGTGTTTTTTAAGGAATCCATATTCTTTACATATTCTGTAATTTTTTATTTTAAAATTTTTGTAATTTTTTGCATAATTAGAGTAACTTGCATTTTTTTTAAATTTTTTGTAATTTTGTGCATAATTAGTATTTTTTAGCATAATTCATATTTTTGTGTAATTAGAAAAAAATAATAAAAAAAATAAAAAAATAAAAAAATAAAAAAAATATGATAGATAGTTACACACATATTTATTTTAGTTGCCTTTAGTGGTTAGGTAGGGTAAAATATATATATTTATATATATATATATATATATATATACATACATACATATATATATATATATATATATATATATATATATACATATATATATATATATATATATATATATATTTATAAAAAAAATAAAAAAAAACAAAAACAAAGATTAAAAAAACACATAAAAAACCAAAAAATTTGACCTTATGCACTTGCGGTCGGGACGTCTTATAGATTCTGCCATAGGGTCTAGGGCACCTTCTAGAGTACCTACGCAGGAAAGTGGGACCCAATCGGTAGGAAATTTGGCAGATATTGCTGAAACCCTTTCCGAATCCCAATCCGATACCCTTTCCTCTAGAACAACTAGCTCATTGTCCATGGACAATCTAGGGCCGTCAAATAGTCATTCCGTAGCCCCAAATAGGACACCCGCAAGATCTTTTAATCCATTTGAAGCCGACACCATGGGGTTAACACTTAATGTGAGACTCCAATATGTCTACACAAATGCTCAAGGAGCTGAGATCTTTAGGGACCCACAACAACGGTATCTTGTTAAGATCGCAGACATTTTCTCAGAACTTGATAGAGCACCTCTAGTCAATGACCAGGGTAACATGTACATGGGTGGAGATGGTGTTCGCTACGAAGTCACCTACCATCCAGAGAATGTAGACAAATTAGGGGAGCTCTCTAAAACCGAGTTCTTAGACTTATCAAAACTTTCCAGAGCAAGGGAGTCTAGAGATGATTGGCTCATTGAGCCGGACATGCCTGGACCATCCAATGCCCAGTCCTCAAAACCATCCATAGATGATTTACTTCTTGTAGATCTAAATTTGGAAAGGGATAGGAAAGGCAAGAGCAAAATGGATAAGGGGGCTGAGAACCAATGGGAGTTTGTGCGACAAATTCCAGTGACAAAGGTCTTACAGGATGACCCACTTCAAGAGGTCTATAAGGACTCTTTGGAGGGATATTATGCCACAACTAAATTGCCAGAGCTAGATCTTCCTCTAGCTCTTGTGGTGGTAGTTGAGAAGCTTGCAGGACACATGAATCGAATAATTGATAAATGGGCCAATGAATACCGAACCTTAGATTGGAAAGAGATTCGGGAGCTCACGTGGAAAGGACAACCATTATTCATGGAAGTGTTCTCAACAAATACAGCCAAACTAGGAGAGACAACCTTTCTTGGAGAAACTGTTGCTCCTCCCCTATGAGAGTTCACTAGAGAGGGACCCTCAACATCAAAGTGGACCACTGCTAGTAGCCCAACTCTAGCACCAAGACATAGTCCTACACCAAATGTGTGACCACAGGTCACACCACAACAACATCTTTCTCACTATAACAATCGGAGGGTAGGGGAGCCAACTCGGCCTCCCATAAATGCACCTCCTGAAATGCGGGTGACAAGATCTTTGGAGGGGTTTGGTGAGGCTGGTAATAGGGGCCCTACACCAATTTTGGATGCATGTGGACCATCTTACCAAAGAGAGGAACAATTCCCACTGAGAGTGAGAGGCCGTAGGCCCTATGATGAGTATTCAAGACAAGTAAGGCCATCAACTCTTCAGAAACTGGTAAAGAAGTATGAAGGGTCGGGAGATCCATATGACCATGTAGCAACATTTAGGCAAGCAGTTCGAGCTGAGCAAGTGGCTGACAAGCATACTCAAATTGAAGGATTTGGACACACTCTTGAGGAAAAAGCCCTTGCTTGGTTTCAGGCATTAGAGGCTTCAGACAAATCTTCTTTACGAGTTTTGGAAGAGAGATTCATTGCTGCTTTTTCCTTGATGGGAATCAATTCTCTCTTCTTAAAAGGACTAAAGGACTAAAGTCGATTAATTTCTCTCTTCTTAAAAGGACTAAAAAATTCAACACTGCATACACATCTCTATGCGAAGAAGCATACAAATTTCAATGAGTGTTGCCATGATGCTATGGATTTCACCGATAACTTCAAATTCCAAGATGGTTCTGGCCCTGAGGTGAAACCTAGAGATCAGTGGGGTGATGAACAAAGTTCAGGGTCTAGCGCGCTAGTAAATCCAAACCAGATAGCTAACCTAGTACTAAGGAGATTGGGACAGACCTATCGTCCACCCATGCAGCCACAACAACAGCAGCAGAGAATGAGGAGTGTAATACCTACAGGTCCTCATCTTTGTGGAGCATGTGGCGGTAACCATAAAACAGAGGAATGTAATACCTTTTCTCCTTTAGTCACAAACCAATCCACAAAGAAGTGGTGCCAAGCCTGTGCTTGGAACTTTACCCAAACCACACAGGAATGTACTCGCATTGCGAGAATGAGACAGGAACGTGAGTAGCCAAGGGGTGGAGTGGCTCCACAAATGTATCAACAGTATACTAATTTTGAATGTAAGCCACCGATGGCACAAGAGCAAGCACGACCTGTTCTTGGTGCTCAACCTCCTGCTCCTGGGACTGCTCCTGTGAGGGTTGTTGACTACGACAATTCAAATATGTGTAGAGACTTGGTAAACCCACGCTATGTGGAAGAGGAATACGCATCATATTCATCCAAAGAAAATCTCTTTGAAAGTCCCGCATACCCAAGCCAAGCACTGGTGGAGACTCAACCAGGGGAACAAAACTCTTTAATGTTGCTAGGCGGCTACCAACCTAGGACTCCAGGCCCCTCAGGTCAATGGCAGCCAAGGAAAGTAGAGGCCAAACTAATGGGCCCCTGTTATGAGTGCGGAGAACCCCATTGGGCTCGTGATTGTCCACATCGCTCACGGCAAGCATCTCGATCCAATACAACAGTACAACAGTTTCCACCAATTGAAAGATATTGTCTAGGGTGTTGTGTAGAACACTTCCCAAAGGATTGTCTGCTGAAACCACATGAGGAAGGCACCTCTCAACCAAAGGTCTCACTCAACCTTGTAGGGGCAGTTCCATCACCACCTTCATCTGAGAATGAGGATGTCATGCCACTTAGAGTCATGACTAGATCACAGACACGAAATGCCGAAATACAAACTGATGAGACACCTCGGACTAGGGATGCAAAGACAAATCTAGTTGATAAGACCCTACAGTCCAATAGAAAAAAAACCACTAGGAGGAAGAAGAACCGAAACAAGCAAACTAAAAGTGCATCCACTAGTTCTCAAGAAGCCTCTAAACAAAACATGAGGGATAAAACTTTTACATCCCAAGAAGTGCATGAGGAGCATCAACCTCAACCTGGGCCTAGTGCTAAACAAGATGAGACTAGTACGACTGAGGATAGTTTTGGGGGTTCTGTTTTTGTGGATAAAGTGAATGAGACTCTAGATGCCATCATTGATGCTTATAGAAGTCGCATTGCAGCTTTATCTGAGCTACCCAAGAAGCTTCAAGAATACCCAAACCCTCGTGAGGAGAAGATCAATCTAGCTGTACATCAGCAACTAATTAGGGAAGCTCAGTCAATACTTGAGGGACCACCACCACCTATTCCTTGGGGCCCAACCTCTCTTAAGCCAACATTAGAAACCATACCAGAAGTATCATCAAGTCGGGAAATGAAAAGTGAGCTCATTTCACAAGCTCATAGCGAAAGGTCTGCACCAATTGACACCCAATTGAAAGGAGGTATTCTGCCACCACCTAGCCTTGTCTTCCCATGCAATGATGAAGTTATTGATGCTAACGAGGACATGGCAAATGAGATGTGGGCTGCAGTTCATGAGAAAGTTAATGAGAACATGTCCTCTATTAGTTCGCCTCCATTCTCTGAGGTGGATTTTACCAGGGGCACGGAAAACAACTTTGGATGCCCAAGCATCCAGGAGGAAGTTCAAACAATTGTTTCTCCTAGAAGTAAGCATATAATGAAGACCTTACCATCATATCTGGGAGAATATGAGAACTGTTCTCAAACCTTGAGGATACCCTCCATGCATAAAAGGTTGACAAAGGAGAAGGATATGAGTATTGTGCAAGCTATTTTGTCAGCACCAGTGGCTTGTACCTTACCTTTGCTTGATTTGATAAAAATTCGACCTGAGTTGTGGAATGATATCGTCACATGTTTGTCAGAGCAGGTATTGCTACAAAAGGGTCACCATGAGTGTACTATACACCCTGAGACAAAGCATGTTATGCCAGTTCCTATCAACAAAGTAGGAAAATTTTGTGAGGACGATCAGGGAAATGCTACCCTCCCATTAGAAGTGCGAAAAGTAGTTTCAACTGCAATACTTGATAGTGGTGCAGGAGTGGGCATTGTGACAAGGTCCATTTGGGAAAAGTGGGGCAAACCAGCTATTAGGAGTACCAGGATGCGCTTGCAGCTAGAAGATGGAAGCTTAGAACATCCCCTTGGACTGCTTGAGAACATATTGGTCACCACATGTGGGATTGAATATGAGCACACCTTTGCAGTAGTGGATTTTGAAAAACATCCAAACTATGAAGTGATATTGGGTAGACCATTCATGCGACAATTTCAAATGATTCAAGATTGGGGATACAATTATTTGTACCTCCGACATGATTCTGTCATCACAAGGGTCAACCTAAGGAATCACTCATATCGTGATGTAACAAGGTCTCCAATCGATGAGTTTGATTCTGCTTCATCTGAGGGCTCAAGAGTTACATTGTCAGATGGGCGAGAAGATCTGTGGATGTGTGGAGCCTCATGTAGGGATTTCAACACTGAGAGACTTAAGGGTAATCGAAGTGTATCAGATGAGGCATACATTCCACAACCCTTCCCTGAGCATTTAATTGATCCATTAGAATGGAGTCATGTCCTTGCAACATTATCGACATGTGCTTTACCGAAGCCAATTCAATTTTGTGACTCAGATGGATATGATATTATTCCTATACGACGAATGGTACAACCACGTGCCCTTCTAGATGATTTGTACTATAGGGATACATCCACAACAACTATGCATGTCGAGGAAGTCTCAGTGGAGGATTTAACACTCGAATCTGCTAATGATGCTGATAAGGAAGATGGCTGGGACTCGGATTTTGATAATAATGTGATAATCACTCAGGATGAGTTAGGAAAGGCACGCCTACTCTTGAGAGGAAGGGAGGTTCAAGTAGAGATCCCTCGAAGCCGACCTAAACGTAAATGCTGTAAGAGCCATAAAAAAAATCCGTAAACAAGATGAGCGGGAACAACGTGAGAGACTACAAAAAGAAAAGGAGGAGTCTAAGAGTGAAAACTCTCGACCACCACCTCACTTCTCAGGAAAGAACGGATATCTATACTATGTCCAAGCACAAGATAGTATCAAAGACCAAGTAAAACGATCAGATGGATTCCAAGCAGGAGAAAAGCTCACAACTGTTAGCAAAAATCGTAAAAAAACGAAGAGACAAAAACCAAAACTCAAGTCTAAAACCGATTCAAAAGAGAGTGTCGGAAGTGCAAAGACAACGGTTGAACAAAAAAATCCGATGCAAGATAGCAAAGGAGAGCTCAAAACCGCATGGTCTTCAATGAGTGAAGACTCAAGTGGACAAGAACAAGGTCCCAATGTTCCTCCCAATTTCACACAGTACACTCTTCAAGATCGGAAGATTGTTCTTCAACAGCCCATGTGACAAAAACCAAGCATGCCAGGGGTTTCATACGATGGTCCAGAAGATGCAAAAAAGATTGATATTGCTAAGCCAAGAGAAGAGCCTCGCTATGTGTGGATTGCCACAGACTTGTCCTTAGATGAGGAGAAGTTATTAATTCAAACAATAAAGGAGTATCGTGATGTTTTTGCTTGGAGTTATAAAGACCCAGGCCCCCTAGCCGGCGCTTCAAGCAAACTTCAAGATAGTCACACCACTTACACACCCAATATGAAATTTCCCGATTCACAGATTCAGCTGTCTTTAAAACAATCTTTTAATGAAACCATAGTATCACTGATCATAATCCTCCAAAATATCCAGGTTGAATTCTAATTTTCAATCATTCCTTCATCGGTGTACCTATGGCATCATTGGCAACCAGAACGCTCACCACCTATTCACTCATCAGGGGCCTTTTCAATAGTTGCTAGCTCATAGTACTTGGAAATATATTCACTTATGAAAATCCAGATGGACTCTCCATTGAAGATTAGCAAGATCAACCAACAGATCTATATGAAAGAGCCATGGACTCATCCGTTAAGGACTAGCAAGGACAATCAACCAGATCCATGCCTGAGTTTAGAAAACAACTCTAACTCCTTGTTCCATTTTCTTCCTCAACGCACGCATGGGTATCTTCGGTGACCCAGAGCCCGAGCACCGTATGGTCAGCACCCTCTAGGCTCCTTCGCAGGTCACCTAGCGCTTCACTCATAGGCCGCTTCCTTGGTCTCTCATTCACCGTACCGGAAGCTCACCATTTAAATCGAACCGAGGTTGGTCAAGACCTCGGTCGAGACCTTGCTATGCGAGACGTGCTCCGTTGACTCTCTGTCATAGCTGTTGCAACTTTATTACTTAGGTCTCCATGACCTCATTCACAAGAAGGTCAAAATGCTTCTCTAGCATTCTTGACATAAAATAGTCATTTAAAAACAGGTCATAAATATAGTTTCTAACGAACTCTCATCTTTCCACATTGTTCCACATCATTTCTCATTATTCCACATTCTTCTACATCAATTCACATTACTTATTCCACATCCAATCATATGTATTCTCATCGTCCTTCATCCATTCTCATCCAATCACATCATATCACATCTCATCACATCTATCCTCATCACATCTCATCCATTCACATCTACCTAGATCCACATCACATCACATTCATCCACCTTACATCTCATCCATCCATTCACATTACATCACATTCATTTATATTCATTTAGATCCACATCTCATCACATCACATCTCATCCATTCACATCTCATCACATCATACTCACATCCATTTACAGCATATCATCACATCACATTCACATCCATTTACATCTCATCGCATCCATTCACATCTCATCACATCCACTCACATCCATCACACCCATTCGCATCCATCACACCTTTGCATCCACATCACATCACATACTTTTCATCCACATTACATCACATCCTTACATATCATCACATCTCAATCTCATCTCATCTCGTCCCATTCACATCCACATCCATTTACATCACATCACATCCCATCCACATCTCATCATATCCACATCCACATCCACATCCATTTACAGTAGTAGCACATCACATCCCATCCACATCTCATTACATCCACATCCACATCCATTTACATCACATCACATCACATCCCATCCACATCTCATTACATCCACATCCACATCACATTTACATCACATCACATCCCATCAAACAGTGTGGTAGGATTAATTAGAAAACAAATTGACGCGTGAGTAGGGTGGAAAGTGGGAGTGGAAAGTGGGAGGATGGAATGCCCCGACGGCACCATCCTCTATGGATGGGTGGACCCGATTAGTCGGGTAGCTTTCCAACAGATTAAGTGAAAGCCCTACGCTAGATAAATAGATTCTCGGGCAACTCTATTCTAGGAGACTAGGCCAGCGGGCTGTGCCTTGCATAGATGAGGAAAAAAGCGTTGTCTCTAGGAATGAAGATTTAGTAGTTGTCCAAATTATGATCAATTACCCCCTATGGGTAATTTGCCTTTTAGAAGACCATGCTCCCCCTGCGGGATAGGACTAGGTCTTACCTACAAATCATATCCTT
Source organism: Cibotium barometz (assembly GCF_041138505.1). Taxonomy (NCBI): domain Eukaryota; kingdom Viridiplantae; phylum Streptophyta; class Polypodiopsida; order Cyatheales; family Cibotiaceae; genus Cibotium; species Cibotium barometz. The sequence continues at coordinate 18,462,422 of NC_141110.1, forward strand.
GAATCTTTACATGGTCAAGGTGTCGGCGAGTAGGAAATTTTCTCCAAGCTAAGACTTAGTAGACTATCTTAAGTGTTTCCCCTATTTTGGAAGGGAGGAACCTTACACTAGGACCAGTTAGGGCACTTTTTTTCCTCTTTAGGAGGTTTTTTTCCCCCATGCTAGTATACACCCATCTTGAGATTTTCTTATCATCTTTGTACATCACACATTCATTATCTATCTATCATCTCATTGTGTGCTCCCTTGAGCTTCTCCACTGTGTGCGCGCGCGTATTCTTGCAACCCATTTCCAACACTGAAGAGACATAACAACATTCCAAATCCCTTTAGCAACCGATATATGACGCATCATGTATTGGTTGGTCCATGGTATATCATGTAGAACACAATGGGTAGTTGGCCCTGTCAAGCTTATCCTTAGCGGAAAGCATTTCAGATATATCATTTTCTGCCATTTTTTCTTGCAAATAATGCATTTCTAACACAAAATGCAAATATCCCAACGACTTGCAAGTATTGTCAATGCCCACTAAATACAAGTGAGATGGCTGCCTACAAAGCGTATGGAAAATGGTAGCGTAGAGTAAAAATGTTACTGGTAGGGATGTAAACGTCATGACAGTGATGACGATACTAACAAAATTGTTTGATAAAGAAGGGATGTTTATGGCGATAGAGAAATACCTAAAATTGAAGAAGCGATGTTGATGAGACGATAGAGAAGTACCTAAAATTGAACAACGACAGTTCAAACTAACACTCTCCCAAGATGTTTGTAGACATCTTACCACATGTAAACGAGCCTCAAAACATGCCCGAAACAACCCGAAAGTCATAAAAATTTTATGTTAACATAGTTAACATCACACCATAGGGTATACCTTCTCCACATAAGAGAATAGTTCTATATGAGACAATTAGAAGGACAGCTTGAGGAGGGATGAGGGCCAAGAGAACTTGCTTTGATACCAATTGTTGGAGTGAAGACAAAGGTAGCAACTCACACACACTGCAACAAGTAAGCAGAGATGGAGAGAAGCATGACACTCAAAGTAGATTGATGAGAATTAGTGAAGTACAAGTGAACTGACATGATAAGGTCACTTACACACTCACTCAGAAGAGTGAGTGTGACTTAGTGAAGTGACATGATAAGCTCACTTACATACTTACTCATAAGAGTGTGTACACACACTTGGGGGGAAAAACCTCAGGAGGAAAAAGGTATCTTGGCCCATTCTTAGGCTACGTCCACACACCACTACCATATATAAATGGCTACACTCATGCTGTCCATTTTTGTCTTACTTTGAAGTAATGGGTTTCACAAAAACACAGTCACCTCTTTAAGTAAACTTTATTGTGCCTAAATAGCATTGGTACCCTGTTGGGAGGTTGAACTTGATGTGGGTGTCATAAGCATTAATAAATGCTACCAAAAACTCTGGGAGGTTAACCCACCCAAGAATTAATAAATACTATTAAAACAGGAAGGTGTACATAAAGCAAAAAAAGCAAAACAGAGGATGGGCATCTAAGTTGAATGTTAAGGGCCAACTAGACTTTATTGCTCTAAATGAAGTCAAAGTCAGTGGTCTTGAGTTGGAAAAAAGGCTTCAATCCATCTCTAAAGATCACATTTGGATAAACACTTCCCACACTTAAGGATCAGGTGGTGTAGCAATAGGTCTGCATAGTGACCACCATGATGACTTGAAGGATGAACAACTAGATGTGTATGACTAGTGGGTTGCCTTTGAGATGTCCACACATTCATTTATTGGCATATATGCTAGGTGCCCAAGGCAACAGAGCCAGAACATGGAGGACCCTAAGGTTGGTTCCAGAACCCATTATCCTAATGGGAGATTTTCACATGGTGGAGACTAGAGAGGATAGGTACAGAGGACTTGATCAGATCATCAGAGGTGTAGAGATGCAGTCCTATCTCAGATCACTTTGGGTTGTGTGATTTGGGGGATATTGTGGATTTCACATGGCAAAACTATGCCCAGGGGGGAACTAGCCAGGAAGGCAAGGTTGGAAAGAGGTTATGTAAGCAAGAGGTTCTATAACTCATTTGTGAGATGTGAATGCAAACATGTTTATTAGACCACTACCCTATCACCCTACTATTGGACAATTATGATAAAAGGTGCTTAACCAATGGTTTCACATTGACCTTGATTTGTTCAAGCTGCCTATTGTACAAGTGGAAGTCAAAAAATTTGAGGAGATGTTTTTGGGAGAAGACTCACTCCAGCTGAGGCCTGGAGTCTGGCCATAAAATCTACTCAATCCCTACTAATCTGCACCAAAAAGGAGGTGACTAGAATTAGTTAACAAAGAAAAGAACTGCTTAGCTTGAAGCTGAAGGAGTTAGAGGATAAAGCAAACAATGAGGACTTCTCAGTACAAAATGAGGTGCTCAAAACTAGAGCACATATTAGGAGAGAGGAAAAGTTTTCTCTTCAACATGCCAACCTCTTCTTTAGAGATTGGTGGGCAAGGAAAATTGTTCTACCCACACCAGAAATGTTCAAGATCGGTTGAAAAAAGGGAAGCTTTCTGAGGTCGACCAAGGAGGACAACGTTGGAATATATCATCTCCAGAGGGTCTACATCACCTTTTCATGCTTGTACTGGTCATTTTATGAGACCCTGCATTGGCATATTTAGCAGATATTGTTTAGGAATTTTTAAACCATTTTTTAGATGCTGAAGGTCAAACTATTATGGGCTACCACACCTCCCAAGAGAGAAATCTACCCATTTACAATTGGAAGAAGCAATAGACAACAACTACCATTGGGTACTTACCAATGCTTCAAGCTCACATCCCTTGAGGCTCTCCAAGCTCGCTTTTGGAAGCTCCACTCCTCCAATCTCCACCTCCATGCAAAGTCGCTCTCACCACAATGCAAGGCAATCTACCTCTCACTCTTTCACACACACATGCGTAGAAGAGGAACATGCACTAGAGTACACACTCTCACTCACTCTCTCTCTCTCACACTCACAAGACAAAGCAAGAGATCTCATAGCACAAAGGGGGATTGTGTTCTTTCATTATGAGAAATTACCTTTTATACATCAGGCCCTTGTTCATACTTGGGCACCCAAAACTTACTAACTAAGGCCTTGGGTGGTGAGTATCTCAAAATGTACAACTTTTATAGTGCCTTTACATAACACTTATTAATGTCCTCAGCTAGAGGAGCATCTGATGTAGGTTATGTACTCAAAACATTTACCTAGGTCGAAAGACTTGGTCGCCAAACTCGTGTCTATAGAAGTTTTGGCGGGGTTGTGAGCCATCTTATGAGATGGAAAAATCCATTCATGTATATATAGAGAATATCTTATCATATTTTGGAATAGAGCCTCCATACACACCACCATCTTTGCTGGGTGTAGATGGTTATGGATACCACTCATCATCACTAGCTTTTGCTTGAGCTACAGTTTGGAGCACCTTCATTTGGAAACCAAGGTTAGGTTCCATTTGACACTCCATGGGCTTCAATGATCTTATCCTCATCATCGACCTATGTACCCACCGTTTGCAGATCCTTTTGATAAGGACACCTTTTCCTTGATGGCCATATCTTTTGCCAAAGTGTCCCTCTACTCCATAGTCCATTCATTACCCACATCTATTTCACTTGGGAGCAGTACATTGGCATTAGCTAGGGCACCCCATTTGTCTTCATTCATTTGGGACCCTAGCTTACATAAGGCAAAATACTCAGAGTTTTTCATTTTTGTTTGGGATCCGGGTGGTGGTCCTCTCGCTTTCGACATATATTTTACCCTCTTCATTTTGGCATGGATTCATTGACATTGTACTCTAGACTTGCTGATGGAGTTTTCCATTTTTATTTGGGATCCAGGCGGATGACTTCCGTGACATTTTGCCATGTCCTTGGGCACTTTTTTCCCATAGGGTTTTTTCCCCCTGGACAACCATCTCTCCATTGTACATACCTATATTGTATTCCCCTTTGGCTTATGCTTCATCCAGACACCCCTCCATTTGGTCTTCATCGACACACTTCAGTCCCATCCCCTTTCACATCCAAGGGACTAGATGTCCTTTAAAGGTGGGAGGATGTTAGCCCCTATACTTATATCTCTCTCTCTTATCCCTCATGCCACATTTAGCTTCTTGTGTTCATCTAAGGTCACTTTTTCCCATGAGGTTTTTCCCCCTTGGATATCCCACATTGCACTCATTTGTGTGCACACATTGCACACAATTTGTATTACTTTGTGCACATATTTTGAATGGTTTGAGGGGTGATGGGTATGCCCACACCCTATTGGTTATAATATGTGGGATCACTCTATGCTTGCCATGTGGCAAAGAGATGAGCCTCATTTTCATATATAAAGAAGAATAGGGTGAGAGGCAAGACATTCCCTCTAGACCTAGTTGGAATCCACTCTTGTGTACTCTTTGAGTGTCTTGAGTGTGTACATAGTTGGGCCTTCTTCTTCTTTTATTGCTTTCTAGAAGGCATGCTAGTTATAGTGATCTTGTGTGTATGTGTGTGTGAGAGAGACATGTGATTGAGCTTTTGGCTAGTGATGTCTTGGTTGAGGCTCCTCCTTATATGGAAAGCCACCAAGAGGTTGGTGTGTAGTGTGTGTGTACTATTTGGAGTGGCATGCCTTGCTTCTTATTCTAGGGATTCCTTGTTTATGGTTAAGGTACTTTGCCATGAGTGGGTTGTAGTTCCGACCCTTATCATCACTTGACATGTGGGAGTTATTTGGTGTAGTTGGAATGGGTGAGAGCAAGTGAATTGAGTTAAGTTGAGTTTGCTTTATGTTCATTGTTCCTTTTGTCACTTCCTCTTTTGTGTTCATTGTTCCTTTATCACTTCCTTTGTCATTTCCATTGCTGCTAGATTAGGTTCCTACCCTTTAATCCCCTCTCTTCTTCATCCCTGCGAGCCGGAGTGGGACAGGTGACTTGGGGCTTGGTTTCCTTCTATGTGGCTTCCATCGCCATGTGAACGCCCGGAGGTGCACACTTTCCACTTAACACAAACAAAGCAAGGATAAACTCCCCTTCCTGAAAGACAACACCTGAAAGACAACAATGGCATTAGTAGTTGTTCAGAGGAAGCGAATAGAAAAAGGGTTTTCCATCACTTTAACAACATATTCAACAAAGGGGGTGAGCTCACCAAGGATCAGATCAAATGCATAGAAATTATAGGGCATGCTAGGAAACCTACCATCCCAGATGGAATCTCTAAAACCATGGAATGCAATCTCTCAAAGGAAGAAATAAGCAAGGTAATAGATAATTTAAAGGGGAAGAAAATCCCAAGAGTGGATGGCATGCCATCAGAATTCTATAAATCATTCAAGGAAACCTTGGTGGGTCCTTTGTTAGCTGTTTGGAAAGAGGCTGTATCCTATGGGGCTCTTCCTCTCTCAATAAATGAGGGGTAGATACAACTCATTCATAAGAAAGGAGAGAAAGAAGACCTGGGCGATTGGAGACCCATCACTATGTTAACCTGTGTATACAAAATGTTTGCTAAAGCCCTTGCTATGAGACTTTCCAGCCAACTAAAAGGTTGGATCAGATAGGAACAGAAGGGCTTCATAAAGGGTAGGTTTATCCTAGATGCCATTATTACTCTTTGGGAGGGTATGGAGTTTGCTAAGGAATCTCACAACAGGACTATTTTTTTTTTCAAAATTGATTTTGATAAAGCATATGATAGGCTTAGTTGGCACTATGTATTGGAGTCTCTCATGTATATGGGTGCAGGCCAACACTTTATTTAGATGGTGGGCACCCTATTTGGTAATGCTACAGCAAGAGTCAATGTTAATGGGGTGCTCTCTGAGGCCTTCCCCCCTAACTAAGTCCATTAGGCAAGGGTGCCCCCTAGCCCCCCTGCTTTATGCTATTGTTGCAGTCTGAACTGGTTGATCAAAGACAGAATGGAGAAAGGTGAGATGTAGGGTATTGCCCTCCCTAATGGCAAACAACTTTGCACATAGATGTTTGCAGATAACACAAATGCAATGGTAGCAAATACTGAGCAGAGTATTAGATGCTTCTGGTCATGCCTTGACATCTACTGCGCACCACCAGAAAATAGGTATCAAAACTCTAATTGTTGATAAGCCTCCAGATTGGTTGATACATGCAAGATGTAACACCTTGGAAAATGAGGTGATATTCAGGCTTCTGGGTATCCCAATGGGCTTCAAAGTCACTCTGAAATAGAGGTGGCAATGGGTGCTCAACAAAGTAGAATGCAAACTCACCAGATGGCAAAAAATGCAGCTTAATCTTGCAGCTTAATCTTGCAGGTAGGAAAATGATTATCAATCACTTCATAGTCCCCTTTGTCGTTTACTTTCTAAGCTACTAGTAGAGACCCCTAGATAACACCATATTAGTGAATTTGGGAATTTCCCAATTCTCATTTTTGAATACTTAAAAAAGGGGACATGGATAACATGTTTGTAAGTTTCTCAAAACCCTATCATATGACCTATCGTTGGAAAGCGCTTGAAAAATGGAATCTAAAGAGCTATAAAGCGCTCATTTTGGATTAGTGGTGTTCAAGTTATGGTTAATCCAAACTTTTGACCACGTGTCCCAAACTTGTGGGAAATTCCCATATTCCCCAATATGGTGTTAGATGATGATCTAATCAAATTCATTAGGCTATGTAGGAACTACATATGGGGGGGGGACCCTTGGATTAAGAAAGTCCCCAAGGTGAAATGGGACTGGTGTTGCATAGAAACTGGAAAAGGGGGACTAGGTCTCATAGATGTGACAAAGGTGAAAAGAGATTGGTGTTGTATAGAAATTGGAAAAGGGGGACTAGGTCTCATAGATGTTACAAACTTGGCTGATAGAATGGCTACTAAGTGGATCCTGAGAAGCTTTCTCAACCCCTTATAAGAATGGGCCTGGTTGATTAACAAGAATACTAACCAGTTCAAACTTAAAAAACACCCCAAATGGAAGAATCTTTTGCCCCTCACAATAATGGTGTGAGCAGCTTCAACATCAAACCTATTGGCAGCCCTCTTGTCATATCCCTTTGGTCAGTCTAGAATGCAGTAAAAGGGGACCTAATCCTGTCAGAAAAACCTAGTCACACATGGGGCCTCCATGTGGTAGAGACTCAATTTGGTGGCCTTTTCTACCCTTTCCCCTAGTAGATGAGAACAATGTTGAGGCTGCTCTTAGGATGCATAAGAAAGGTATATGCAGTTGGTGGGATGTGTGGGATACCTCTAATAACACCTGGCTATCCAGAGCAGAGTTGATAAGGATTCACAATGTCTCTAATTCAGAGTTAGAACTCATTGGTGATAGGATTAGTTTGTCTGACTATTGGCTACTCTCTATTAGAGAATTACCACACCCTAAAGCCTTCCAGTGGAGGTCACAGACTAACATGTTGCCCATTCATGCCAAGCATAGGGCTCCCTCTGTGCATTGCAAACTTAACAAGAGATGGGGTCTCATGTGGGACATGTCGATCACAATGGTACTTCCTTTTTGTAAACTATGGAATAACTATGTAGAGCCAAAGAAGGCCTGCTTGGCTTGCTAGCATAGAGCCATCTGGACTCATCAGAGAGCTCTTAGTTTGAACATTGGGGGTGGTAAATGTCATAGATGCCAAGCTATGGAGGATGACATGCACATCTTCATCCCCACTACCCACAAGCTAAAAGATGCTTTAACTCTCTGGCAACTTGTATTCAATCCTGGAATGGCATGTTCTTAGGTTGGAAAAACTTGATTTTGGGGGAAAGCATTGGGTATTCTATGGAGTTATGGACTGTGCTGAGCTTTGAAATGCTTTGGTGCCTATGGTTAAACAGATTGGACTTCATTTACAATAGTAATCCTACTCACCATATCTAGTTGAAAGATCATTTGATACATGCAAGTGAAAGATGAGGAGACTGAGAAACTCGGAAACCAAGATAGCCCAGCTACATAAGAGAGCAAAGGACAAACATGATGACAATTTGATCAGTACAGTTCAGGACATGATGATTCTGACAGAGATAGTAATCACCAAGGATATTATGCTCGTGAAAACTCTTTATGTGATGTAACTCTTCTCTAACTTCTTAACATAAGTAACCTTTTCTTGAAAAAACAAAACAAAACGGAGCAAAAATTAACGCTTCAACCTCAAACACATCGTTCATTCGTGTTGTATTTGGTCCAACTTCTTGGTCGCGGCAACCGTCGCGTGAACAGCCGGTGTGAAATTGGAATGCGGTGTCCACATGAAAGCAATAAGAACACGTAGGATGCACGTGTCCTTGAAAGGAATCATACGCAACTGCCCACTTTCTTTGGCTTCCCGTGGTTCCACGTTTTTCTTCTTGCTTTGCGTTTTTCTTTGCCCTTCCTTGCCCTTGGATGGATCCTCTCTAATGCACGTCTTTTCATTCTTGCACCGACTACGAGGGGAGAGAGAGAGAGAGAGAGAGAGAGAGAGAGGCCATTCTCAGAGTACCAAGAAAGCACTCCACGCTCTGCTCTACAAAATTTCGCCTCTGCACTTCTTTTTTTTGTTTTTTGGCGGTTTTTTTAAGTGTGCTGAGAAATATTAAAAGGAATCCTACGCTATGGCGTCTGTAGTTGCGGCAACGAGCCCTGTAACAACTGGAACAGAGTGCTGCAATTCAGACCTTGGTTGTAATAGGCGGCTTTCAAGCTCAGTTTCATTGATGAGAATCACAGATGTACAAAGATCACGGTACGGGTATGCTGCGTGCAGAGGACTGAAGTCCGAGTTTCTTGGGCGTTCGTGCTGCAAAGGTGACATCGTGGGGGATCCTGCGATCAAGTCCAAATCTGGATCTGGTGTTGTGGTAAGTGAGAGACCATGGCGTAGTCGCTTGGTAGTGAATAGGCGATCTGAATTTCGTATTCACTGGCATGGTAGTCGCTTGATATATGGTGAATTATAGGCGATCTGATTTTTTTTTAATGTGCTGGGATCTGTTGCAGGTCGCCAGGTTATTTGGGCCTGCAATCTTTGAGGCTTCCAAGCTCAAGGTGCTGTTTCTGGGTGACGGCAAAGACAAGCACCCTGATCAGCTCCCCCGTGCTTATACGCTCACCCACAGCGACGTCACGGCCAAGCTTACTCTTGCCGTCTCTCAAACTATTAACAAAGCCCAGGTGCTGCGAGTTTCCCCTTCTCCCTTTGGTTCTGATCGCTTCAATTAAGCTTGATTAATATGCGGCTCTTTTCAAATTACAGATCCAAGGATGGTACAGCAGGCTACAGAGGGACGAGGTACTGGCCGAGTGGAAGAAGTCACAAGGTTGTATGTCTTTGCATGTCCATTGCCATATCAGTGGAGGGTATTGGTTACTGGACGCTATTGCAAAGCTCCGATTCTACATCTTTCGGAAGGAACTTCCGGTGGTCGGTATCGGTCCCATCTCTCTCTCTCTCTCTCTCTCTCTCTCTCTCTCTCTCGCTCTGTGCTTTGCCGCATAGTCTTTGGTTTTTGTATTGTCCTGATCCCGTACATTCAAAACCCATTGTTTACAGGTGTTAGAAGCATTCAGGTATGGGGATGAGAATTTGTTCAAGAACCATCCAGGTCTGCTATATGCTCTGTCCTTAATACTTCGTGCCCAACAGTATAATTTAATTGTGGTAGCCACCAGACGCTTATGAATTCGGCGTCCCGTAAGAGTAATCTCATGGAGTTAAGATCAGAACTTAATTTGCGGTTTAATTTAAAAAAAAATCTTTTAATTAATTAATTAATTAATTTTTTGGGGGGGGGGGGGGGGGGGGGGGGATCACGGCTGATCAGAGCTGGAAGAAGCGCTGGTGTGGGTTTATTTCCATTCTAATGTGAAGGAGTTCAATCGAGTGGAGTGTTGGGGACCGCTTCGGGAGGCAGCCAAGGCAAGGGATTCTTGTTTGATTCTTTGTGAACGCTGCACGAGCGCGAAGCTTCTTACACGTGATTTAAAGTAAAATTTTTTTTTTGGGGGGGGGGGGGACGGGGTGTTGGGTTTGATTTACTCACACAGGGGGCATCGGAAGCTGCAAAGCAAGCCATTCACAAGGCAATGGACCAGATCGAGCAGTCGAGGCCCAAGCAGCCGCCGCCTGCGAATGATGATCATGATGATTGGAAAAGAAGAAGACCTGTGAGATGTCCGCATCCATGTGAGTGCTGCTTCCCTCCCTTGAGCGTTATCCCCCTACCGCGTTCCTTCCAAGATCACTGGGAAGATTTAGAACAGCATGAAGCCAGCTAGAAACAAGGCGTTGCATTCGAACCCCATCCTTTTAGAACTATTCCAACACCACAAACAAGCTCAGCAGCCACCCAAGAAGGGTCGCGTGCTTAATTTGTTGAAAATTCTTGCCCTGCCCTATGGCGCTAAACAGGCAAAGCAATTATATACTGTTGTACATATATATATATATGTGTGTGTGTGTGTAGACGGTAGCTAGTGTGCCAAGAAGTCAAAAACATTTTCATTATTATCATTGTACCCTGGCATTAGAACCAACCACCACTATTGTGGCATATACTTTTATAGAAGTATATCACATTTGTGTGTGTAGCAATAAATTTGAAAATTACTTGCACAACTTTGGAGATTAACGACATGATGCAAAGTTCCTATTATACACACCTGCTACAATTGCACAATTACAATCGGAAGTCCTGCAATAAGGCGGAGCGATTCGAGAAACATAACATCAATTCAAATTGTTCAATATTTGAACACCAACCATGAGGTGAGCATTATCCCTAGAAATTGTACAACTTGAATCCTATAACGTACAATATTGATAACGTTTTAGCATGGAGTGAAATGAGTCATCCTTGTGAAGATCGTTTTCCTAGTTTTTGCAATTCGGTTTGTACATGCCAAAAAAAAGTACATTTACTACTACAAGCCATCAATATGAACTCAATTTTATCAACTAAAAGATAGTTATTTTGAAAATGTTAGATTAATACATAAAAGATCCACATAGGGTGACGTTAGGAAGGCGTGATGGAAATCAACCCTACTCTAATAGAGATTGGAAATTGGAGTTTTGATCTTTTACCGTAAATATTGAAATAATTAACATGTAATAGGGATTGGAAATTGGAATTTTGATCGTTTTGGAAACTTTTCGGCCCCTAAAATGTTGGCTCTTTGACCTTGTTTATTTTTAATCTTTGAGATCGGTTTCATGTTAAATCTGGTTCCATGTGATTGGTTCTTCAATGTGTTTAGGGTTCATGTTGCCAAGAAGTGTGTCACATAAGGGCCTAGGTGTATGCCCCAAAGTAAAAATGAACACTAGAAGCCACAGCACCTTCCCATAGGTGAGAACACAAAACTGAGGTGAGAACAGTACTCACACACAAGACCCTCGTTTAGAAGTCGTACCTGTGAGAACCTAGGCTCTATAGAACACATAGAACAGATAATCATATTGACAATGTATACAAATATTTGTACAAGAAGTAGCCTTCACAAGCTTCATGCCTGGTGACAGGTAATTGGTAGTTAGTCCTATGAAATAGATAAAGAAACTTTGATTTTAATTTTTAATTTTTAATTTTTGGCTACTAGTGAGCAAAGGTTAAAGGACTTTAACCTTTCACATGTCCCCTTAAAGCACTTTTACATTACATGAGATCTATTGTTTACAAGTCTAATGCTTTGCCTTTGGAACTGGAATTATAAGTAAAGCAACCCACATTATGGCTGTGGGTGGGTGTGTGTGTGTAAAAGATCATCTGCTTTTCAGAGACCAGATAGTGGTACTTAAAATCATCATGCTTGGTCTTCTTGTGGTCGGGGAACAATAGTGCCCAACTCTTGTTACAGTAGTAGCCTTTGGATCCAAATGCCTTCCTTACATGCAAGAGCTGCTGACATGCACTCTCAGCTTCTAGTGCCTTCCTTATTATATGCAAGAGCTAGCTAGCACGCACTCTGCTTCCGTTGAAGACAAGGCCACAGTGCGTGCCTTGTTTCAGACCAACAAGTTTGAAGGAGGCAAAGCACAAGGATCTCTCCCACTCCAACCATAGAGTGGCCGGGTGAGCTTCCTTGTCAAAATTCTGGTAAATAAGAGTGACCAAAACATTATTGTGTGGAAGGCCAAAACATATTTGTGTGGAGTCAGTGTGGACTTTAGATCCATTGCCTTATTGAGCTTCATACCTGAGAGTAAAGGGAATGGGAGAAGTACCGTTACAGTCATACATATTGAACTTTAGTACCTCCTCAATACATTTGGACTGAGAATGCTTAAGAAATCAGCCACATGGATCAGTGTGACTTGCAAACCAAGGCTGTAAGAGAGAGCGTCTCCATCTCAGAGAGGAAATGTTGATGAGATTCCTTGTTTAGCTTCCAAAAGAGTGACTTCAAGGTTGCTAAGAGAATATCATAAGCATATATAAGCCTAAAACCAAGAATTCGCCCTGAGAGTGGCAAAGCTAAAGATTGGGATCACACTAAAAACTTTGGTAGTCCTTGTCAACAAGAAACTAATCAAAATTTAAATACCAAAAGACTTGTTCTTCCTCTCAGCAGCCACACCATCCACATCATTTTGGTAAGGTGTATAAGATACCACGCATTGATGCCTTTTTCAGCCATATATACATGAAACTCCTTTGACATATACTCTCCCCCTTGATCTGTACGAAGGGTGCCAACTTTACATACAGACATAGTTTTATCCATAGAAATAAAGTGTCTAAAGCATGTAAAAACCTCTGACTTTGCCTTCAATGGATACACGCAGAGTAGTCATCATCAATAAAAGTCACAAAGTAGAGGTATCCCTCGATCGATGGTGTCCTCATAGGACCACATACATAACTATGTATAAGTTCTAATTTTTGGACAGCCCTAATTGATCCATCTTTTGGGAATGATGCCCATTGCATCTTGCCTAAAATCAACCTGAGGACATACGTGTTTGATACGGGCGCCAAGCTTTGGCAACTTTGACACCATCTCTTACCTTTTAAGGCACAAGAAACTACCAAAATTTAAGTGACCAAAGTGACATGTCATAGCTCCCAGTCACTCACATGGCACGTGTGGCAATAACTGAACACGCATTATATGCCAATCTCTTATACATGTCCAACCTGTAAAGCCTATGGCTTAGAGGACCAGATACCATAGTGATGTCTCCACTTCGATCATGAACATTACACTTGTCATTAACAAATCGGGCCACTAGGCCTGCCTCAGCAATGTCAGACTGAGACAACAAGTTTTTTTTAAATACTTGCTAGCACAAACAGGACTTCTGAGAGAGTGATTGTCCCACCATGTGCAGCAATGAGAACACCCTTACCAACTCCTTTTACTAGATACGAGGAGTTTTTTGTATATGTGATTGTTCCTCCTTGAGGAGTAGACTCAAGTGAGGAAAATATATCATGCTGAGAAGTAATGTGCTTACTAGCACCACTATCAAAGTACCATTCTCACTGATATGCATCAC